>NC_000081.6:54139950-54504950 GCF_000001635.26 Mus musculus | reverse complement strand
GATCTTCAGCATACATTGGACTTTCTTTCTTTCTTTCTTTCTTTCTTTCTTTCTTTCTTTCTTTCTTTCTTTCTTTCTTTCTTTCTTTCTTTCTTTCTTCCTTCCTTCCTTCCTTCCTTCCTTCCTTCCTTCCTTCTTTCTTTCTTTCTTTCTTTCTTTCTTTCTTTCTTTCTTTCTTTCTTTCTTTCTTATGTATTTTCTTCATTTACATTTCTAATGCTATCCCAAAAGTTCCCTATACCCCCCCCCCTCCCCCCACTCCCCTACCCACCCACTCCCACTTCTTGGCCCTGGTGTTCCCCTGTACTGAGGCATATAAAGTTTGCAAGTCCAATGGGCCTCTCTTTCCACTGATGGTCGACTAGGCCATCTTCTGACACATATGCAGCTAGAGACACAAGCTTCGGGGGGTACTGATTAGCTCATAAGACATAGCCTCTAATGACATTGAAGGACTTGCTACCAAGAGTAAGAGTAAGCAGGCAAAAAGAGAGCAAGCCTCCGTCTTCCATGTCCTTTAATATAGGCTGTCAGCAAACGGTCAGATGAAAAGTACATCATTGTATAGCAGAATATCTGCATTAAAGGTTTATCTTCCCACATCAAAGAGATGGATTAGAAGTGGGTCTTCTTACTTTAAATAATTTAATTAAGAAAAAAACATTCTAAAGGATGTGCCCAGTCATTTGGATTTTCGTTAACTCCCAGATAAGGCCAAGTTAACAACCAAGAATAACCATCGCAGAACCTGTACTGCTTTTTCAGGTCCCCAAGATCAAATTGTGCAGCTCAGGGAGCCTCTATGTCTACCTCCAGGGGATCTAGCACCATCTTCTGACCTCTATGGTCACTACACTCATGTGAACATATCCTCATCACTACCACTCAAACAAAATGAAAAATAAATGAATTCATAAATAAATTAAAGCACAAATAATTGATTATGTCCACACAGAAGGCAAAGGCAGGAGAGTTACACATTGTAGGGCAGCCAGCCTTAGTTACAGAGTATGATCATGTTTCAATAATGACAGGAAATGAAACAAATGGAGGTCTTTAAAAAAATTCAGTGATCTCTAACTTTTTTCTTATATATTTCAAGCTGGATAGTGATGGTGACTTATGCTTTTGATATGACTAGTAGCTCAGGAAGATGGACATAGTAGACCCTCTATACATATAGATGTCGCAGGGTGGGGATTTGTCAAGAAAATAGAGGCAAAAATCAGGGTAAAAGTCATTTTCTTTCTTTGTACACCAGGTTCTCAAATTTACATGAAAATGGAAAAGTTACTGTAATGCAACCTTATACAATAGTCTTGGAATAAAATGTGTGAGAAAATTTAAGTTCCAAGACTAAGCTAATACAAAAAGCCATATGAGCCAAATGAAACAGCTGGGTAATAAATATACTTGCTTAGTTAGTGTAGGGTTCGTGTTATCACAACCCTTTAAGGCCATCATTTCCCTTTTATTGTTCTAAATAAAAGAATCGTTATTTAAAATTGTGTTTTCAATTTTTAACCGAAGTACCTGACATGTAGACTTCACAAAAACCAAAATTAAAGAAAACGTTTGTGTTCAGTTCCTTTTCATTAAATTTTATAGAGTACATAAAACTAATCGTACCAGTTAGTCTGCATTCTTGGCAAAGCACTGCCTGCTTCTTGATACAAGGAAGTAGAAATACCTAACATATATAAATGGTATTGGATCCAGTACATGTGCTTCCTCCCCACCCCCACTGTCTCTTGAAACCAAAGACCAGAAAACCCCTTTCTACACATTTGTTTTTAGCCATAAGACTGAGAGAGTTAAGATGCTAGTAATACCTGCAAACAAAAGGAAAGGTTTAGTGTAAGCTCGAAGAGGAGCCGTACAGTAAAGTCAGTGCACTGCCTTCCACGTCTTTTCAGAGCAGGGAGAGCTTTAAGGTGATACACAAGAAAAGTAGGTGTCTGATACGGAGGGCTCGGGATGGGTGTTTTGTATAAGCAGGAGGGAAGAAGGCTGCTGTTGTGACTTACACTTTCTTGAAGAGTGGTTGGGATAACACAATTGTCTCATCATGTCAATTATATTCTAATTCCAAGAAAAAATGAGCAAGCGTCACAATGGCAGGTATCTTCTTATTATTAGAAATTATATTCATTATATATGCTCTTTAAGAAACAAAATTATACTTGCTATTAGTTGCTCTTGGCACCCTCTAACATATACACAAACACATGTCAGTGTTTTTTTTTTAACCCAGTATCCTGCTTTTTAATAACAAGCTATTTAAAAGAGACCTTTGTATCTTGTAATTGGTAGTTATGATTAATTGGGTCAATAAAAATTACCATGCCCATTTGGACTGTGTTTGGGGAGATTGCATTATGTTTTGTGTGCCAAGGTATTATGAGAATGAGCCAGTGCTGAAGATGGTAAGGAAAACATCAGTGTCCGGCTGATCCTGTAACTCATCACAACAAACCAAACTAACTCAACAGGAGCTTAGTAGTTTCCAGTTTAGAATTCAAAGCTCTGGATTAGGCTTCCCGGGACTACATCTCAGGTTGTGGCTGTTTCTTCTGAAGATTCTAGATGAAAATCTTCAGTTTTGTCTCTTTTAGTTATATGGAGCTTGTGCATTCCGGGCCTCAGGGCAGCATTCTCTGTGTTTGAAGTCAGGAGAGTAGCACCTTCTCAGCTGCTATCATTCTTACCTCTCTCATTCTTCCAAGTCCCTTAGACTCACCAGGATGATCTCTCCATCTCAAAATTCTGAACAAAGTCACATCCACAAACTCCACTGTACCACAAGCTAAATTAATTCACATCCATAGATCTTGAGAAATAAAGCATGGGTGTATTTGGCCAAATAATTTTTGTCTACCAGTAAAAACCATTATAGTCATCAACATTAATGCAACAAGTATGAAAGATCAACAAATAAGAAAGAGTAGATCATTTTACTTCTTAAGACAGAAGAAATACCCCTAGTAATATGTCAATTTAAATATGTGTATATTAAAAAGCAATTTCAGATTTTGAAAATTACTGAAATAATCATTCTTATTAACAAAACAGGGACAAAATGTATATTGTGACCACATAGATACTTAAACCTTATAGAAAAGTATCTGTCAATATTCATAAATGAATTTTGATTTTAACAACACATAAAGTAAAGTATGAAAGTTTATAGATTATGTGTATTTGTATATATAATTATATGTATATGGTCAGTAGCCAAAATCCTTTTGCTAAGATTCTAAAGGCCACTTCACTGAAACTGATAATAAAGCCTTCCAGTTTTCTCTGTTATTATTGGATACTTGTGACAGACATTATGATGTAGACCTTTGAAGAATAAAAAGTTTAATACCTCTCTTCTGAATGAATTACTAGTAGAGAATTCTTGGCTGCCAACATGCTTTCGGAGTTCACTTGAGTTGAAGAGATTTGCCTTTTCCTAAATGGTAACTATTTTCTGCATGATCGCTCATATGCAATCATTTTGATGAATAAAACATTATTTCTCCCCAGTTCTCTAAAAACAATAAGCTGTTTAAAATAATAAAGCAATGGATGTTGCATTCATGGAATACACAGGAATAAAACTTATGTCATAATAACACGAGAATAAATAAAATCATATTTCATAGTCTTTACAATAAATGTAAAAGGCTGAACTATTAATGAAAAGAGAAATAGAGATCTGAGGAGGTCAATGGATAAAGTGCTTGGGATGCCAGCATGAGGATCTGAGTTTGGAACCAAAGTAACCAAAGTATATGAACACGAGTTGGTCATGGCATTGGGTGGCTGTAAAGCTAGTGCTAGGGCAGGATAATAGGCAGATTCCCCTTCTGGTCAGCCTTTCTGATTGGAACAGTGAGCCTTATGATCAGTGAGAGACTCTGTCTTAAGCAGTCAGGTAGAATGACAGAGAAAGATACACATGTGCACACATGTATGTAACATATACATATACACATAATTGAGAACTGTAAAAGGAGAAACTGTTAAAGAAATGTATTGTGTTGCCTTCAGCAACCAGTGAAGAAGATTATGAAAATGTAGAGCAAAGAGGCCAATGGGAAATAGGAATGGCACATGCCTTAGAACTTTTCAATTGCTGTGATAAAATACCACAAGTAAGACAAGTTGTAAAGGAAAGTGTTTAATTTGGGGCTCATGGGTTCAGAGAGTTGGAGTGCATGACCACTGAGGCATGAAGCATGGCACCAGGCAGGCAGTCATGGCACTGGATTAGTAGCTGAGAATTCACCTCTCCATCCACAAACAGGAGACAGACAGAGAGACAGACAGACTGACAAACTCACACACACACACACACACACACACACACACACACACACATATACACGCAGAGAGAGAGAGAGAGAGAGAGAGAGAGAGAGAGAGAGAGAGAGAGAGAGCTGGAAGTAGGAATAGTGTAGTCTTTTGAAATTTCAAAGTTAGCCCCCAGTGACACACCTTCTTCAACAAGGCCATGTCTCCTATTTCTTTCTAAACAGTTCTACTAAATGGGGACCAAGTATTTAAATGTATGCGCCAATGGTACCCATTCTCATTTACACTACCACAGCTGACTAAATACCCCCGGTTAAAAAAGAAACAAGAAAAGGAGGAGAAAATGTATTAACAACAGGCATATTTCAGCTTTCACCCAGGCCTTCCAATAATGATGTTTGAATCAAAAGCAGAGTCTGTCACAATGAATAAAAATGGAAGTTCATTTTTGTAAAATAAGCAAATTGTTAAAAATGATCCAAAATCTATACAATGAAAATATTAGATTTAGAAAGCAAATGTAGCTATAATATTCTGAGAGAAGTAAAACAAGGATTTATCAGTTCACTATAAAGGGCAAAATATTAACTCATGAAGAAGATAAAAGAACTTCAGTTATACTCATACATAGAAGTGGAATTCCTAAGTACACTAAACACAAATGGACAAAAATAAAAAGAGAAAGACACAAATCCACACCTACAGAATCTGCTCCATCCTCTCTGCTGACTGATGAAACAAAGAGAAAGCAGTCAATAAAGGAATGGAAGATTGAGTAGGGATTTAAAAAATTCCCTCCTCATAACTGTTGCAGCAGATGGAAATCAATGGATATATGAAGATTTGAAGAGTCCAGAACACTCCTCATTCATGGCTGTTATATGAGATATAACAATCTCATATGGCGAGAGCAGATGAGAGTTGCAGTAGTTACTTGTCTGTGGAGTGAGAAGGGTTTATTGTAGCTTACAGTTCCCGGAGAAACAAGCCATTATGGCAGGAAGAGTGTGGTGGTGGGAGCAGATGTCTGGTTACAATCCAGACACACTCGGGAAGCAGACTGAGGAGTGCTTATGCTTATCTGGCTTTGTCTTTTACACTGAGTTTAGGACCCAGCCCACTGAATAGTTTAGGGAGGGCCTTTCCCCCTCAATCAGCACAATCTAGAAAATCCCACATATGCACGCCAAGAGATTTATTTCCGTGGTGATTAGAAATCTCATGAAAGTGACAGTCACGATTAACAAAAGTCCTGAAGATGTGGATGACTCCAAAAGCATTCTCAAGCTGTGGAAGTAACTGACATGTGTGGGCACCACACCCAACAAAGCCCAGGGGGCATTGTCAAGATAGATTATATCTCAGACTATGCAACAAGTCTCACTGGATTCAAAGAGATGAAAACTTACAGAGTGTGGTCTGTGGACAGAGCCATTGAATGTGATTCATAAGTTCAACTCAATTAGATTATAAGTCAGTGGAAATAAGTTATGTATAAAAGTTCCCCATTTTAGAAACTGGAAAACGAACATTTCAAATAACATGTAAATAAAAGAAAGAAAATAAAAGGTGTGAGAAATAAATTTTGAATGGAATGATAAAATCATGGCATAAAAATAATGTGCTGTGGGTAAAACAGGATTCATTGTGAAATGTATCACACCAAATGCTTAACATTACAAGAGAAATGACCAAATCATTTATGTTTCAATAGCTTGCATCTAGATAAAATTAAACCAAAGAAAGGAGAAAATAAATAAATAAATAAATAAATAAGATAAAGATAACAACAACAGAAAAAATCAACAAAGTCAAAAGTTAAAGATCTCTGAGGATTTTGGGTACAGGTCAGAGTGGGAATAGGTACTTGCTGTATAGTCATGAGGGAAAAGAATGCAAATGAAAAAGGCCAGATAAAACAGTAACAAGACTGCTCTAAAGGAGGGAAAGAAGAAATGCAGAGAGACAAACAGACACCAGCACACAGAAACATAAATACTGATATTCAGTAAGGATGCAGGGCTCTTATTGTGTATCTTCCAGATAAGGAAGGATAAGGAAATATATTAAAGAATAATTTTCTAGCCCATTTGAAAATTTACACTAGACAAATTTCTAAAAAACAGCATATTAAAATGATAACAGAACATAACATATAGATCTTATTCATGGAATGTATTAAATATTCAAAAAATCTATTTTTAAAATAAAGAATGTCCAGGCCCATTTGGTGAGAGATTGTCTGATTCTATTAGACATTTAGGGAGAAAGTATCACCATGCTACAAAAATTCCTCCACAGAAGCAAAGAAATGGCTGGAAAGTTGAGTCAGAAGTTAAGGGCATTTGTTGTTTTTGCAGATGATCTGGGCTTGATTCCCAGCACACCACAGATAACAACTGTCTGTAACTTCAGTTTTAGGACATCTGTCACATTCATCTTCTGACCTTGGATGGCAAAAGACATGCACATGGTAGTGTACATGCACACATGCATCAAAACACTCATTACATAAAATAACAACATGGATTTTATACCTTGTTTTGTGAAGCTAACGCATGTACAATACACACACACACACACACACACACACACACACACACACACACACTGATTCATAAAAGTAGCACTTATCATTTAAAGATGGAAATACTTGATTCTAATTAATATATTTGATCATGTAATGTATTGCTTTCTCTTAACATAGGGACCAGAAAAAGGTGTCTGTTTTCAATACTTGCACCCCTGTTGTATTGGAAACTATAGCCCAAGCACTGAAGATAGAAATCAGGCCACAGAGATTAGGAAAGAAGGTACAAAATTTTATTTACAAATTTTAGAGTATATAGAAAGTAGAAGGGATGTGCAGCCTTAGAAATACTAACAAATACATTCAGCAGGAACCCGAGGGAGGCAAGAGGCACAGAAGATACAAATCTGGAGCAACAGACAATTGCAAAATATAATTTATAAGATAATATGATCTAAAATAAATTCAAAATCAAGTATCTTGAAAAGGATCAACAAATGTTTATTTTATTTGTTTATGTATATATAATTTATGCTTACTTGCAGGTATTCAAATAATATTTTATTGAAGAAAAAACAAATTTTATTGGACTGGAGAGATGTTTCAGTTGTTATGAATACTTGCTCTTGCAGAGGACTGGGTTTCAGTTTCCAGCATCTATACAGTGGCCCACAGTCATCTGCAACTCTGGTTTCTGAGGATCCAGTGATCTCTTCCAGTTTCTGTGCTCATCATGAATACATGTGGTGTACAGACATATACACAGGCAAACAAACCATATGCATAAAAAGTAAATCATACAGAAATCCATGAAAATAAAAATAATGTAGTAAGCCAGAAGAGTAAAGAATGATTTAGATAAATCAAGCCTTAGTCTAAGGAAGCAAGACAATGCCGGCCGACAGTATCAGTGATTTCCTACGTCGATTTCCTATTGTGATTTTTCGACCCTCTGAATTTCTCCCACTCATTGTATGCCCGCTCACCCTTGGATATGTTCCTTCCAGTGTCCCAAGCTAGAACTTCCAATGTCATCCACTCTGAACTTCACTCCTGTGTCTTTGCTCTTTTAGGGTACCAGGGTACCAACAGTTCCCCTTGTTTTCCTCTTCATTACTGTAACCTTTACCTAACCTGTGCCAGGTTGAGGTCACCTGTAGAACTGTGACCAAAAAAAGTTATCTAAGGGCCTCTCATAGTAGCCCATAACCTGTAGTCAATAACCTGCCTTGCTTCTCTGCTCTCATCTTGACCTTCACTGTGTTTGCCTTTGGGCCCACTGCCAAAGGTACTTTATCAAATGCAAGTTGGCTTTTAGTAGGATAAAGAGCTATGAGAGTTTGTGGGCACTAGTCAGACCACACTTCAGATGACACTCTGCGTGCAGTGTGTAACCTTGGGCATTCTACTAGCTTCTATTTCCTCATGTGTGCAATGAGGAAATCATAACCCTGAATATCAGGTGCTTGGGAACTTGAGTGACTCAGTAAAAGTTGTCTGACTTGTTTGGGGACCTCCACTAACTGTATTAATTATTTTACATAAGCATATATAAGCAAATATACAGACATATACTCTTCTATGTATTATGTATAATGGTTAAATATAACTCTTTCCTCAAGTTGGCATACAAAGCTATAGTCTTCATTGATTGTTAGTGTTTTATGTGTGTTTGTGGGGTTCTACATACCATGGTGTGCATGGTAGTTAGAGGCCAGCTTTTAGGAGTCAGTTGTTTTCTTCTGCCACTCTTTGAAGAAATGAGTCCTCAGGCTCCTCCTGTAAATGTTTTTACCTTCCTATCCTCTAACCTGCCAGCTGCCAGCTCTTCAGATTTAAAGAGTTATTTAGCTTATATGACAGTTGTCTTTGGGCCTTCATGTTCTGTAAAAGAAAGTCAGAGTTTGTTTTTATAAAAGGCTCTGGGAAGGGCCAACACCTTGCCCTTTTTCTGAGACAGGACCTTTTATTTACCACCTGCTTTCCCTGAAGTCTTCACCATATCTAAAATCTTTGTATAAGTTACTGTGGCTTTCTGTGGTTTGTTTGATGAGTTACAGTTTTTTTTTTTGTTTTTTTTTTTTTTTTTTTGTTTTTTTGTAATCCAGTGCAACACATAGAGAAAACATGAAGTCTGAAAAAAATCAACCATACGTGAAATGTCCAATCGTCTCTGTGCTGTAGAACCACGCCCAGCCAAACCCTTTCCCCTGTGACTGGCGGTGTCTGTCTCCTAACTTCTGAGTGATTCATACTGATATAAATGTAACAAGTTCTGGCCAGGAATGTTCCCTCTTGTTCTCCCCCTCTCTTTCTCTCTTTCCCCTCTCCTCCCTTTCCCCTCCCCTCCCCTTCCCTTCTTTTTTCTTCCTTTCTTATTTATTTATCTATTTATTTATAATTTATTTTTTACACTCCATATTCTATTCCCGTTCCCCCATCCACCCTCCCACACCTACATCCCACACCTCCTCCCACCACACCCTGTCTCCACGTGGATGCCCCCACCACACCTGGCTTCTAAACTCCCTGGGGTCTCCATTCTCTTGTCTCCTCCCCTTCCTTCTCCCTCTCCCAGTCCATCTCCTTCCCCTTCTCCCTCCCCTCCCCTTCCTCTTCCCTCCCTTCTTCCTTTCTTCTCTCTCTCTCTCTCTCTCTCTCTCTCTCCCTCCCTCTCTCTCTCTCTCTCTCTCTCTCTCTCTCTCTCTCTCTTCTTCCTCTACTCCTCTTTCTTCCCTCTCACCTTCCCTTTCTCTCTCACACCTTTTCCATCTTTCTCTCCCTTTCCCCCTTTCTCTGCCTCCTCTTCCATTTTTTTTATTTCTCATCTTCCCTCTTCCCCTCTTCTGATAAGCTGTTCAAACTGCAAAGATAACATCACTTTCCACTGATATCATAGTATCTATAGAACCAAATGATTTTCTCACCTGTAAATTGATGGGAAGTATAACAGGTGTGTGACTTAATACATGCAAGGTATGAAACTCTGAGCTACATTAGATTTTAAATGCCTTTGGCCTATGCCAAGGAAGTTGTTTGAACCCATAGATTCTAGTGGGAAGAAGGTAGGTCATTGGAAGGTATTCTGTTGAAGAGGATTTGGGGAATCTGCTCCTCCTTCTGTCTTTTGCTTCTTGCTATAATGAGGTGAGCCACTTGTTCTCACCACCAGGAGCCACATGCTTCCTGACATATGTGCTGCTTTGCAAAAGCACTGACCCACAGGGTCTACCAACGCTGGATCAAGACCATCAAACTGTTAGTCAAACTAGACCTTTTCTCTGGAGTTATATTAGCTATTTTTTTGCAGTTATAGTAAACAAGAGGATAACACAGTTACCCACCATAAGATTAGTCAGTAACTGCGAATATATAGCACTAGTACTCTATGGAACTGCAAATAGAGCACTGAAATGGACATGTATACATATACTGATATGACTGTTTTGTTTGTGCACATAATGTAAAATGTAGAAAACATGCCAAAGGCTGAAAGTTAATCTCCTTTGTTGTAGTTTTAATCTCCTTTGCATTCAACAGTGTACATTTTAAAATAAATGATTGAAAAGGTTGTAAACTGCTTCACTTGTTCAATTTTCTTCCATTTTATACCACTGAGATGGCAATTGTGTGCCAGACACTTTTTGATGGCATTTGTCACACAGGACAAATAGTTTTGCTAATACAGATATGTGAGGCTTAGATGCTGACAGAATCAGGTCTGGTGACACAGGCCTGGAATCATCTCAGATACTCACAAGACTGAGAGAGAAGGACTGCGAGGTCAAAGTCTGACATGGCTACACAGGGAGTTCAAGGCTGCCTCCCACAACTTAATTACCTTAAAATAATTGCCAGATGAGAAGAATATCAATCTGTTTTCTAAATCCCTAACTATGTGCCCATGGATGATTAGTGATGTTCTCAGCCCTAGCCACAGAGAGAAGCTGCTGCTGCCCAGCTTCTGCTCCTCCTCCTCCTCCTCCTCTTCCTCTTCTACTTCCTCCTTCTTTACCATTTCCTCTTCTTCCTCTTCCTCCAGTGGACACAGGTTAATGTAGAGATTCACAAATGATCTCAATACAGTGAATAAGAGACTGTGGCATGTTCAGCACAAATGAGACATCTATATCACACCCACCACCCCAAAGGTCAGGGAACCATTTGGAAACTGAGGCAGACAGATTATAAGAGCCACAGGTCAGGGAAGAGTGTCTTGTATGTTTGGACATGGCATGGCCTTTGCAATCATAAACCCACAGCAGCTCACTTTGACTGCAGTAGACACATACAACATCAAGCCACTCAGCATTCCAGCATGAGCATGTGTGTGTGTGTGTGTGTGTGTGTGTGTGTGTGTGTGTGTGTGTATACACAAAGCTCCACCTTTAACTGAGGAGCTTTTGGTAGTTGACAGCTGATGGGGGAGGAAGAGTCATTTCTCTCCAGATGTGTGGTTATTGGTTTGTAGCCCACACTATTTTTAGGTTTACAACCATGCACAGATAGCACTAATTTGGACTCTGTATTATACTTTAAAAAGGAGGGGGCATGAAGTTGTAGGAAGAGTTGCAGATAGGAGTAAGGAGTGGATATGGCCAAAATGTATATATGTATGAGCTTTTCAAAGAATAAATTTTAACAAAGAGGGGTGAGGGTATAGCTCAATAGAGTCCTTGTCTAACCTATGCAAGACTATCACTTCAATTCTCAATGAAGGGGCCAACACACTAGATTAAAGTTTTTCATTAATGTTATACTTGGGGAAAGAGATGGTACTTCATGACAGCGTGCATTCATTGGCTACATTAGAAACTCATTGGTTTATGAGTTTCTAGACAAGGAATAAAATAAATTACTTAAGGATTTATTTTGATAACAGCCTCTCAAGTTGAAAAAATCCCAATTAAACATTAAGCACTTCTCTTACTCCTGTCCGTAAGCAGGGTGCCATGCTGTACGTGTGGAGGTCAGAGAGCAGTTTGCAGGAGTGAGGTCTCCCTGACTACTACATAGATCTCTGGGAGTCAAATCCGGATCCTCAGGCTTGGCAGCATAAGTCTTCATGCACTGAGCCATCTCACTGTGGGCCAGCTTTAAGCACTTCTTATGTGTATTACTTAATTATTATTTCTTCTTTTACTTTCGCGATAATGAGGACTGAACCCAGAACCTCACTCATAACATAAATAATTTATCACTAGTCATAATCCAAGCCCTGCCTTTCCTTTTTAACTTTGGATTCTTTATCCTACCATTAACGTAGACGACTGTGAACTGAATACCGTGCCACTGTCCAGCACCACACTGCTTTATTGTAGCCTCGAGAAAAAATATGAAAATTAAAAATTCAATGTACAGTGACTTCAAAGTGCATATCAATTTTGCAACACTCTACTGGCTGTACCTTAGAGTTTATGAACTGTATCAGTATTTTAGAAGAATGTGAGAAACAATGTTATAATTACTTCTTTATATATGAGAATTTTTCCCCTTTTGTTGAAAAATGACTCTTTTCTCATCAAATATATCTTGATTACAAAATCCTCTCCCTTGACTTCTTGTGGTCCCTTCCCACCTCTCCTCCTGTCTAATCCATTCCCTTCCTGTCTCTCATTAGAAAAGAACAGGACTCTAGGAGATAACAACTAAGCATGAAGTAATAAAATATAATAAGATAATATAAAAAACACACCACTTTAAAGGTAGACAAGGCAACTCAATGAAGGAGAAAAAAATCCCCAAGAGTAGGCACCAGAATCAGATATCACTCTTTCCCACCCTTGAGAATCCCATAAAAATACTAACCTGAAAGCTATGACGTACGTGCAGAAGACCTGGCACACACCCATGTGGGCATAGTGTTTACTGACTGATCTCTGTGTGCTCATATGAGCCTTGCTCAGTTGATTCAGAGGTATTCTCTATTCTCTCTGGATTTTTTTAAATGTAAAACTCTAATAGTTTAATAGTCTTTTTTAATTAATTATTTTTTATTAATCATTTTCTTGGTTTACATTTCAAATGATATCCCCCTTCCTAGTTTCCCCTCTGCAAACCCCTCATTGTATCCCCCCTCCCCTTTACCTCTATGAGCGTGCTCATCTACTCACCCACTCCCACCTCACCACTCTACCATTCCCCTATGCTGAGTCATCAAACCTCCACAGTATCAAGGGCCTCCCCTCCAATTGATGCCAGATAAGGCTGTCCTCTGCCACATGTGCGACTAGAGCCATAGGCTCCTTCATGTGTACTCCTTGGTTGGTGATTTAATCTCTGGGGGCTACTCTTTTTTGCTGGATTCCCTGAGCTCTGAGGCAAAGGATTTGACAGAGGCATCCCATTTAGATAGAGCTGTGTGTTCCAAGGACTCTATTTCTGTATAGTGCTTGGTAGTGGGTTCCTGTATCTGTTCCCATTTGCTGCAGGAGGGAGCTTTTCTGATGATAACCGAATAAGGCATGGATCTATGAGGATAGCAAAATATCATTAGGAGATTTTTTTTGATATTTTTTACTTTTAAGATCAGTACTATTCGGTTTTACTCTAAGCCTCTGGGCTATCTAGTCTCTAGTGCTTGGTTACCTAAGCAGTGTCAGGCATGGGTATGATCTTGTAGAGTGGGCCTTAAGTCAAACCAGCCATTGGTTGGTTATTCGCATAGTTCTATGGTTTCATTGCTCTAGCATATTTTGCAGGCAGGACAGATTGTAGGTCAAAGGTTTTGTGGCTGGGCTGGTGTATATGTTTCTCTTTCGGTAGCCTGTAGAGTTCCTTTCCACATCAAAAGCACTAGAACAAATAGGTGAAGGTCCAATATAGGCACCAGCTCAACTTATCAATATTCAATGAGTTGTGTGGGTATTATCCTCAGCAATGGGGACTCTGCTGTCAGTTTATTAGAGCAACCCATTGTCCTGGCAGGAGCTTGGGTTGTTTGGAGATTTGCATGAGACCCCCTTGGTACTGAAAGCATCAGTTGGTAACAACAACAACAAAAATAGCCATTTGGAACTCTATCTGTCCCATTATTAGGAGACCTCATTAGAACCACTTTCAGATATTTTAGGGAGTTTTCAAGGCACTAAGTTTTCACCTCATCCCTCAAATGCCCCTCAATTCCACTGTCTTTCGCATACTCCTTCCCTGAACTTTGTCTCCCCACCCCCTGCCTGATTCTTCTGTTCTAGGCTCCCTGCCCCCAGTCCAATCATAAAATCTATTCTATTTTCCCCTTCCAGGAAATCCATATGTCCTCTTCTCTATACCTAAACACTCTGGGTCTATGGATTGTAAGTTGATTATTCTTTATTTAATCACTACTATCCATATAAGTGAATATATATAATATATTTATCTTTCTGGGTCTGAGTAACCTTACTCAGAACGGCTTTTTCCCCCTAGTTTTATCCATTTGCTTGAAAGTTTCATGATGTCATTAAAAAAAAAATAACAGCTGAGTAATACTCCATTGTGTAAGTGCACATTTTCTTTATTCCTTATGTTGAGGGATATTGAGGTTGTTTCTAGGTCCTGGCTAATATGAATAGAGCAGCAATGAACATGGTTGAGTAAGTGTCCTTGTGGTAGGACGGAGTGTCTTTTGTATGTTTTCCTAAGACTGGTAAAGCTGGATCTCGAAGCCAAAGCAGATCAGTTCCCAATGTTCTAAGGATCTAGCACTGATTTCTATAGTGTCTGTACACGTTTGCACTCCCACCATCAAGGGGGAAGTGTTGCCCTGTTCTGTATTCTCACTAGCATAAGCTGTCACTCATTTTATTGATATTAGCCATCCTGACAGGTATGTGATAGAATCTCAAAGTGGTTTTGATTTACATTTCCCTGATGGCTAAGGATGTTTAACATTTCTTTAAGTGCTTCTCCACCATTTGGTTTCCTCTTTTCAGAACTTTATGTTTAAATCTGTACTCTACTTTCAAAATGGATTATTACATTTTTGATATCTAGTTTCTTAAGATTTTTAAAATATATTTTGAATATTAGCCCTTGATGTTATGTGGAATTGATAAAAATCTGTTTCTATTTTGGACACTGCCCCTGTACACAGTGGTGGTGTTTTTTACCTTACAGAAGAATTTCAGTTTCATGAGATCCCATTTATTATTTGCTGATCTTAGTGTCTGTGATATTGGTGTTCTAAGCAGAAGGTTGTGTCCTGTGCCAATGAGTTCAAGGCTATGTTTCACTTCCTCTTCTATTAGGCTCAATGTACCTGATTTTATGAAGTCTTTAATACATGTGAAGTTGAATTTTGTGCAGGGTAATGAGTATGGATCTATTTGAATTTTTCTTCATGCAACCGTATAGTTTGACCAGCATCATTTGTTGAAGATCCTATCTGTTTTCCACTTCGTGATCTAGCCTCTTTATTATAAATAAGATGTCCGTAAGTATGTAGGTTTATGCCTGAGTCTTCTATTAAGTCCCAGTGATCAATATGTTTGGTTTTGTACCAATACCATGTGGCTTATATTACTAAAGCTCTTTACTACAATTTGAGATCGGGAATGGTGAGAATTCCAGCAGTTCTTTTAGTGTTTAGGATTGTTTTAGCTATCTTGGGCCTTTTCCTTTTGCACATGAAGCTGAGAATTGTCTTTTAAACGGCTGTGAAAAACTGTGTTTGGATTTTGATGAGGATTGCATTGAATCTGTAGATTGCTTTTGGTAGAATGGGATTTTTACTGTGTTAATCCTGCCAATACATGAACATGGAGATCACTCCATCTTCCGATATCCTCAGTATCTTTTTTCAAAGACTTAAGGTTTTGCCATGCAAGCCTTTCATGTTCTTTGTTAAGAGTTACCCCAAGATATATTATATTATTTGAGGCAGTTGTAAAAGGTATTTCCCCCCTTAGATTTCATTCTAAATCCATTTGCCGTTTGTGAATTAGAGGGCAACTGATTTTTGTGAGTTAATCTTGTGTCTAGCTACTTTGCTGAAGGTATTCATTGGCTTAGTAGCTCTCTGGTAGAATTTTTGGGGTTGTTTATGGATACTTTCATTTCATCTGCTATCAGTGATACGGTGACTTCTTCCATTCCAGTTTGGATTCCCTTGATCTCTTTAGTTTTCTCATTACTCTAGCTAAAACTTCAAGTACCATATTGAATAGATATGGCTAGAGTAGATAACCTTGTCTTGTTCCTCATTTTAGTGGAATTGCTTTGGGCTTTTTGCCATTTAATTTGATGTTGGCTACAGGCTTTCTGTAAATTGCCTTTATTATGATTACATATGTCCCTTGTATTCCTGATTTCTCCAACACTCTTTTTTGTTGTTATACAAAACACTCAATGTGTATTTATTTAACATACATTGTAAGTGTTCAAGCAGACTTAATTAAAAAATAAACAAATAAAACAAAAATAACACCACAGCTTAGAAATCAAGAAGATAGGACAGACCAGGGAAGAAAAAGGAAGACACGTAATAGAAGGTGGACAGCTTGGGTCAGGCTCTTGGCTGCAGACCTGCTTTAAGTAGGTTTCTTGCAGCTTCTTCTTCTTCTTCTTCTTCTTCTTCTTCTTCTTCTTCTTCTTCTTCTTCTTCTTCTTCTTCTTCTTCTTCTTCTTCTCCTTCTCCTTCTCCTTCTCCTTCTCCTTCTCCTTCTCCTTCTCCTTCTCCTTCTCCTTCTCCTTCTCCTTCTCCTTCTCCTTCTTTCTCCTTCTCCTTCTCCTTCTCCTTCTCCTTCTCCTTCTCCTTCTCCTTCTCCTTCTCCTTCTCCTTCTCCTTCTCCTTCTCCTTCTCCTTCTCCTTCTCCTTCTCCTTCTCCTTCTCCTTCTCCTCCTTTTTTCCCCCAAGACAGACAGGGTTTCTCTGTATAGCCCTGGCTGTCCTGGAACTCACTTTGTAGACCAGGCTGGCCTCGACTCAGAAATCTGCCTGCCTCTGCCTCCCAAGTGCTGGGATTAAAGGCGTGCGCCACCACGTCCGGCACAGGTACTTCTTAAATGGGATTTTCCCAAAGCTCTGCATCATGTGTTTTCAAAGGGCTATTAATGTTGGGTTCTCCAAGCAGACTCTAGATAGAGAGCAAGATGGTCCGGATATCATATAGTGTGGACCACTTACCCTTGAGGATGTTCAGGGAGATGGTGCCCTGGGGTCGTTGGGGTGGTAGTAGGGTGTGAGGAACTTCACTGTGGGTGGATTATAAGTGTAACCACTGGAGAATTTAGGGAGAGTTTATACTTCAGGTCTTCATCTATGGTGCCGGCTGCTCCAAGCATGGTCCCTACCCACTTAAACAGGTTGTCTGATTCAGGGAAGGTGGTGATTCCTTTGTTACCAGACATCATGAGTGTCATCATCTCCTGCTTTTGCCCACAGGGCCTGGAGCCCCTGTTGGGCTCGGCTCCCTTGCAAAAGGTGGCTATGTTGGCTGTCTCGTTTGTTTGTTTTTTTGCAAGGCCATCCCAGAGGCGCTGACAAGGAAACAGGAGTGTAGAGAAGAAAGAGCAACTTCTCCAACATTCTTTATTATGAATGGGTGTTGGTTTTTTTGTTTTGTTTTGTTTTGTTTTGTTTTGTTTTTTGTCAAAGGCCTTTTCTGCATCTAATTGAGATGATCATTTGGCTTTTTGTATTTCAGTTTGTTAACATGGTGACACTTATATTGAGCATATATTGAGCATACCTGCATTGCCTGGATGAAATGAACTTGATCATGGTGAATTAATGATCTTTTCAATATGCTCTTATTTCACAATTTTACATGTATTTTATTGTTTTTTTTTGTATCTGTGTTCACAAGGGAAATTGACTTGTAATTCTCTCTCTCTCCCCCCCTCTCTCTCTCTCGTTGGGTCTTTCTGTGGTTTGGGGTTCATACTATGTGGCCTCATAAAATGAGTTGAGCAATGTCCCTTCTGTTTTTATTTTGTGGAATAATTTGAGGAGTATTAGAATTAGCTCATTTTGAAAGTATGACTGAATTCTGCACTAAAACCATCTGACCCTGAATTGTTTTTTTTTGGTGGGGGAGTTTGGTGGTGGTTGACATCTAATGACTCATTGGGATTATAGGTCTGTTTAAATTACTTTTAAACTTCATTTTGACATTTTACATAGTTGTATCACCAAATAATATGGAAATAAATAAGGGTCATATGTCATAAATATACTGCATTCTTTAAAGATAGGATAATGCTCTGTGGGATACAAATTCTCTTACTGATACATTTTATTCAAAACTCAATAAATAGTCTGGATTTTAATTCATTGAATAACCCATGAAGAATATTTTTTTCTAATCATTTATCTATTTATCTAGGTGTCTAGCTATGCATTTCAGTTACTGCAAGGTTAATAGTCATTATTTACAAAGCTTATTTTGGAGTACCTGCTGTGTGCAATGCCAGAGTTCAGTCTGGTGGTTGGGCTCAGTGGGTCATGTGCAAGATTTCAAAGTAATTTTCTAAGTATTATAAACTGGCTTAGTCACTCAGTGACTCAAAGATATTGAATTTGCATTATTGAAACTTCTTAGTTTGCATGACTTGGAAGGACTGTAGAATGCACTCTGGGACAAACATTGCTTCATGCCATTGAAACATTTTATATATTGATTCTTTTGTGCTTGTTTGTTTTTTGAAGGCAGGATTTCCCTATGTAGCCCTGGCTGTCCTAGAACTAGACTGGTATCCTGAACTCAGATATCTGCACTACCTCTGCCTCATGAGTGCTGGGATCGATGTGAGTGCCACCATGCTCAGCTTTACATATTGATTCTTTAATGATTAGAATTTGAAATTCAATGCTATAATTTTAGTTATACAAGTTCCAAAGTTTTTGTCTTGTTTTCATTTTTATTTGAAACATTTTCAAGTATATAAATATAATTACACTTGCCTATTATTGAATAGTAAACTATTCCCTTTACATGACAGCATGTATACGTTGTATCTTGTTTATGGGTATTGGGTACATATTTTGTGATCTGAATGTGTCTGTGCACAGGCTCATGTTATGAGGGTTTATTCTTAACCTGATGGCACTGTCTTGGTAGATTCTGGGAACCAGATGGAGGCAGTAGATCATTTGAAGAACATTCTCAGTCACTGTATTTTATCCTGGTGCCTCTTTTTTCGCTTCTCTCTCTCTCTCTCTCTCTCTCTCTCTCTCTCTCTCTCTCTCTCTCTCTCTCTCTCTCTCTCTCCACCATGCATTGATATTCCCTTTTCTATGATATTCTATCTCAATTTCAGTTCAAAGCTGGCTTTGGGCTAAAATTTCTGCTGGAGCCATAAGTCCTAATACATCTTTACTTCTTTAAAACTTTTCTTAGGAGCTTGAAACAATGGCAGGAAAGTCTTACAACACCATAAGAATACACACATACATACGTACACATATGGTAGTCAATATGTACTCTTAACTCCAAATTCTAGGCTCTCTTTGCATTTAGGAAATAAGATATACTAGCAAACACCACAGCTTAGAGAGATAATGAACTTTATTGCAAGGTGACTTTAAGCATTTTTTCCTTAATTCCAATTGGTTTGCAACTTCTCATCCTTAGCAAATATTACTAGAGTGATAGTGATCAGCTATTAAGAGCCTAAAATTCCCAGGCAATAATATGAGGAAATCTGATAACTTGGTAGAAAGGGAAAACTACAATTCAGACACCAAAATCCTGAAAGGACGGATACTGATAATCATTGGTAAACTCTACTGCAGAAGTTCTTACCCCTTTCCTATTTTATGATTCATAAATACCTCAGCTGTCAAAAATATTTTCCTTTATCACATACTTTTTAAAATTTTTTTATGATTAAGTTTATAAAAATTTCTTCCAAATATCTAACAGAATTGAATTCCTAGTGAGGCTAGATCAGGCTAGACACTTTTCCTTTTTATTCCCTGCAATGTTAAGTGAAGTTATCGGTTACTTTTACTGGGATCTAATTTCCTGTTTGTTTCTTTCTGGAGCTTCCACTGAAGTTGCCCTCGGTTTATAAGTTTTCCTTAAATAAATGCAACCTTGAAAGTCTCAATAAGCAGAAACGTTGCTCATTAGATTGTGCCTTAATATATTTTATCATCTATTCTCATAAATTTCTTGAAAGTTCTTACTATTAACATCATTTCAAAGTCATTCTGTAGTCAGAAGTATGAATGTGCCATGGAGTCCTCTTTCAATGCACACCTTTCTTTGTTAATTCATCTTCTGCTCTGAGTGACACTGGAGAACATTTCTTGGTGTTGATGTCACCACTGCTCAAATCCTGGAATGTAAAGTACAGGACTTCATAATTCTTTTAAAATTCTATGGTATTCAATGTACATTTGTTGGGTTTTCCCTTACAGTTCTCATTTTCTTCTTTCTAGATTTATTTTCTCTGTTGCCATTAACGTTTATCTTTCTTCATCCATTCTTCCTCCTTGGGAGTCTCTGAAATTTCTCTACTGGAACTTGTTCAGAGTCCCAAGGGCTGAAGTTTAATTAACATGTGTAAATGTTAGGGACAGGCAGGAATTCAGCAGTGAGATGAATGCTATTAGATCTTCCACATGTTAAGTCTGACTGTATGAGTAATTCTCATACTGTAAACCGTTCCTATCTTGTCAGAAGGATGGGTGCTGGTAGCTGCTCCTCCACCTTTATTTGTTAGTAATATCAGAGAAAGAAAGATAGACGGTCTCCCCAAATCTGTATATTAACTCATGAGAATAATGAAGTTGGTCTTGTATGGTCATATATCATTTAAAGAACTAATCACAGTGGTTGAATAAAGCTGTTGATCTGTTTGGCCAGCCTAGTAAGACTTATCCATGGAAGAAGAGTCAGGTAGTTACTACCCTCCTCGTGACCACAGGGAAGCAGATATATTTATTGAGTGACAGTATAAGTGCTTCACCACAGAGTGACAATTTGAGCCCTCTAGTTTCATTTGTAATACTAAAGACACAATTCTACTTTGAGAGTGCTTAGTGTGTCTAAAGTCCCTTGTGTAGGCATGAACATTTGTACTGCCTTTGTTTTCTAAATTGAACACGATAAATTGTCACCCAGAATATAGATTGACTTTTGAAAAAAAAATATAAACATATATTAGTCAGTCTATTGAGAGTGTCTAACAATGACAGGTGACAGCACATATATAAGAGACAAGCAAGTCAAAGTTGCCTAAGAGTGGAACCATGTAAGAACAGTGAAATCTATTTTAAATCCATTAGAAAGGCTTCACTAGGTAACAGCAATGATTTTTAAAGCGTCCAGGTCAGAAACACCAAACAAACTGCTACTTCCTCCCCAGGATCCATTCATCACTGTGCCTGCACAACTGGTCTTTTAAAATGGACCGCGCCTGCGTTAGAGAAGATGCTGATCGGCGAAATGTTCAGACCGAAGACCACACGGATCTTATCCACAGTGACAGCTTATATAAAACAGTAAAGGTTTTGTTAACATCAGAAAAAAAAAACAGATTAGGGAAAATGAAAAGTATTTTAGCCAGACAAATGATTATTCATGTTTGGTACCCTGCAAAATTTATGCTCAGCATAAAACTCAACACAATCTTTACGCACATCTGATTGGGTGGTTTCACTGATTGACTCTTTGGTTGATCACAGGGACCCTTCCCAGAGGCTTCAAAATTATTTCAGACGTCAGCATCTGTGTTCCACCTGCATGCTTCAGCTAGTATCCACTGATGTGTGTGCGTTGATTCAAATGTGTTTTATTCTAGAGCCAGTTAATGCCAGTTCACTTGTTATTGTAAGAAAATAAATATTAATGAATGTGAGTAATATTTCCCCAAAAGATAGTTGTTTCTGAGAAAACACAAGTTGAACTTATTGTAAAATCTAATTTTCAAAAGTACATTGTAGCATTGAGGGAGTGTCTTCTGAATCTCCCCAGAGTTGGTCCACTTTGTTTTAACTGAAATGTCTTCTGAATTGAGGAAGATTCAGAAAGTTGAATTCAGAAGTCTGATTAATCCCTAAGCTTTCTCCCTTGCTGTTTGTGCTTTCCATATGTTTTAGCCAGCGAGAACCCCAGGGAGAATCAAGGGAGGTTTTGAATGTTTGTTCCCCTTCTCACACCTTTCCTGTGAATCACAGGAGGCTATCTCCTGGACCAAAGTTCTCACTTGTGGACACACAGAGGTCTCTCTTCAGTGACCACACCCTCCCATTTCCTCTCAGACGTACAGGTATCAGTGCTGCTCCATTTTTGTCAGCCTAAGATTTCTGTGTTTCTCCTTGCTTTGCCTGGGTTGTCATTATCTATCCTTGGTTTAAGTTTACGCATTGTGAGTACAGCTTCTGTTTTGTGCCAGTCCTCTGATAGACGCAAGACCTGGAGGGAGGTTAAAAAAAGTCATCAGCACCGGTCAGTCCTGGTGGCAACATTTGACTTCATTGCTTGCTGTGCTGATAGAAGAAAGCAAAGCATCAAAGACAACTTTCAAGTTACAATCTCATATTCATAAGCATGCGGATTATAAGTTCCTTACAGGCACATGTTCTGTTCCTACTGCCACGGGGGGAAACCAATTATTTATAGCTTTGTTTATTTCAGTGTCTGGCACCAGATTTAATAAGTACTCGTTACTGGTACTACTTGAAATTTACTAAAAAAGAGATAGTTTAATTTATGATTAAAACCAATTTTTTTTTCAGATGTCTGCTCTGATGAAGTCACCATCACTCGTCAATAACTTCTGAATGAGATTTAGGAAGAATATTTATTAGGCATAACCAGAGTAGACCATGTAGAAAAGTTTTATTCATGTCTTTTCACACCAACAGAACTGAAGTAAAGTAAAACATGCAGATATAAATGTGTTAAAATACTATGAATCATGACAATGCATGTTATTTTGACAGCAGCGCTGCATGTGTTCCATATGTACATGTGCATATCTACACCTGACTTTCTAACCTATTGGGAAAATACTGTATTTGCTAATTTTCTGCTGCCCTGTATTCTGATGTTTCAACATTTTTCTATGTGACACTTAAAAGTGTCTTTGTTTGTGTGCCTGTCACGATGCACATGGGATGAGCTTAGGAGTCAGTTCTCACCTTCCACCTCCTGCCTTTGAGGCAGGGTCTCTTATTGCTCTTCACTATGTATGCCAGGATAATTGGCCTGCAAGCTGCAAGGGCTCTGAAGTTCTCCTTTCCCCCATATTCCATTTCACCACTGAAGCTTTGGGATTTCAGTTATCCTCTACTACATATAGCTCCACCCACGACTTCATATCCTGAGATCTGAAATAGACATTCACACTAGTGCGGCAAGCATTTTACCCCCAGAGCTGTCTCTTCAGGTCCACAATGATGTGACACTTTAAAAACTACATTAGCATGTATTGCACATCATACATTGCTTATTACTTTATATGTATTAAGACCTACAGCAATCTAGTGTGGTAAGTTGTTTATTCCTTCCATTTAAGGGGAAGGTACCTGAAACACAGAGTTGAATGATTTGTTTAAAATCACTGTCTATATCCTTAACCTAGATCTTTCAATACCATTATTGTCCTATGTTTGGTATGCTGTCCCTTCTAGAGCCCACAAAAGGGCTACCATCCCTAGGTCATTCTACACTGAGAACACTTAATTTTGCTCATGTAAAATATATGTGATTCATTGTACCTTATTTATTTATTTAGAGACAGGTTTTCACTGTATAGTGTTGACTGTCGTAGAATTTACTGGGGTAACCTCAAACTCACAGAGATATACCTGCCTCCACCTCCGCAGTGCTGCGATTAAATTGTGTGTCACCATACCTGGCCACATGATTTATTTTTGACTGAATTCTCTTCTGTAAGAAAAGTATTTCAATTGCTAGGCATAATGGGCCACTTAAACAACAATATTTTGTTCTAACTTATAGGAATAAATATTTTTCATATCAAAAAGTGTCGTGTGTGTGTGTGTGTGTGTATACCAAAGAAAAAGAAGCAATACATGTGAGAGAAATTAGGATGTAAAAATGGTATCTGGAGAAGGTTGGGGAAAAGAATGGAAGAGAGAAAGTAATGTAATAATTATATGTTAATTAAAACTAAAGAAGATTCACCTCAGTAATCTATAGGGGACTAATCTAACTTTAATAAAGGAATATCCATCTATGGGGTCCAATAATGAAATACTATATGAAGGAATAGGTACTCAAACCCCTTCAGTCTCTGTCTTATAAAAGCATGCTGTGAAGCTCTCTAACTTTTTCCTTCTTTACTGTGGCAACCTATGAGATTAAAGGTGACCTATTGGATCCTTATGAGGTGGAAAAGCATGCTTAGCCTATTCTCAACTGTAAATTGAGTAAAAAATGAACTTTGTTATTCTGTGATGCATAACCAGAAAGTCTATGCCAATAGTAACTAGAGTAGAATAGGTGCCTTTAACCTAGGATTTTAGAAATGGCTGGGTAGGACAAGAACATCAAAATTTTAGGTCATTACTGCTTGCCTCAGCAAGGTGATATATAAGTGCATGTCTAAGAAAGGAACTGGCCACTCCATGAGTGAATCAAGAGAAGCAACGCATGGGAATCAGGGTCTTGCCATGTAAGATGCTGAATCCTTGATGATGAGAAGCCCTAAGAAGTTGAATAAAGTCCTAATATAGCAAATTTCAGCAGAACATAGACTTATTAACTGTATTTCCAGAGATTCCACAAGAAAAAAAAGGCATTGGCTTAAGAGAGATTATGGTGACAGGTTGGGTGAGCCAGGGACTGATCCTGGAAACATAGACATAGGACTTGAGAACTCCTCTGTCAAAGAACTCTGCGCTTGCATATGGGGCTAAAAGTAAGCAGACCAGAAACCTACTTACTTCTGAATGGTTTACATTGCTAAGGAAACTACAATCCTTATCTTTAAAAAAATCATTTGATTTTTTTCAGACCTCAAAGTACTCTTAGGTCCCAAAACCTTTGAAGAAAAAAAGTCAAACTGCACAAGTTATCACAGCTCAAGGATAAAGCATGGTCTCCAATATCCACATTAGATGTGGCCAGGGAGAACAATGAACAAAGGAGATGTCCTTGCCACAAAATGATGGCTGGCAGAATGCCTCAGTCGAAGGCATTCTCTTTCCTCAGAGAGAAGCCCTGCTGATGGGGTCAGCAAGTAAAACTGCCTATGTGCACTTATCATAACTCCCAGAACAAGCTCCAGTTCTCAAATTGACAGTATGGCCAAGTTTCCAAATATAATGAGTCATCTTAACAGAAAAAATGTTGCTTTAAAGAACAGAAACAGACATTGTTTCATCCCTGAAATGTAAGCTTGAAATAAGTGTAAATACAAAATAAGATGACGACAGGCATTGTAACAATTTGAAATACATTATAGAGCTTGCATGCTTGCTGTGTGGAAAATTGCAATTGCTAGCGCCCCATTTGGGAAACTTCCAGTAACTGGTCAAATACTCAGGGAAACTAAAATCTCTGTGAGTTTGAAAGCGATATGGCATTATAAAATTGAATTCGGACCAGCAGTTACATCCTTATGGTCTTATTCATACAGTAAGCATAGTCTGGCTGGTTGGATCGAGGTTCAAACCAGTGTTCTCAAGGTGGAGCAGGTCAAAGGGAAATGTTGCCTTTTATTACCAGCTTTAGTTTAAGGCTGAGGACTCATTATTTTACACCAAAATAAATGCCCCGCACTGTGGAATAACAGATCACATCTTTTAGAAGAAATCTTGAGATGAGATGCAATGTAACTGCAAATGAATTCATGCTTACATCTGTCATATCTGACAAGTGTCTCTGGGCTGAATCACTTGGCAGGAGCAAGTTAACTGAGAACCGGAGGATGAGAGAGAACAGAAGGAAATAAGGAGTGTGGGAGGCATTCTACAATTTAACAAGAAGACTAATGATGCCTTGTGATAGTTATATATAAAGTTCCACTGGTCTTAGGACACTGGGTAGAAGAACTAGATGGTGTCAAGACTTTTAAGATAGAAAGTGCTGAGTAACTATGATGGTGGAGGCATAGCCTACATATACCTAAATACATTAGTTGTATTTTACATATTTCCCTTCTCCTACTCAGCTCTTCATTTAAATTTAAGTCAGCACAGTTCAAATACTAGTGCTTCCTATGAGGAGGATTAATGTATCGATCTCTGGATAGATAGATAGATAGATAGATAGATCTCTGGATAGATAGATAGATATGAAGAATATATCAACTCTATGGCTAACGAGATCCTCTATTATACCCTCACACTTGTCATTGTAATGTGTTGGAACATGGCCCAAGAATGGAGTTGTGTAGAATAATTCTTAGTACTTGTGAGAAAACTCCAAGAAAAGAAGAGTCTTGTGACCTAAGTTTTTTCAAAAACACAGAATTGTTCTTGAAGTGTGTTTTCAATCTCCTCCAGTCTGGCAGACTGGAGTAAGTTTACTTCAGATTATTCATTACACTTGGCTATTATTATTTGTTTATATGCCTCTATGGAAATAAATGCTTTTGCTACATGCAATTTGTCTGCTATGTGTGACTTGTCCTTATAACTGTACACTTTACTCATGTGACTCTTCTTAATAAATTGTCCAATGCTCTGAATAAAGTTGGCTGATGAATCAGGCTTTAGTCTGCCTTATTTATTGACTCCATTCTCCTAAGGTCCTACAGCCTTTAGAACAGTGGCAAGAGTAAAATAAGATCAAGAACAAGCATTTGGGGCAACTACAGGTGCTGAGTCCTGCATGGTCATGGAAGAGATAGTGTACCTCATCGCCTCCATGAATGTTGACAGTTGCTTGGCATGAAGCTTGTTTGTTTAAAAATATGTGTATTTTACTTCATGTTTCTCCCTCGGGAAATATTCCCCCTGCCAAAGATTTTAGGTAATATCCTCTTTGTCAAGTTTAATGTCTCCATGATAATCAGAGACAGACAGAGTCTGGGAAGTGAGGGTGTATTTATGTCTTCAGCAAAAATGGTAAACTCTGTGACCTTTAGGATAGCTCTTAAGGCTGTGGGAAAGAACTCTAAAAGCACAGGTTCAAAAATAATTTCTCAACTATGCAAAATACAAGGATGTAGTATGAATTATATGAAGGACTTCACAGACCTAAAAGAATATAAACAGCAACAGTGTGAGACAGTTTGTCAGAAAGATACAAAGGCAGGAAGATTCCTGAGTTCAAGGTCAGCCTGGGATAGAGTGGTCCAGGTGTGGTTGGAATGGTAATCTCAGGATAGGATCTCACACAGCCAAGTTTATTGTTTGTACTTACAAAGGTAGGGAGATATCTGAACTCATTTGCAATTTTAAAAAATATGCTTGCTGTCTTTTTCTAAGAATCAGGGGGTTGGGGTGAAGGTATGCTGATTCATGGGATAATCAAAAGGGAATCTGGAGTAAAAGACTCAGCTTTGGTCTGTGAGAACTGACTGTCTGCTTGAGCTGCCCGGAGTTCTCCAGAGAAAGCTGTCTTGAGCAGAACACAGGTCACCAGCTTGTACCCCATGATTGACTTTAAGTCTTTTTTTTTCTTGCTGCTTTCAAACACCCCTTCTCTCAGGACCTCTCTCCAAGATGAGGCTGGTCCTTAGCACACAGGTATTATGTTATTGTGTCTGATGTATTGGCTTTCTCTCTGAACTGATAAAGAGGAAGAATGAGAGTCTGAACTGTATCAACTTTCCTCTAATATGACAAAAAAGCAAAACAAAACAAAAAACAACAAAAATGACTAAGATAACCAAAAGATTAAAATACACTGGATTTAGAGCTGTCATAATCAAATCATGGTCCTGTCTCCTGTTTTCTTTCTTGCTTCCATTTGTGTGAGCTGGACTTCTGTCTCTTGTAATTGAAACTCCTAACTCAATAAGCCTTCATACATTTTGTATCACATCAGGTTTTTAATCATTCCTCCCAGTTTTCAACTCCAAGCCACATCAGGACTATCTGTATTAATCTTAGTTTTCCATTGCTTGCTGCTTTTTAAAATTCAAGGTCTTCAAATTTTCTAGCTTTTCTCGATTCTTATAGGAATATTCCGCATAGGCAAAGATTATCCTCAGTTGGCTTCAGAAACATGTTTGGAGTTTACTCTGTTTGGGCATTTTATTTGCCCATTTGATTTTGTTTCTGTCTGGCTTTATACCTTGTTTAGATACTCAAGATGCTGAATTTTATACAAGAAATGGACATATTGCCCTCTGGCATCTGGTTTGGGTTGGTCAATGTGCAGCACATATCAGAAACAGAACAGAGGATTCAGGACAACTCCTGAGCTTTTGGCTTCCCTCCCTGACTGGATGCACAATATCTTCTGATTTCCCAGGAAGTTCTTGCCAGGTAACTCTTGTGTGAATGTCTGTCAGGATCTGTAAGTTGTTTCAACCACTAGCTGCAGAGGCTGTGACTTCCCAATGTGTTCATTACCCAGTGAAAATTCTTCTCGGGACCTTCATAAACACATCACCTTCACGATTCTTCTGAACTCCCTTATGTATATGGGCCATGTTTCTCAAAGTTTGCACGATAGCATCTTGCACAAAATAGGACCCATAGGTAGCAGTGATTTTGCATTCTATTTCCAGCTCTACCACTTATGAAATAGTTGGATAGACACCAAGTTATTACTTGTTATATCCTGGACACTATTTTGACATTTGCTCTATGAAGATGAATGTGGCACCATAAGATATCATCCATAAAACTCAGAATAAACACTTGACAGACACAAATCTATAGCACATCACATTTGGACTTCACAGCCTCTAGAAATAAGAGAATTAGATATCTGTTGTCTATAAGCCACATAACTTTTTTCTGTTCCTTCTCAAGACAGAGTTTCTCTGTGTTGCCCTGGCTGCTCTCGAACTCACTGTACAGACCAAGCTGACCTTGAACTCAGAGGTACACCTGCCTCTGTCTCCCAAGTGCTGGGATTTAAGTCCTGTGCTATTATGCCTGGCTATAAGCCACATAACTTACGACATTTCCTTATAGCAACATATTTGAACTAAGAGGCAACAACACACCAAGTGAATAAGCATAAATCAGGAAGGTGAACCTTCTGTGAAAATTACTAATAGATATATAGGTTTGAAAATGTGTATCTAAAATTGCAAATGATGAGGGTGAACTTATAGAGAAGTTTATAAAGAATGCATATTCATTCATTCATTCATTCATTCATTCATTCATGTTGCCTGTGTCCTGGACAGCTCTCAGCCCGATCCTACCTGCACTTGGGGATTGGGAGTAAGTTGGTGCAGAGTCAAAGACACAGACTCTGGGAGCAGGTGAGAAATGCTGCAGCAAGCTCTTTGAACATTGATGAAAATTCCTTTAATACCCTCTACTCATGCTCACATTGGTCCCAAGAAAGTATCTATTCCAAACAGCAGTTCCTGATTGGCTGGCGTTACTTGTACCAGCAATCCTTGCTCTCTCAGGCAGTCCTCAATTAGGTCCTCCTGCAGGGATGCTGGTGTCACAGGCAGTCATCAATTAGGTCCTCCAGTAAGAGACGCGTCAGCAGCTGCACTGCCCTCAGTATTTACATAGAGGCAGCCCTGCCATTCCTGCTACACATTCCCTCATCAAAATGTAGGTTTTGCAGGACCAAGGGGGCTCTCTTCCCATTGATGGCCAACTAGGCCATCCTCTTCTACATATGCAGCTAGAGACACATGTCCCACCATGTGTTTTCTTTGATTGGTGGCTTAGTTCCAGGGAGCTCTGGGGGTACTGGTTAGTTCATGTTGTTGTTCCTCTTATAGGGCTGCAAACCCCTTGAGCTCTGTGGGTGCTTTCTCTAGCTCCTTCATTGGGAGACCCTGTGCTTTGCACAATAGATAACTGTGAGCATCCACTTCTGCATTTGCCAGGCACTAGCAGAGACTCACGGGAGACAGCTATATCAGGGTCCTGTCAGCAAAGCTTGGGGAGTCTTGTGGAAGAGTTAGGGAAAGAACTGAGCAAGCCCGAGGGGTCAAGGACACCACAAAAAGACCTACTGAGTCAACTAACCTGAACCTGTAGGGGCTCAAAGAGACTGAATCACCAACCAAAGAGCATGCAGGGGCTGGAGTAATGTTTGCAATAGTGTCTGGATTTGGTGGTTGTTTATGGGATGGATGCCCAGTCCCTGAAGGGTCTCTCCTTCAGTCTCAGCTCCTAACTTTGTCTCTGTAACTCCTTACGTGGGTATTTTGTTCTCCCTTCTAAGAAGGATCAAAGTATCTACACTCTGGTCTTCCTTCTTCTTGAGTTTCATGTGTTTTGCAAATTGTATCTTGGGTATTCTGTGTTTCTGGTCTAATATCCACTTATCAGTGAGTGCATATCATGTGTGTTCTTTTGTGATTGGGTTACCTCACTCAGGATGATATCCACCAGATCCATCCATTTGCCTAAGAGTTTCATAAATTCATTGTTTTTAATAGCTGCATAGTACTCCATATCAAGACTTTATGTTGATGGTAATGGGTAATGCAGCTTAATGGTAGAGCACTTGCCTAGGATGTGAAAATATTGACATTTGATTCCCCAGGCCACAAAAATCAATAAATAAGTGAATTATCACCATGAAAAAATGACAAGCTGATAAATAAACTTGATATCAATAAATGGATATGCATACAACAAAAAATGTAGGTTTTGTAGATGTTAAGAGTTCACAGTTTTATTTTGTGAGGTTAACAGAGAAAAAATGATTGTTGTCATGGATAAATTGAATGCTACTTGATATATTAAATAGAACTAACATAACCTGGTATAAACATCACAATTGTAAGAGAGGGAGACCAGCATCATTTTAGACTGATGAGGGTCATTTTTAATTCTAGAACACTAATTTTTCATTTCTGAATTGTTAAAAATGATTTTATTTATTTACCTTCTAGTCATTGGCCCCCTCAGTCCTGTCACCATTGTTCCTCATCCCATTCCTCCTCCCCTTTGCTTCTGAGAGGGCACTTTCCCCACCCTACCAACCTCCCCCTTCCCTGGAGCCTTCAGTCTCTTGAGGATTAAGCACACTAGAATACTATTTTTACAGTAAAGGACGTACATGTTTTTAGAATCCTGAACAACGGATCAGTCCTCAGCCTTTCTGCTAAGATCAAGTATAGAATCCCAAAAGAAAGGACCTCATGTCCTTACCACTGTGTACCCATAAGTCTATGTTTCTCTCCTGCACTATGCCCTTTAAGAGGGCCCTATGCTCTCCTTGTTTCTGTCACATGCTATTTCAATATCTCATTGCTGTAGCCCAGGGGACTCCAATACATCATCTTCCCTCTTCTGTCTGAGCAGTCGCCTCTCAAGTTCTTTTTGGAAACTTTATCATGTCTGACTTTAAGTGTTTTCAACCAAGTCCCCTCAGAACACTCTATCTCTATTAAAATCAATTCCTTTATATGAGGCTGTATTTTTACTTGCCTTTTGAGGGACAGGGAAAAGAATAATTTCAGAATTCTTGAAATATCTATTTATTCCTTTTGAGAAATGGATGAAATGTTCTGAAGTTTCAAGCCTACCCATGACTGATGGAAATGTCGTGAAGTAGCAATCTTTTTCTGCCCTGATATATCCATGAACAGATGTGCTCTACATGCAAATAACAGGCTTAGAAAGAGCTGGAAACAGGAGTAGGAAAGCCATAGTATAATTTCAAAACCTTGCAAATGCCAGTATTGTATGATGAGACAAAATAGTGCAATGGTTAACAAATACTGCAGTAGATCAATGGGGAAATTGAAATGTTAGCAAGATGACGTTAGATTGTAACAGGGTGATCTTAGGGTATAACAAAGGTGACTGTAGGGTATAACAAGGTGACCTTAGGGTATTACTTAGACTTTGTGACTCAGTTTTTCCTATATAAAATAGAAAATACTCCTATTCCTACAACATGTACCACAGAGAGTTATTTGAATATTAAATGAAAATTGTATGAAAAATGCTTAGAACTGTGTTCATGTGACAATGATTATCACAGTAGTTCCTCCCTATCTGCTGGTTCACTTCTAATCATTTCAAATGCTTGGGCTCAGTATGGTTCATAATTTTGCATTGGAAATAAGAAATGAAGGCTTAGATTTTTTTTTTTAAAAATCTACTTTTAATAAAGATTCTCAAATGCTTTAACGCCTCCCACTCCCACTTCATTGTCCAAAGGTAGGGGGAGAAAAGAAAGTAAATAAAACAAAACGATATGGACCTCTTTAGAAGTAGTTCCTTGAGGCAATTTCAATATCCATTGTCAGGATACCTGCAGTCCAGTTCAGTAATGTCAGGATATCAAACACAAATCAGCAGTGGTGGCACGATCTAGCAGAAACCACTAGGCCTCTGCTGAATTAGCACTAGTCAGTGGGAGTAACCAGGACTGGCCATTATAACAGGAGAGTTCTCTGCCATGCCTCTCTCAAGGAAGTGAAGATCAGTGAAGACAGGAGACCAGCGTTGCAAAGCTAGCAATGCAAACCCCTGTTACTGTTCCTTGATTCCTCTTTATATTCTCTCCAAACATCACATGTCCTCCTATAAGTCTTGTGTCAGCAAAACACAGTGTGAGTCTGCCTTAGCAAATCACTGTGAGTCTATATCACATGACATTACCAGAAATTTCCACCTAAAGAAAATTTTAATTTAAAACTACTTATGCTTTTGAGTAGAACAATGAACTCTTGTGTGTCCTCTCTATTTCCAACCCAGGACATAAGTAATCTGTGTGTAAAGTGTATCCTCACTGTATATTATCTGTCCAGGACATGAACAATCTCTGTGTAAAGTGTGTCCTTGCTGTACACTATTTGTCCATTTGTTACATGGCAGCTTCCTTGGTTAACTAACTGTCACAGCTTGTATTCAATTAACTCTTATTTCACTTAATAATTGCTCCAAATCATGAGGTCATGAATACTGGAAATTTGGATACAATAAGAAGAAACTGTAATTCAATACCTTTATGTAAAAAGAAGAGAATTCGGTGCTTAATAAGAAAAGAAAAATATTGTATGCTGAAGTAGCATTGATGAGAATCACTCTTCGGTCTATAAAGTTATAACACTAATACTGATTTTGTTTCCCTCCTTCACACTGCAAGTGTTACTGCCATAGTACAGGAAAAATACAATGAAAAGACCTAGCATTTGTAGATGCATGTGATGGGGGCATTCATAAACTGGGTTAGGTATTATCTTTAGATTGAGACATCTCCTGAACTCTTGGACTGTAACCTTTGGAGCTGAAAAAAGACTTACTGCCCAGTTTTCTAGGGGCCATTCCAGACACCATTCCTGATTTTGTTCCTTCCTTTCATCTCTACAAGCAAGCTTGCATCAAATACTACCCATGCATTCTTCCTTGACTTCTTACAGCATATCCCTCTTCATTCTTACTCTGTTTTCTTCCATCTCCATTTTGATATTGGCAAACCCAACAGATGCTTTTAAGCATTTGATTACTTAAACTTTCAGGGACATTCAATGTAAGTGACAGTTTTCTCTTTGAGCACTTTTGAATCTATTACTACATTTCCAGCTGTTTTTCTTATGTCTTACTAAAGGAATACGCCTCATTTTTCCTTTTTAAACTTGTCATATACCTGACAGAGCATTGATGCATCTCTCTACCCTCATCTGGAAAACTTCTCTGCAGTAGATGGTGAATAACACAGTGGCCTACAACTGCCCAAGATGCTGAGAATAGGAAATCACAGAATGTTCAGCCATAAAGATAAAATGGATACTGTACCCTGCCATCCAAGGCTCAGGGGTCGTTACTGAAAAGGGGGCCAAAAAGAGTGTAAGAGCCAGAACTAGAAGACAACTACAAAGAAGCATTATTTTTTCAAGAAAGCAGCAGATCAGCTGCAAATACAAATCCATAGAAGTTATAACAGCAATACACACAAACCTGTGAAACTACAGGCTGGACCAAATCCCAGCATGGAGATAGGATCTAGGCAAACAGCCCCACTCTTAGCCATAGAGATATTGGCAATTGTTAGCTGCTAGGAGAGGGAGAGACAGTCTTTTCTAAAAGTGCAGACTCTGGTAAGTCAACTACTGTCCAGTTGAGGTCCACATATCCAGGAGTATTTAGGCAGTACAAGTTGGTCTTGAAGAGTTAAAAAGGAAGACATAGAGTTGGGTGGGTGTATCTAGGAGGAATTTAGAGAGACAGGCAGCTATGATAAAAATTTCAACTCTGAAAGAATAAACATTTAGAATAACTTAGATCTCAACCTACTTCTTATATTCAACATATTTTCTTTAAGTAATCACACATCTGTACCATCAAGTCTTAATCTATGTTCATGGTTTCTATAGTACTCTATAACCAAACTTGGAAAGTACAGGAAAGAATGTAAGTGGAAACCATCTAGGTTTTATGACACATGCTCAGATAATATAAGATTGCAAAGTTGACACTAAAAAAATGTATGAATCTTAGAATGTGGTCTTTAGTTATGTGTGACATGGCTGCTGAGTGGGAAAATCAAAGTCTTATATGGTAACATAAGTTGTTTCTGACAAAGTCTTTTGAAGAAGAAACTTGATGGCCTAGGGCTTCTCTACCATAGTGTGTAGACTTCTCGTCTCATGTGGGTTTGCAGAGCACCATCAACAGGAGTGAATCCTAATGAGTAATAGATAGGAAACTTAGATGTATAAGCTTAGATGTATAATTTGGTAGATATCACTCTTGATTAATTAATCAAATGCACATGAGTTTTATTTCTTCAGCACTTTAAGTCATTCCTTACTTCTTTGATCTAGGTCTAAGATTCTTAGCATATGTGTCATATAGTAAAAATAATCCAATAGCTGATTGGAGATGAAAGGAAATAAGGATAGCATAACTTCTGTGTCAAAGTGGCATGGCAAGAGATGAGCCAAAGACTTATTGGGCACATTCCATTAATGATGGTAAAAGAGAATTTATCTTGATGTTTTTGAAAGGTGGATCAGAAACTGACTGCCCTTGGCTGTTGTGGAATAGTTGGGGAGAACAATTGAGCACAGAGATATGACTTGGAGACGTCGTTTTCTTCAAGCACATCAGTGTTGTTCAGATGGTTCTCGGAGTCAAACTGCTGCCATCTCTGTCAAACCAGCTGGGTCCTCCACCCACCAAAATTCACCTGAAGAATCGAGGCTTGGTGGTATTCTAATAATTCTGCCACAGGGAGACAGAGACAGGCAGGTCTCTGGGGATCAACAACCAGCCTGCTTAGCCTATTGGCCAGCTGGAAGCCATTTAGAGAACCTGTCACCAATGTGTTTGACAGGCAGACAGACAGACTGACACACACACACACAGCAGTTTCTAAATAAGTGGGAAAATGTTACTTATGAATTTTCTAACCATAGACATCTCTACATAGTGAGATGTTTTAGAAACGTAAGTTATAATAATTTTTTTGTGTCAGTCTCTTTGAAAATACAAAAAAGATGGTATAGGACCCTCTTCCTTCAGAAGACCAGTGTCCTTGATGCAGGGGTGGGCATTATGTCCCTAGGGGTCTGCAAAATGGCTAACAGCCCTAACCCCTACATTTTAGAAAACTCAATAATTTGAGTTATACCAAATGCTTGGACTTTTATCAATGTTCATTCCACAAATCACCAAGGTCATGTTTATACTGTGAAATCACTCACAAAGCAAAGGTTGTGCCCTCTACACACAAGCTCTCAGTTCCGAGTGAACAGAAACCATTGTCTACCTGGTTCCTGCTATTTGAAGTCTCTGGTAGTTTTACTGTCAAATTCTTTGCATTCCTGAGTAATTTATGAGCTTGAGGTTCTGGATCATTCTTGCTTTGATCATAGCTTTCCTTTCTATTAGCTCTTGGGCACTACCAGTCACACTATTCTCATCAGACTATTTTCAGCCTTTGCATGAACCTGTTGGGATGATAGATCCCCAGTTCCTTTACTCTTGACACAACTGCTTTCCTTGGTACTGATTGCCAAAAAGAATAAAGAGCATCTGCTATGATAATTAGGAGTTAGTCCCTCCTCATTTAGGTTTATGGACTCAAAATGGCTTCTCTTAGTGTAAGCTTTTGAACTAATGGATTTCTTTCACCACAAATTTAGTGAAGTCTATCTCGGTTCACCCAACCTGGATTGGTAGTACTTTAACAGCTGTCAGGAGATAATTTGTCTGGAAAGAAAGCAAATCTTTTTTCTTTATCAGACACCTTTGTAAACTCCTGGAAGAACACAGATGAAACTATTGGTTGTGAAGAAGGTAGCAAGGCCAACTACTCCATGCAGTGGAGAGAGCAGAAGTCCCCAGCCATGCACTGGGCATTAGAAGTCTTGGAAAACTAAATATTTAAGATTTTGTCAAATTTGATTCTTTTCTGTACCATATTTCATCTGTTCTTGGAAAGTTCTTCAGAAACTTCTGTATGGTCAACTATATCTACACTAAAATGAGCTAGTAATCCTAAAGCCACATCACCTAGGTGAAAAGCAATTTGACTGCTTTTCTGCTCCATTTGATTTACTGACTGGCAGAAGAATTTTTAGTTCTAGGTGGTGGTGGTGATGGAGTCTGGGCAAACTCTTACCTCCTCCTTCTAAAGTCCCAGACACAAACCAAGATTCAATTCCACTATACTTCAGCTTGGGGAGCTGGAGTTCATTAGGGCTACTTACAGAGCATGAGTGGGGGTTCTGGCAAAAGCTTGGGTGATCCTAAAGCAGACACACTGGGAAATGTGTACCTGCAAGGATCCTTTCTTTCTCAGCTCCCAACCGACCTGGTATTAGATGTATTCAATGGCTGCACACTCCTATTGGTGAGCTATTCAACATCCCACCTTTCCTAATGTAATGGACTGCACGGGCTCAAACTGTGAGTCCAAATAAATTCTTCCTCTCATAAATTACATGGACAGAAAGTTGGTCATACCTATGAGCAAAGTAACACACTCCCTGTGTTTATTGACTGTTTTCTTTATTTTCTAAGCTTCTTTGGGCATGCAAGAGTCTCTGTTATGTGAAATAGAGAGATACAGGAAACTCAAGTACCAGTAGAATATTTCTTAAATAATTGAAGGATGTGCATCCCCCAACAGTGTTATGGTCACAAAAGTCAAACATTAACATGTCCTGAAAGTGTTTAGTTCTAAAATATATCCTTTCTGTTAGCAAGCTTTCTCTAGAGTTCCATTATGTGAATTGGTTCAGTAAATAACTATGTAAAGTTGTGACCTTCCAGAGAAAAATAATCTCATTCCCTAATGTCATACAAGGCAGACTATGATTCTCAGTTTTATATTTACAATCACCTTACTGGATTGAAAATGAATGTTACTTTATTTTCTCAAGTCTTGGCTATGCTTTTGTGACTTTTGGGGTATTTTACGCATCATGATTGAAGTTATGAGTACTCCTTCCAGGACTAGAATTCTCTCAATATATCAAAGAGTGTACTGTAACCAGTGACTATGTTCAGCCAGCTGCTGGAGGCATAACAAGTACACACACACACACACACACACACACACACACATGCATATATATGTTTCATAATGAGAACAATGCTTATGATACAGAGTTAAACTGCACAAGAATCTTCTGTTTCCCATAAGGTACTGCAAATTATAGATAAGGTTTGTTACAATCACAGTTTAATCAACTATAAAATGAGGTAATAACTTTGTTATCCTCTTCATATTTCACTATAAAACTGACCGTCTGGGCAAATAAGAGTTTTGCTGACTGTCAGGTATAGGTCAGCAGAATGATAAAGCAAGAAAAATTTGCCACTTGGCAATATTCATTCATGCACAAACACAAAGATATATTCTATCTTGTAAGGAAATAATGTGGGTGGATATACACATTGACATGGGACTTCTTGTTCACATAAAAAAAAATGAGTAAGCCAAAATAGTTGACTTAATATATTTGAACAGATGTGTCAGTGTTACTCTTTGAGAAAGGGTGATGCAAATCCTCCTACAAAATGTCTTCAGACAAGTTATTTTAGCACACTGTAGAAGAGAGATTATGCTAAAACAACACAGATACAAAAGCAGCATGCCTTTATATAATCTTGGCAATGCCTTTAATCTTGAACCTCATTACCATAGACTTGATGTACAAAGAAACCAAACTAAGTTCTTCTCATGAGCATGGAAATCTGAGCTGTCTTTTCCATTGTTTTCCCAGTTCTCAACATCATACCACTAGAAACGTAACAGATATACCATATTGTAGATGATCAACGCTGAAGTTAACAGACTGTGTTGTTATCCTAAACACAGCTTATTCTAACTACTTCCCAATGGAAGCATTATGTTTTTGTGAACATGGACTCTAATTTCAACTTCATTCTCCGAATTGCTACAAGACTCCTGTCCTTAACCCTTTCTATGGGATTTGCAAACCATTTATTTATAGTGTCTTCTCTAGATGTTAGATCCTGTATAATACACTCACTCCATCTCATTGAATAAATTGTCTATGATCGAGATGTCCCAGTTGATTGAGTATTTTCCCTACTTTTCATCTTTGCCTCTTGTGTCTAATGAGCACAATTCAGATTAATTGGTTGTGATGGAAACTATTTAGTATTTGAGAATGTTGTGGTACTGGATATTGCTTTGATAATGTTTGGCATGGCAAGGACAGTTCTTTCTCCTGGATCTCCTTTCCTTCAGAGCCTACTGTTGATTCCCCAGCTGATCTCAGGGCTAGACTTCTCAATTATAAGCAGCAAAACACAGAACAAGGATAATGAGTGCAAATTAGATGAAATGTATTTTATTTTATCACAATGGCTTATTAAATTACCCAAAGCATACAAATACAGACTGAATGAGCATCTGCTAGAATCACCGTGAAACACATCCCTATACTATATAAAGGTTTATGTATAAAAGATCAATGGAACATAGTCTTCAGTCCCTATTGATATGAGATATTTTCCCTCATACATGAAAGGATTCAGCTGTAGTTTGAAGGCCTGATATTCTAAAAGCAGCATAACTAAAACTTCTATTTTTTTAAAAAAAGATTTGTTTTACTTCTACAGTTATGTGCATATATGTGTATTTATGTGTAAAACTGTGCACATGGGAGGGTAGGTGCCCATGGAGTCCAGATAATAGTTTCTGTAGGCTCAGATTCATCAAAATCTACTTTATTTAGGGTTCTTAAATGTGTCCATCTTCATTCTAGCCCCCTGAACAAGAGGTAGAGGAGAAAGATGGTTAATAGGAAAAAGGGGTTGGGGACCTGTTTAGAAGTAGTTCTTTAGGGTGATTCCACTCTTCGTTGTCAGTATACCAGCAGTCCCGTCTAATAACATACATCAAACATGAATTACTAGTAGTAGCATGCTCCAGCAGAAACTTCAAGGCTGGGCTGGATTGCCACAAGTCACAATAAATGGCCAGAATCATCTGGAATACCATGAGAAGGTCTTTGGCTTGTTTTATTCTACAAAGTCAAGAAACAAAGACCAGCCAAAACTAGAAAAGTGTTACACAGCCAGCAAAGACCAGCAGAGCATGGCACAATGTTGCAATGCGAGAGCAACTCTTCACTGCTTGTGAGGATTCATTTATATGCTTTCTAAACATCACGTGCCCTCTGAGGTGTCTGTTTTCAGCAAAACATCATATGCCCTTTCACTAAACAGCTTCCAGGAAACATTACATGACATAATTGTGATTTTTAAAGAAACCAGAAACTTCCACCTCAGGTGTTAGATCCCTTGAAGTTGGAATTACAAACAAGTGTCAACTACATAATGTGGATTCTGGAACTTAACTGGAGTCCCCATGGGCTGTTGGCCACTGAGATATCCCTCCAGATGCCTGTGATGTTACTTTTGTATTCTAGAACTCATATTTTATGTAATTAAATATAGGGTTTCCATTTATGATATACTGATGTACATTTATATTTACTTAAGTAAATATATATCAAAATATTTTATATATCTCAAAATTTTCTTTGTTTCTCTCACATACCCATGGTGCATGTAGTTAGTAGTAATGTCTGAGTCTTGTGGCACTCATATCCTTGTCTAGTTGATATTCTTCCAAATACCTCACTCTAACTCCTCCTTAGCTGTCAGGGTTCTCTATGAAGAGAAAATGATAAGGTAAAGGACATTTAAATTAGCCCTAGAACATGGCTAGCATGGCTAGGAAGAGTCACAGTCAGCAATGACATTCAGGCAGCTGTGATGGCCAGATCTAGAGTTTGAACTTTTGCTCAGTGCTGATACAGGCGTATCACCCTGAATGAACCCACACCACCAACCTTCTCATCAGCGATAACCCCTACAAATCTCAGCCTCTGTAGGCAGTGCCTACAGGGATTCTGTTCACTTCATTTCTCAACTCCCCACACTCCAGCACATAGACCTTGCTACCTTCTAAATATGCATTCCAGGGAACTTTCAGCTTATACCAGGATAGGAACTTGCTTTTCTTCCAAATCACCAATTTGTTAATATCTTTGTTTCTTACAGCTGCAGTGTTTTCACTGGAAAATGGCAGTAAACATCCCTGCCTTGAGCAAGGAGGTGTAGAGCTTTTCCTAAAAGAGAACACGTTGAATGGTATATTTTCAGCTGGGCTCGGAATTGCATAGCTGTCACCCAGCATCCAAGAGGATAAGGCAAGAAGATTTCGAGTTCAAGGACAGCCTGGGCTATATAATGACACTCTCACTTGGAAAACAAATAGAAAAAGGTATTCATTTTCATAGAGTTCTGATGCAATGTCTTAAGAAGTTCTTCCAGGCAGAAATGGATAGATCTTATTCCTTGAAACTGTCATCTACTCTGAGAAGTGTCTTCCAAACTGAGATGAGTTACTGAGCGAATGACTGTTAACATTATAAATTTATAATGGAAATGATAGCATTTGCCATATGTTCAAAATATTCAGACTTCAGGGACTCAGAGCAATTGTAAACATGAATCCAACAGGAGCCGCCCTAGGCTGGGTTTGCTCTTGGCTGCCTCTCTCTTCTTTCAGCCTTTTCTTTTCCTCCACATGTTTCTGAGTGTTCCAATTCTCTGAGATTTTGGCTGGTATTTGGCGTGATGCCTTGATTTGTAATTATATTAAACTGATCGGCCTTCAAAATACCCTATGCCACATTCTCTAAAGAGACTCTGTAACTACTTTAATAACCTGATAAATGTCAAAGATTTAACAAATGTCTCCTATTGAGCTGAACTGAACAACTCATTCATGGGAGACCTGATGTTGAAGTCATCATTTCCTAATGACACTTGGCACAATTAGAACTTTCAGAACTTTCCCCAGAGGTGGAAATGGAAAGTTCATAATTTGGTTAACAGACATTTGTAGGTCTTAGAGTCTAGGTTAGATATTGATTAATTGTCAACACTTGGAAATATGGAATTATAATGTTCCCGCCATTTGACTTCAGTTCAAATGCAGTGGTTCTGGGTTTTTGGTGGCATCAACAGCAGCAGCAAAGTAGTTGGTTCCTTCAAAGAGCAGACTGTGACTAGTGAATTAGGGACCTCACCCCTCCCAGTTCATCTATGTCATCTTTCTGGATTCTGTAGGACGTGGACTTGTGAGTCTTGGTGAATTCACATAGTCAGTGCCAGTAATCTCTTCTCACCACCAGTTAGTCATGGGCAAAGTCATAAACAGATGGTTTAAGAAGAACATATGTTGTTGATCTCTTTCTCTTGTTTCATTAACTGTTTTGCCAGCATTTTAAACAATCTAATCATGTGTCACAACCCATAAGCAGGGCATCCGTTTCTAAGGAGAGAAGCTAGAATTTTGTTCGACTGTTTATTTTCAAATGCCAGATTAAAGCTGCTTTGAGGTTTGATCTGCAACTCAAGGTAAACTGTTGCCAACTCAGTCAATGAGGACTCTCAGCACATTCCAAATGCTGTGCCGGACATATCTCTGTGGTGTCAAAATAATAGAAAGGGTGTCTCCATCAACATTAATTTACAGAGAGTGAAAGGCCTCCCATAAAATTTCTCCATGAGTGATGTATTAGCTGGAAGGGGGGGACTCTAAAAGTGCTAAAGTGCTAGAGAGAGTAGCACTTTAGCACTTTTAGAGTTTTCTGAAGGCTTGAACCCTTCACTCTTGATTATTTATGTTGAAGGTGAAGAATGTCACAGGAACACGTTCATGAAATAAAATGGAGTCATTAATAGCAGGGGACAATTTAACAGAAGGCCTATCTATAACTTGTATCGTTTCAGAACTACCTCTCCCTTCCCCTTCTGAGTGCTAGTGTCTTCCTTCCATTATGCCAGAGGGTTAAATAGAGAAGCAAGAGAAAGGTCTCCAAGAGTGTTCCAAGTAAACAGCATGTACAAAACTGTTACAATTAACACAGAAGAAGATAGTGGGGGTCAGAGCCCTTATGGCATTTGAGCAAAAGCAATGTAATTAGGAAGGCAAAGATGGATAAAAGTGACTACTAGGAGACCCAGGGAAAGGGTGACTGTGTAACATGAGGAAAATTATTTTTTCTTCTTGACAAACTCACAGACAAAATACATGGTAAGGTGACACTCTGTGTCATTCCACCTGCCAGAGCTCAACATCTCCACACAGTCCTCATGGCCGGAGGGGTCACTAGGTTCCTCCTCCTTCCAGTTGCTGTAGTTCTGCAATGGAGTGTTATCTGTGAACACATATTGCCCCTCCCTCTCAAGGTCATTGACCCCAATGAACACTCTGAAGAAACCACTCTTGGCGACATAGTCAGCAATAAGGGTGTTAACGACTTCATCCTTGGGCATGGCTAGCATCCCTCCTCGGATCCTGCAGTGGGTCAGAGATTCCCTGTAGTTCTTCTCCTCCTGCACAATGTAGTAGAATTTCTCTTCAGTTTCCCGGATCCCTGCTATAACTGCGAGGAGGAGAGATAGAGTACCATAATGTGTCTCAGTACAAGAAGAAGCAAATTCCTATATAACACTGTCACATTTCAATGCGCTCAGAGCATTCAAGAGCGCCTTTGTAAGGTTATAATGAGGTAGTTCCTCATTACATTTCTTCTCTGCCTTTATGTTTATTGGGTGCAAAATGAAAGTCTACCATTTGTTCTCGCTCACCTTCCTCCTTAGCTTCCCATGTATTTGTCCCCTAGCACCCCTGGTAGCAAAAGCCCAGTTAACATGAGCATCTCACCACTTGTGAATCGGGTATACTTGGCATTTTTCTGTTCCACCCACACTTTTCATTCCTGGGAAGACCCTGATGGTCTTTACATCTCAGAGATAATGAGATTTTCCATAGGAAGCTTTTCCAGTGGCCCTTGGTAGACATGGGGTTTTCTATGTCCTCATTGTCCTTTCCTATCTCCTTTTAATAAGCCTCAGCATAGTCTATTCTGAATGCTTGTGTGTTTCTTCCATTAAACTGTAAACATCTTGAGGTTAGTCATTATGTCTGATACTCTTCAACCTAATGCATAGAATACCCTACGAAATGCCAAAATCTTATTACAAGCAAATTCAAGGAACAATATGGGAATAATAAAGATTTTTTTGTCTACTTCAGGAGTTTTAGAATATGGGCGTACAGAATAATTGAGATTATGCACACAGTTATAGGGGAGACTTTGGTACTGAATTTTCAGGATTCAACTAGATATTGAAAATGATTTCAACTCACAATACTGTCTTTGTGATTTGTATTCATTTTGGGATACTTAACTTTACTAAGAAATATGTAAATGCTGAAATGTTATAACTTCTGGTTGTGATGTGTTCATGACAGTTTGATTCATGTAAGATGTAGAATTTTATCTTTAAATTTGTTTTTATTTTATGACTATATGTGTATGTCTCTCTCTGTATAGGGCATGGTATATCAGGGTGTCCATGGAAATCAGAAGATGCTATCAGATTTTTCTGGAAGTGGAGCTGTAGGTAGTTGTGAACTGCCTGACATGAGTGGTTCAAATTGAACCGGGATCTTCTGAGAGAACAGTACAAGCTCTTAACCCCTGAGCCATCTCTCCAGTCAGAAGATAGAGAATCTTATTATGACTTCCAACTAGAAGTTATAACCAATTTAAGTTGCTTAGTTCGGCTTTGGTATTTCCTAGGCATCTGTCATTACACTGTGACTCTGAGCAATCAATGGTATTTGTTTGCTTCTACTAATGTGCAACACATACATCCGTATTACACTATGTGAAAGTTCAGCTAGATGAAATCGACCATAGTCACTGCAACAGATTCTTCAACAAAACCCTCTCAATAAAGCCCTTTCTAAATTGAAGACTTTGGTATTCATTAGTGTGGGGAAATGGACAAGGGGAAAGAAAAATGATCAAGCTGAAAAATTTATAAGAACAGGTAAGACTTATACTGAATGTATTATTGGGAAGGGGGTCAGGAAAACTCTACTCTGCTCTCTGTATTGCTGGACAGGACATTCTTCATGCTTCAGGTGGCTCTCAGAACATGGAACACAGTACTGAAAATCACCAAATGCTCTACTGTTAGCAGTTATGTGCTACCCCACGCACTCGGGGAAGTAGCCCTTGCTACTAGGATAGTTTCAGAGATTCTGTTTCAGTTTGTGTCTGTTTTTCTGGCAAGGCTTGCTCAGCTCTCCTCTTTTCTCCTTCTGTTTGATGGACCAGCCTCACACCACCTGAAGATTAAAAGCCACCGTATTATGAGGTCAAAATTAGTTCATTCCTGTTTCTGTAAAACTTGGATTTGACCCATTTTCTGGAATTTGACATGTTCCACATGCTTTCCACCCTGATAAGATGCTCAGAAAAATAATTTTGAAATGTTCTGCTAAGTTCCTACATAAGAAAAAAAAAAACAAAAAACAACAAAAAACAAAAACAACCAAAAAAAAAAAAAAAAAAGAAACTTGGAAACCCCCTAGGCCTGTAGTATTCTGGGTTATATAAGCCCAACCTTTTCCTATGTTTGATGTTATTTTCTCAAACCCCAATTTAGGGAGATAGCCTTGTGCTACAGAAAATAAAACTTGCTTAATTTGACCAAAGAATTTGAATAATGATCTTTACTCCCATTCGGTGGGATTAACACCTACTTTTAGCAAAGTCCTCTTTCCTACTGAATCACCACACACCTACGATTGAATCTGTGCAGTGAAATTAAAGCTCTTGGAATTTGAGAGGATACTCAGTCTTTTGAGAGGCTTTTGAACTGTGATACTTCGCTTGACCCAAGGTATTTCTTGCTAAGGAAAATAGTGGTGAAAGACCAAATTAATGGTTATAAAACAGAGCAAAGCATTGGCGATGTTTACCATTCTTGATGAATTTCATTGATGTCTTAAGACGAGCAACACTAATATCCAGTTGTCCAACCACTTTCCGGTACCTGCCACAATCACAGATGGTACCTTGCAAATAAGGACAAAACTATCAGTTCACATTGACGCACACCATGACCTGTTGGAGAGGACCATTTCTCTACTCTCAGTGTTTTCTATCATATTCTAGCTTGGCTACATATCTCTGTGAATTGCTACATGTTTAAACAAGGGTTCCAATTCATCATTCTCTCTTAAAAAGTTCATAAAGTGTCTTTTAGAAATGTTTGGAACAGGGGTGGGCGTCCTGGAGAGATGGCTCAGTGGGTAAGAGCACTTGCTGCTCAGAGGACCCAGGTTCAAATACCAGCACCCACATGGCAGCGCACAACTGTGTAACTCCAAAATGTGACACCCTCACACAAACATACATGCAGGCAAAACATCAATGCACATAAAATAACGATATATAAATAAAAAAATAAGTGTTTGGAATAAGTTTTTAAAAACATCTCTAGACTGCTGCATCCACAGCCATGAAAATGCCCAAGAAGAGGCTTGCCTCTAGTGTTCTCTGCTGTGGTAAAAAGATGGTCTGGTTGGACTCCAATGAGACCAATGAAATGGCCAATGCTAACTCCCGTTAGCAGATCAGGAAGTGATCAAAGATAGATTGATTATCCAGAAGCCAATGACTGTCCATTCCTGGGCTCACTGCCAGAAAAAATATCTTGGCCAGACAGAAAGGCAGGCATGTGGGCACAGGGAAGAGGAAGGGTACTGCCAATGCTTGAATGCCTGAGAAGGTGACCTGGATGAAAAAGGACGAGGATCCCGCAATGGCTTCTCAGGAGATACCGGGATTCTAAGTTTGACCATCATGTGTATCACAGTCTGTACCTGACAGTCAAAAGGAATGTTTTAAAAAACAAGTGGATTCTCATGGAGCACAGCCACAAACTGAAGGCAGACAAGGCCCACAAGAAGCTACTGGGTGACTAGGCTGAGGCTCACAGGTCTAAGACCAAGGAAGCATGAAACTGCCGGGAGGAGCGCCTCCGGGCCAAGAAGGAAGAGAGCATCAAGACTCTGTCCAAGGAGGAAGAGACCAAGAAATAATGCTTCCCTCATGTCTGTATCTTGTTTCCTGGCTGTGGCCTCACATGAATCAGTCATTTAAACAAACAAACAAACAAACAAACAAACAAAACAAGCCTTTGTCCGTTAAAAAATAAAATAAAATAAATAAAACCAGCTCTAAATGAGGGTTTTATGAGGAATGAACGAGATGAACTGCTGCACAGAGCCATTTGGCATTTTTGCTGAGTGTGAAATGGTCTGCTCAATTTCAGGAGAAACTTTTTACAGCTTCCTTAAAAACGTATTTGCAGCCTGGCCTCTCTTGTGTTGCTGCATTATTCATGAGCTCACACAGCCCTCCCAAGATACAGGAAACTTTTCATGATTCAATCACATGTTAACTCTGATTATCCATGTGAAGTATGGCTGTCCGGCTTCAAAGCCTGTGTTTAAATTCTGCGAATAGATGCAGTTTAACTTTTAGGAGGCAGCTGTCCCGCTTACCGGTTAAGTTATTATTTTAGTTTGTCTTGCTGCTTGCTTTGCTCACTCAGTCTTCTATCTGCCCCGTGTTGTAGTGAGGAGAACCAGAATCAAAGAGAAATGGTGGTAAATTCAAATGACTCTTATTTCTCTTTAATGGTTGCTGCATAGAGTTTTCCATTTCTCTATTGCTCCAAAGTATGAAAAGTTAAACTGACTTTATTAGGAAAAAGGAAAAATGCCCAATGCTTTAATTAATCCATATACACAAATAAACACAGGGCATATTGGGCAATTCTTTGAACGAGGCTTCTCTAAACTGTTGTGAATAGAAACAATGGGAATTTCCCCTAAATCACCTACTTTCCTTCTTGATATCAAACATTCTGAGCCGAGTTCTGAGGACTCCTCCAGCTCATGTAGGGCAGGCTTCTTAGCCAGGTAATCTTAAAAGATCAGCACTGGAGGCGAATCTCAGGCCAGCATTTGGCTCAGATGCTCAAGGCATGGCTGCTGATGCAGTATCTGGTGTGGACATTTCTCTTGGTTCCAGACACTGAGCTCCAGCCCCTGATGTGCTGGGCTTGTTTCTCACCATGAGCACAGCAGGGATGGAATGTGCCCGTATTCCCTTCCCCGGGGCTTGGAAAGTCACCGGTGTGCAGACAGGAAAGTTCTCTTTCGCCCTGTTGTCTAGTCCATGCAAATAAGGTTGAAGGCCTGGAAAGGGGTTCTGGGTTTTGTTTGTTTGTTTGTTTTTATTTTTATTTTTGTTTAGTGTAGTTTTTGAGCTGGACACATTTGGAATGGTGTCAGATATCAACAAAAACAAAGTGAGTGTGTCATTCATACCTGCTTTGCCTTTTTCTCCAGGAATTCCAAGCAGACCCTTTTCCCCTTTGTCACCTAAATAGAAACAGAAAACAAAAATAAAAACAAAACAAAACCCACAATAACTAAATAACAGTGAGTTGTTTCATTGTACAATGATATCATTGTATACCTCTAAAACCAAAGGAAACAGCCTCCAAATTTGACTTTTTACCACTGATTTGCTTTGGGTTGTTCATAAGCATAAATAATCAGGTGAGCCACAATTTATTTAGATTGATAGTAGAAATTCCTTGGAGGATATACAAAGGGCATTAGAATTTGTGGTACTTGTCTTGATGATAATATGGCCTTCACCTTAGTAACAATGCCAATAAAATGAGCAGCATGGTTTTAATTTTAAAAATACAATTGCTTTGCAAATCTGTATCCACTAATTAACACACTGAGCTGCCTGTAGTTACTATCTTCCAGGTCATTCTATGTGGCTTTGACCTTGGTAGTTACTATCTTCCAGGTCATTCTATGTGGCTTTGACCTTGGCAATAATACAAAACAAAACCAAAAATACGTGTTTTTTTTTTCCCAAATGATTTCAACAAATACTTACTTTATATAAGACTAACAACTAGGTGCATGGAGAAAATACACAGAAGGACAAGATTCAACTTCTGACTTCAAGGCACTGACAATTTTTAGGAAGGAAGTAACACATGCAAATATCTGCTCTTCAGAGTCATACCACATTAGACTAAAATGTCAACCTTGGCAATTTTTCTTTCTGTTCTTTCTATGGGGCCATTATATTACTTAGTCGGAAGCCTCCAAAAAATAATTCTCAAAGAAGCAAGGCTTTTGAAACAGGGAGAAAGAAATAAAAAAGAAATATTGGTTCTATTTTAAAACTTCAAAATAACTCTTGAAGCCCACATCAGACACAATAATTGAAAAAAAGGCTTTTGATTTCCAGGAGAACATGTTTGGCTGAGATTCTTGAGGATCAAAAGAGAAGACACTGAGCAGGGTGAAATGAGGTTTCATGCATTAAAGGTGATCTGACAATATACGAAAAATTGCCAAGGATAAACACAGGCTGGAGGTCACCCAGATTGAAGGAGTTGGAGGCAGTCCTACCTGGATAAGCACTAAGGGAAGGCAGGAAGTTGGGCATATGATCCAATAGGGTCTGCATGTTGTCATCTCTCACAAGGCCACTGTAAAGCCTGCAGGTTCCTTCTGTCATCTGCTCTGAGGGTATCAGTCTGCCGACACCCTTTGTCCAGACATCCTCTGTCTGCTGAGTACTCTCACTAAGATTCTTATATGTTGAAGAAAGCATTTTTAATGGGATACCATAGATTTCCCATGGCTTTCTAAACTGATCTGTATGGACACTTTCTTTACAGTGATGCCACACATGCAGGTGCTTGGATAACAAAAGGAAAGATGCCCTTGACCTTCATTGTGTTGTGTAGGTGGGAAAGTAGAAGTCACAGGACTTGCCTATGGACAATGCTGAACTCAATAATCACATAACATGGTAAGACTGGGACAGACACTTCAAACAAACAGGATATACTTAAGAGAAAAGATAGAACAGTAGTAGGAAAGATGGAGTACTTTGCAATTAAGCCTGGCAACCAACAACTTCAGCAGCAGTAAATAAAAGGGTACAGACATCATACAGGTGGTGAGAAAACAAACAAACAAACAAATAAACAAACAAACACATGTGAACATGTCAAGTCCCTTGCTGAGGAAGATTGCTCTTAGTTGTGTCCTAAAGATTCTTCATTCCCTCACATGTAAATTAGACAAGCCTGTGAGAATGAGTTAATAGAGGAGTGGACACATACATTTACTAAATATAAATAAATTGCCAACCATTCTGCATGCTTCACTTATATTATCAGATTAAATCCCATGAGGTGGGCAATCTGATTGCCTTCATTTTACAACTGAAGGAATTTGGGTTCATGTAGGCAAGTAACATGCTCAAGAGTTTGAATGACAGGGTTGGTATTCAAACCCAACTATTTTTGACTTCCTAGTTTGGAATGCCTCACAGATGTGTTGGCTGATGATCTAATGAAGGCAAATAAGGAGAAAATGTTATCCAACTGAAATAAGTCAGCTACAGAAAGACAAAGCCCACATGATTTTACTCATATATGGAAGTGGAAAAATGTCAGCCTTGTAGATGTAGAAAGTAGGACAATAGTTAGCAGATACTGCAAAGGGTTGGATCAGGAGAAGTTGGAAATGATTGGTACAGGGGAATAAACTTAGACTTAGCAGCAGCAAGCCCTGGTGTTCTGTTGCACAGCAGGGCAGTTATTGACGATAGTAATGTGTTCTCTACTTCCAAATAGCTAGAGGAGATCTTGACCATTTCACTGCAAAAGAAACAGTAAGTATTTGAGGGGATAGATATGTGATGTGCACATGTATCAAAATATCATATCATACCCCTTAAGTTTGTATAATAATGTGAGGTAAAAAAATAAAACTAGAAAATTTCTGAAGAAAATAGCAGTCTTTGCAATAAAAATTCACATAAAGTCATGAATATATGTTTGAAGATCCCAAGGCACCATCAATTAGAGCAATAATACTCTTCTATGAAAGCAGGTTTAATACTTTATTTTCTCATAATTTATATTTTGCTTGCACTTAAATATCTTTCAAATTGATATGGATTGAATATAGATTCTAGTTCTGTTATAATAACTATTCTGGATAAGTCTTTTAAGAGACATAAAATAAATATAGATAACAATAATCTCCTCTTACTGGCTTTTGATTTTTATAGTTGTAGTTTCCTGTGATCAACCTATTAAATGGAAACTTCAGAAGTCATCAATTCAGTAAAAATTACATATTCTGGGTAGCATAAAAATATCTCATTTTAACTTCCCGGCACATTAATCTTCCACTTGTATTATGTCCACTCTGTGTATGTTACCCATCTAACAATTAGTTAATTGTTATTTTAGTTATCATATGGACTGCCACATTAAAATGTTTTACAATAGCACTTACATAGAATCATAATCATTGGAGAGATTAGGAATTCAAGGCCCATACCTAAATATAATAAAAGCAATATACAACAAACCAACAGTCAATATCAAACTGAATAGAGAGATACTTGAAGCAATCCTGCTAAAATCACCTGATTGTAGACAAGACAAGGCTGCCCACACTCTCCATATCTATTTAATATAGTACTCTAACTTCTAGCTAGAGCAATAAGACAACAAAAGGAGAACAGGGGGATAAATATTGGAAAAGAAGTCAAGGTATCACTATTTGAGGATGATATGATAATATAAATAAGCCACCTCAAAATTTCTACCAGAGACTTCTACACCTGATAAACAACTTCAGAAAATTGGCTGGATATAAAATTAACTCAAACAAATTAGTAGCCTTCCTTTATACAAATGATAAATGGGCTGAGAAAAAATAGGGAAATAACACCCTTCACAATAGTCACAAATAATATAAAATATCTTGATATAACTAACAAAACAAGTGAAGGATCTGTATGACAAGAACTTCAAGTTTCTCAAGAAAGAAAACAAAGAAGACCTCAGAAAATGGAGAGATCTCCAGTGCTCATGGATTGGTAGGATTAACATAGTAAAAGTGGCCATACTATCAAAAGGAATCTATAGATTCAATGCACCACCCCCTAGATTCCTACACAATTCTTCACAGATATGGAAAGAGCAATTCTCAATTTTATATGGAAAAACAAAAAACCTAGGATAGCAAAAACAATTCTTAACAATAAAAGAACTTCTCGGTGAATCACCATCCCTGACCATAAGTTGTACCACAGAGCAATAATGGTTAAAAACTGCATGGTATTGGTGTAGAAACAGAAAGATAAGTTGATCAATGGAATAGAATTAAAGACCCAGAAATAAATGCACACTCTTATGGACACTTGATCTTTGACAAAGAAGCCAAAAATATACAATGGTAAAAAGAAAGCATCTTCAATAAATGGTGTTGGTCTAACAGACAGTGTGTATGTAGAAAAATGAAAATAGATCCAGATTTATCACCTTGCACAAAGCTCAAGTCCAAATGGATCCAAATAGATCCAAATGGATCAAGGACCTCAACATAAAATGACCCATGATGTGTATGACCCAAAAGGACATGCATAGTATGTATTCACTAATAAGTGGGTATCAGCCAAAAAGTGCACAATACCCAGGATACAATCCACAGACCTTAAGAAGTTTAACAAGCAGAGAGGCCCACATGAGGTTGCTTCAATTCCACTAAGAAGGGAGAAGAAAATAACCAGGGAAGGCAGACAGAGGGAGAGGGAGAGGGAGAGGGAGAGGGAGAGGGAGAGGGAGAGGGAGAGGGAGAGGGAGAGGGAGAGGGAGAGGGAGAGGGAGAGGGAGAGGGAGAGGGAGAGGGAGAGGGAGAGGGAGAGGGAGAGGGAGAGGGAGAGGGAGAGGGAGAGGGAGGGAAGAGAGGGAGAGAGAGATGCAAGTGGAAGAGGGGAGGGGGAGGGGAAAAGGGGATCAGGTATGGAGGGAGGGCAGGAGAGAAGCCCAGATGATCAGCAGAATGAATGGAAATATATGGCATCATGGGGTAGGAGGTAGGGAGATCATCTTGAATGTACCAGAGACCAGATGGGAGGTGAAAGACTTTCAGGACTCAAAGTGACCTTAGATGAAATGCCCAAAAGTAAGGAGAGGGAATTCCAAGAGACCACCTGCAGGAGATAGGCAGGGCCTCAAGTGGAAGAATGGGATTACCAACCTACAGTCAAATTTTCTGACTCAGAATTATTCTTATCTAAAGAATAGCAGGGAACAAAGTGGAGAAGGGACTGAGGGAAAGGCAATCCTGTGGCCAGCCCAACTTTGGAACTATCTCATGGGGGCGTACCAAGGCTTGACAGTATTATTGATGCTATGGTATGTTTATAGACAGGAACCTAGCATGGCTATCCTCTGAGAGGCCCAACCAGCAGCTGACTGAGACAGACACAGATTCTTATACCCAACCACTAGACTGAAATCATGGACCACTATGGTTGAATTAGGGGAAGGATGGAAGAAGCTGAGGGGAGGGTGACCCCATTGGAAGACCTGCAGTCTCAACTAATCCAGACCCCTCGGAACTCCCAGACACTGAGCCACCAACTAGGTAGTATACAGGGAGCTTGTCAGAGGACCCAGACACATATATAACAGAGGACTGCCTCATCTGACCTCACTGGGAGAAGACATGCTTAATCCTGGAGAGACATGAGGTCCCAGGGAGGGAAAGGCCTGGGGAGGGGAAAGTCCTCTGGGATACAGGGGGCAGCAGTAATGGGATGAGGAACTTGGGAAGGGGCAATGGCTGAACTTTAAAAAAGAACAAAACAAAATGAAGAATGTATGAATTGGGGACAAATTCATGCTGAATAAAGGCTCTGGATTATTATCTGCAGCTTTGACATCCATTGCAAATCTTGGATGTTTCTGCCAGGAATAAGAATGACCCATATTTGCTTTGGTAGAAGGATTGGCTTTTAAGGAAATCAAAACACACAAGAGAACAAGGACATTGACATCATGATGTGCTAACATTTCAAAATAAACCAAAAGCCTGGTAGGTGGTCAGAACAGGAAAAGACCCTTGGAATTCCAGCAGAAAAAACTACAAGGCAGCACCATTCTGGTCTGATTAGCTTGGGACATGGTTTCTCGAACTGGTATGTGGCTTCTTCTATTCTGAGAAGCTGTAATCCCTGTGGCCAAGTTTTAATGTTTTGACATGAAGTCCTTTCCTTTGTGACAAATTGGAAGACACAGCCATGAAAGTGAGTGTCCCCGTGTTTGAATTGTGTGTTTGCTGCTTTGTGGATAGGATGCTGAATTTTCCTAAGTCTGTATTTTTATGTCTTAAATGGGAATAATGGTACCTAAAATGATAAGTCACTAGGAGAGCAAATGAAGCCATCCCATCTCTTCATGGACTTCTCACTGGCCTCTACTCAGAGGATGCTGAGCCAACATGAATTCAGAATAAAACACTCCAACTACATCCTTCGCTTGCTTACTGAATATTTGGGCTTAGTATATCTATCTTTCCTAATTATAATTTCAAGTCACCAACAAAATCTTATTTGAACCTGTGAGTGGGAATATGCCTATAACGAGTGTCTTAAGTAAAGAATTAGAGGTCACATTCATAGGAACAAAAGAAATCAGAATGCTTTCAACATGAAAAAGATTATTGGCCTTAAGTGAAAACATTTACTTTGCTATGAGATTGAATTTACCTATACTAAATCATTCTTATTCCTTATTCTTAAAATGAAATATTGACATCTGGAAAGCTACCTTAACCACGCAGGTGACAGCATTAAGGTCAGCCTAGAGAGAAAGTTGAAATTAATCCAAGCCAGTGAAAAACTTAGGAGGGCCATGGCCAAACGAGGACAATAAATTTCCAAGTACTGATTAAAAAAAGAAATTAGTCCAGGTAAGGCAAAATACTGCATCTCCATTTTTCTTAAGGCATGCTCATAAATTTTTATGACACATCTCTAGAGGGAAGGAAATGTCGGCAGCCAGCGTTGGAACTGGTAGCGTATAAAAGTGGTTCTTAAAAGAAGACAGTGAATCTTGGTCCGGGACCCGCCAAACTTAGGAAATTAGTCTGAACAGGTGAGAGGGTGCGCCAGAGAACCTGACAGCTTCTGGAACAGGCAGAAGCACAGAGGCGCTGAGGCAGCACCCTGTGTGGGCCGGGGACAGCCGGCCACCTTCCGGACCAGAGGACAGGTGCCCACCCGGCTGGGGAGGCGACCTAAGCCACAGCAGCAGCGGTCGCCATCTTGGTCCAGGACCCGCCGAACTTAGGAAATTAGTCTGAACAGGTGAGAGGGTGCGCCAGAGAACCTGACAGCTTCTGGAACAGGCGGAAGCACAGAGGCGCTGAGGCAGCACCCTTTGTGGGCCGGGGACAGCCGGCCACCTTCCGGACCGGAGGACAGGTGCCCACCCGGCTGGGGAGGCGGCCTAAGCCACAGCAGCAGCGGTCGCCATCTTGGTCCCGGGACTCCAAGGAACTTAGGAATTTAGTCTGCTTAGGTGAGAGTCTGTACCACCTGGGAACTGCCAAAGCAACACAGTGTCTGAGAAAGGTCCTGTTTTGGGCCTTCTTCTTCGGCCAGGAGGAGGCCCAAATACAAGATATCTGCGCACCTTCCCTGTAAGAGAGCTTGCCAGCAGAGAGTGCTCTGAGCACTGAAACTCAGAGGAGAGAATCTGTCTCCCAGGTCTGCTGATAGACGGTAACAGAATCACCAGAAGAACAATCTCTAAACAGAGTCAACTATAACTACTAACTCCAGAGATTACCAGATGGCGAAAGGTAAACGGAGGAATCTTACTAACAGGAACCAAGACCACTCACCATCACCAGAACCCAGCACACCCACTTCGCCCAGTCCAGGGAACCCCAACACACCTGAGAACCTAGACCTAGATTTAAAAGCATATCTCATGATGATGGTAGAGGACATCAAGAAGGACTTTAATAAATCACTTAAAGAAATACAGGAGAACACTGCTAAAGAGTTACAAGTCCTTAAAGAAAAACAGGAAAACACAATCAAACAGGTAGAAGTCCTTACAGAAAAAGAGGAAAAAACATACAAACAGGTGATGGAAATGAACAAAACCATACTAGACCTAAAAAGGGAAGTAGACACAATAAAGAAAACTCAAAGCGAGGCAACACTAGAGATAGAAACCCTAGGAAAGAAATCTGGAACCATAGATTTGAGCATCAGCAACAGAATACAAGAGATGGAAGAGAGAATCTCAGGTGCAGAAGATTCCATAGAGAACATCGGCACAACAATCAAAGAAAATGGAAAATGCAAAAAGATCCTAACTCAAAATATCCAGGAAATCCAGGACACAATAAGAAGACCAAATGTACGGATAATAGGAGTGGATGAGAATGAAGATTTTCAACTCAAAGGTCCAGCAAACATCTTCAACAAAATTATTGAAGAAAACTTCCCAAATCTAAAGAATGAGATGCATATGAACATACAAGAAGCCTACAGAACTCCAAATAGACTGGACCAGAAAAGAAATTCCTCCCGACACATAATAATCAGAACATCAAATGCACTAAATAAAGATAGAATACTAAAAGCAGTAAGGGAAAAAGGTCAAGTAACATATAAAGGCAAGCCTATCAGAATTACACCAGATTTTTCACCAGAGACTATGAAAGCCAGAAGAGCCTGGACAGATGTTATACAGACACTAAGAGAACACAAACTGCAGCCCAGGCTACTATACCCAGCCAAACTCTCAATTATCATAGAGGGAGAAACCAAAGTATTCCACGACAAAACCAAATTCACGCATTATCTCTCCACGAATCCAGCCCTTCAAAGGATAATAACAGAAAAAAACCAATACAAGAACGGGAACAACGCCCTAGAAAAAACAAGAAGGTAATCCCTCAACAAACCTAAAAGAAGACAGCCACAAGAACAGAATGCCACCTTTAACAACTAAAATAACAGGAAGCAACAATTACTTTTCCTTAATATCTCTTAACATCAATGGTCTCAACTCGCCAATAAAAAGACATAGACTAACAAACTGGCTACACAAACAAGACCCAACATTTTGCTGCTTACAGGAAACTCATCTCAGAGAAAAAGATAGACACTACCTCAGAATGAAAGGCTGGAAAACAATTTTCCAAGCAAATGGTATGAAGAAACAAGCAGGAGTAGCCATCCTAATATCTGATAAGATTGACTTCCAACCCAAAGTCATCAAAAAAGACAAGGAGGGACACTTCATTCTCATCAAAGGTAAAATCCTCCAAGAGGAACTCTCAATTCTGAATATCTATACTCCAAATACAAGAGCAGCCACATTCACTAAAGAAACTTTAGTAAAGCTCAAAGCACACATTGCGCCTCACACAATAATAGTGGGAGACTTCAACACACCACTTTCACCAATGGACAGATCATGGAAACAGAAACTAAACAGGGACACACTGAAACTAACAGAAGTGATGAAACAAATGGATCTGACAGATATCTACAGAACATTTTATCCTAAAACAAAAGGATATACCTTCTTCTCAGCACCTCATGGTACCTTCTCCAAAATTGACCACATAATAGGTCACAAATCAGGCCTCAACAGATTCAAAAATATTGAAATTGTCCCATGTATCCTATCAGATCACCATGCACTAAGGCTGATCTTCAATAACAAAATAAATAACAGAAAGCCAACATTCACATGGAAACTGAACAACACTCTTCTCAATGATACCTTGGTCAAGGAAGGAATAAAGAAAGAAATTAAAGACTTTTTAGAGTTTAATGAAAATGAAGCCACAACGTACCCAAACCTTTGGGACACAATGAAAGCATTTCTAAGAGGGAAACTCATAGCTATGAGTGCCTTCAAGAAAAAACGGGAGAGAGCACATACTAGCAGCTTGACAACACATCTAAAAGCTCTAGAAAAAAAGGAAGCAAATTCACCCAAGAGGAGTAGACGGCAGGAAATAATCAAACTCAGGGGTGAAATCAACCAAGTGGAAACAAGAAGAACTATTCAAAGAATTAACCAAACGAGGAGTTGGTTCTTTGAGAAAATCAACAAGATAGATAAACCCTTAGCTACACTCACTAAAGGGCACAGGGACAAAATCCTAATTAACAAAATCAGAAATGAAAAGGGAGACATAACAACAGATCCTGAAGAAATCCAAAACACCATCAGATCCTTCTACAAAAGGCTATACTCAACAAAACTGGAAAACCTGGACGAAATGGACAAATTTCTGGACAGATACCAGGTACCAAAGTTGAATCAGGATCAAGTTGACCTTCTAAACAGTCCCATATCCCCTAAAGAAATAGAAGCAGTTATTAATAGTCTCCCAGCCAAAAAAAGCCCAGGACCAGACGGGTTTAGTGCAGAGTTCTATCAGACCTTCAAAGAAGATCTAACTCCAGTTCTGCACAAACTTTTTCACAAGATAGAAGTAGAAGGTATTCTACCCAACTCATTTTATGAAGCCACTATTACTCTGATACCTAAACCACAGAAAGATCCAACAAAGATAGAGAACTTCAGACCAATTTCTCTTATGAACATCGATGCAAAAATCCTTAATAAAATTCTCGCTAACCGAATCCAAGAACACATTAAAGCAATCATCCATCCTGACCAAGTAGGTTTTATTCCAGGGATGCAGGGATGGTTTAATATACGAAAATCCATCAATGTAATCCATTATATAAACAAACTCAAAGACAAAAACCACATGATCATCTCGTTAGATGCAGAAAAAGCATTTGACAAGATCCAACACCCATTCATGATAAAAGTTCTGGAAAGATCAGGAATTCAAGGCCAATACCTAAACATGATAAAAGCAATCTACAACAAACCAGTAGCCAACATCAAAGTAAATGGAGAGAAGCTGGAAGCAATCCCACTAAAATCAGGGACTAGACAAGGCTGCCCACTTTCTCCCTACCTTTTCAACATAGTACTTGAAGTATTAGCCAGAGCAATTCGACAACAAAAGGAGATCAAGGGGATACAAATTGGAAAAGAGGAAGTCAAAATATCACTTTTTGCAGATGATATGATAGTATATATAAGTGACCCTAAAAATTCCAACAGAGAACTCCTAAACCTGATAAACAGCTTCGGTGAAGTAGCTGGATATAAAATTAACTCAAACAAGTCAATGGCCTTTCTCTACACAAAGAATAAACAGGCTGAGAAAGAAATTAGGGAAACAACACCCTTCTCAATAGCCACAAATAATATAAAATATCTCGGCGTGACTCTAACGAAGGAAGTGAAAGATCTGTATGATAAAAACTTCAAGTCCCTGAAGAAAGAAATTAAAGAAGATCTCAGAAGATGGAAAGATCTCCCATGCTCATGGATTGGCAGGACCAACATTGTAAAAATGGCTATCTTGCCAAAAGCAATCTACAGATTCAATGCAATCCCCATTAAAATTCCAACTCAATTCTTCAACGAATTAGAAGGAGCAATTTGCAAATTCATCTGGAATAACAAAAAACCGAGGATAGCAAAAACTCTTCTCAAGGATAAAAGAACCTCTGGTGGAATCACCATGCCTGACCTAAAGCTTTACTACAGAGCAATTGTGATAAAAACTGCATGGTACTGGTATAGAGACAGACAAGTGGACCAATGGAATAGAATTGAAGACCCAGAAATGAACCCACACACCTATGGTCACTTGATCTTCGACAAGGGAGCCAAAACCATCCAGTGGAAGAAAGACAGCATTTTCAACAATTGGTGCTGGCACAACTGGTTGTTATCATGTAGAAGAATGCGAATCGATCCATACTTATCTCCTTGTACTAAGGTCAAATCTAAGTGGATCAAGGAACTTCACATAAAACCAGAGACACTGAAACTTATAGAGGAGAAAGTGGGGAAAAGCCTTGAAGATATGGGCACAGGGGAAAAATTCCTGAACAGAACAGCAATGGCTTGTGCTGTAAGATCGAGAATTGACAAATGGGACCTAATGAAACTCCAAAGTTTCTGCAAGGCAAAAGACACTGTCTATAAGACAAAAAGACCACCAACAGACTGGGAAAGGATCTTTACCTATCCTAAATCAGATAGGGGACTAATATCCAACATATATAAAGAACTCAAGAAGGTGGACCTCAGAAAATCAAATAACCCCCTTAAAAAATGGGGCTCAGAACTGAACAAAGAATTCTCACCTGAGGAATACCGAATGGCAGAGAAGCACCTGAAAAAATGTTCAACATCCTTAATCATCAGGGAAATGCAAATCAAAACAACCCTGAGATTCCACCTCACACCAGTGAGAATGGCTAAGATCAAAAATTCAGGTGACAGCAGATGCTGGCGAGGATGTGGAGAAAGAGGAACACTCCTCCATTGTTGGTGGGATTGCAGGCTTGTACAACCACTCTGGAAATCAGTCTGGCGGTTCCTCAGAAAATTGGACATAGTACTACCGGAGGATCCAGCAATACCTCTCCTGGGCATATATCCAGAAGAAGCCCCAACTGGTAAGAAGGACACATGCTCCACTATGTTCATAGCAGCCTTATTTATAATAGCCAGAAACTGGAAAGAACCCAGATGCCCCTCAACAGAGGAATGGATACAGAAAATGTGGTACATCTACACAATGGAGTACTACTCAGCTATTAAAAAGAATGAATTTATGAAATTCCTAGCCAAATGGATGGACCTGGAGAGCATCATCCTGAGTGAGGTAACACAATCACAAAGGAACTCACACAATATGTACTCACTGATAAGTGGATACTAGCCCAAAACCTAGGATACCCACGATATAAGATACAATTTCCTAAACACATGAAACTCAAGAAAAATGAAGACTGAAGTGTGGACACTATGCCCCTCCTTAGAAGTGGGAACAAAACACCCATGGAAGGAGTTACAGAAACAAAGTTTGGAGCTGAGATGAAAGGATGGACCATGTAGAGACTGCCATATCCAGGGATCCACCCCATAATCAGCATCCAAACGCTGACACCATTGCATATACTAGCAAGATTTTATCGAAAGGACCCAGATGTAGCTGTCTCTTGTGAGACTATGCCGGGGCCTAGCAAACACAGAAGTGGATGCTCACAGTCAGCTAATGGATGGATCACAGGGCTCCCAATGGAGGAGCTAGAGAAAGTACCCAAGGAGCTAAAGGGATCTTCAACCCTATAGGTGGAACAACATTATGAACTAACCAGTACCCCTGAGCTCTTGACTCTAGCTGCATATGTATCAAAAGATGGCCTAGTCGGCCATCACTGGAAAGAGAGGCCCATTGGACACGCAGACTTTGTGTGCCCCGGTACAGGGGAACGCCAGGGCCAAAGGGGGGGAGTGGGTGGGTAGGGGAGTGGGGGTGGGTGGGTAAGGGGGACTTTTGGTATAGCATTGGAAATGTAAATGAGCTAAATACCTAATAAAAAATGGAAAATAAATAAATAAATAAATAAATCTTAAAAAAAAAAAAAAAAAAAAAAAGAAGACAGTGAAAATTTAGGCTACCTTATAGGAAATAGTATGTTCTGTCATTTAGTTTTTAATTATACCCATGAATACCTATGTATGAATAAACATGTGTATTTCTGTGTATGAAACACAGAGCTTGTCCTACTTGAGCTTGCTAACATTCAGCTGTATCCATAGCCAAGTTTTTTGGCTTTCTTAATACAACAAATTATTAGAACATTATTACTGTGTTATAGGCATAAAGGTAAAATTATAATCCTCAGGTAGTTTATATGTGAACACACACATGCACATGTACACACACACACACACACACACACACACACATACACACACACACACACATTTTGTATGTGTATTTTGTATGTGTATTTATGTATGTGAGTATGGTACATGTACACCTGTATATGTGTGCATGTATGCCTATGTGTGTGTGTGAGCACTTGCAGAAGCCAGAGCAGGCTATTGAGTGTCCCAAGCTACCATGCTTTGCCTTATTTTTTCAGACCGGGTCTCTCACTAGACCTGGAACCTTACTGGGAGACCAGCAAGTCCCAGTGATCCTCCTGCCTCCACTTTCCTTTCCTGTCACCACAATGCTGGGATTACAAGTGCCAGTTGCCACACCATCTTTTAAAATTGGTCTTCAGGATTTTAACCTTGGTTTGCTCAGCAAGTTCTTTTACCTACCATTTTCTCTTACCAGCCTCCTGTTTATGTTTTAAGTCAACAGATCCAATAAATACTCTATTCATCTCATAACCCTATGGTGGTTTGAATAAAAATAGTACCCATAGACTCATGGTTTTGAATGTTTGGCCCATAAAGAATGGGTCCATTAGGAGGTATGGCCTTGTTGGAGGAGGTTTGGCTTTTTAGAAGAAATCCGTAACTGTAGGAGTGGGTTTTGAGGTCTTGGAAGCTCAAGGCAGCCCACTTTGTTGGAGGAGGTGTGTGTGTGTGGCTTTTAGGGGAAGTCTGTGACTGTGGGGGTGGGCTTTGAGGTTTCAAAAGCTCAAAACAGTTCAATTTGTTCTGCCTGCAGATTCAGATGTAGAACTCTCAGCTCCTTCTCCAGTACCATGTCTCTGTATGATGCCATGTTTTCCACCATGTGATAATGAATCAAACTTCTGAAACTGTAAGCCTGCTCCACTTAAACATTAGGTTTTATAAGGGTCACTATGGTATATCTTCATGGCAATAGAAACCCTAATTAAGACACCCCTCAGAAACCAATATTCTACAGGGGCAAATAAAATCCATGAGGACAGTGATAGAGGTGTACTCTGGGTGATGCATCTCTGAGTCATGAAGGAAAAGTGGGAATTGACCAGAAGGAGGAAGGAAGTTTAGTTAAACCATCATTTCCAAATTTAATTATTCAACATTTCTGGGATCCATCCACTTTGGGACTCAGCTAGTCATACTAAATAAAGATTTGTCACTCTTCCTTTCTCTGTTACCTAATACTGAGTCCTTACATTGTGGGTTATGACCACATTTGAGGTAAATAAGTAAATGTGTGTGTCCTGAGAACTTGCCAACAGTAAAAAGTTTTTGAAAATTCCACAAGCAAAAGCCAATTCAAAGTTACTCAGATAGTGAATCTGAGGTGTTGGTGGCAATGCTCACCTATGTTGCATCCTGCAGGGTCAGTGGAAGCCCTGGTTCTGAACATAGAGCATGCACACTTTGCACAGTATGTTACCATACCATGCAATCAGAGCTAAGAGGACTGTACTATGGGTTTCAGTGCTTTTATTGAATACACAAAGTTATATACACATAACGTTCAGAAGACTAAGAGAAAGAAAAGACCATATTTTCCTATTGTCATCCATTATCAGGTAAATATCAATTTAGTTTAGCTTTTGATTGTATAGTGTTAGAAGATTTGCTATTTAAAATTGCTGTTTGAATTTCTTAAAATAGCACTGAGTGAACTTTGGCTTGGGATTTGGGTAGAATTTCCAACAATCTCTGAAATAACCCTAGACAGACTTCTGTCATTTGTACTTATATTTATGCAAAACAGCAAGTACCTTTACACACTGAGCCAACTCACACATTCTATTATTACTTTTAAACACAAATATTTAGCTAACCCAGTACAATTTAGAGATAGGCAGCTGATTTTCCATTGAAAAATAGTATCAACATACCCTTTGATTATTGTCATGTTGTGTTTGTTGTGGAGGCCTTATACACTTTTTAGTAAATGCATTCCTAGGTACATGATAACTTTGATACTATGATAAATGGTGTTATTTTAGTTTCATTCTTCGTATTTAGAATTCAAATTTATTTTTATTCATTTGGCATCCTAAAACTACTTGCCATACAAGTAGCTTATCTGCAGCTTATTTACAATTTTCTGGTCATGCAATAAATCAGCTGTATGTAATGAATCTGTCTGTGTCCTGTTCTTGTGATGCCTGGTTCATTTCTTGTATTTGTATTCTGGCTAGATGCTCATGAGAAATGTTGATTAGAATTCAAGATGGAAGGAGACACTAACCTCATTCCCAATCCTGAGAAAGACATTTTGAGATTTTTTTTAATTGAATGTTTTAAAAGTAGATTCTTTGTTGTTTATATTCTCTTTCAATTAAGTATTTTCTTGCATACTTAGTTTGCTATGCTAAAAATACCAAATTGGTATATGTTTAATTATTAAAAATTTTCAGATTTTTCTGGAGTTATAACTAAATTATGGAGCATTTTTCCTGGGCTTCTCTGTTCTTTGGAAATCCTTCAGAATCAATGGAGTCTGAGTAAGTTTCTAGTCACACCCAAGTCTCTCAATGTTGCTTCCCCTGTACACTGGGCATTGCATATGAACTGACGAATGTCCTACATAGGATCCACAAGTTAATTTCACATTGACTCCTTATGCTCCAGAGCATGGTTGTCATTCTCTCATGCCTTTATGTGTAAGCACTTAAAAAAATACCTAGTCAGTCATAATTTCCAGAAAGATTAACTTGATATAGTCTGCAGCCTCTTGCCCTATAGCTAAAGTCTAGCTATTGTTTGATTGTTAACTATGCTACTGTTCTTCCACCATTGTAACTTGTTCTTGATAGGCTGTGGATGTTCAGACTGCCATCATGAGGACACATTTTGGCATTCACATTATGTATGCCTGAGATGTCTGATTTGCAAAACTCCAAATTATGTCCAGCCCTAGGTTTGTCAAGCATTTTCCCTTGTTTATTTTTCTACATTTTTTGTGCTGCATGTGCCTGGGCACAGTACTTTCATGACTTGTACTGGCCCGCACAGTAGGTGGTTGGAGTATTCTTGGAAGCTATTCCTATATTGTACTTGTTAGTAATAACTTAACTGTTTATGAAAGTAACTTCAAACTATATAAACATATCAGCTGAGGTCCAAGCTAAATGTTTTTCTTCACTTAAGCCTGTCTCAGTTCACTTCTTGAATACTTGTGTCCACTCCCAAATCAATGAATACAAGAAGGATGATAGAGAAAATTTAGAGCTGGAGACAGTGGTCTTAACTCATGCTTTGTTGGTAGCAATATTAACAAATGGGTTAAGAGTTGAAAAAGAAAAATACTTTAATATATAATTCATACTAAGTATATATTAATATATTACATATGTGAACTGTTAGAGGGTAATCATTTTAAAAATATAGAGAATCACTATTTCAGCTGATGGATATAAAATGCTTACCAAGTTATATATCTGCATAAACCCATGGTAAGCCTCCTCTCCGGGTTTTGGGTAAGACCTGTGCAAATGAAGTGTTCTGAAGATAGTGCTTCTCCAATTTTTTTTTTTTTTTGATAAAACCACCAGACTCAAGCAACAACAGCTGCCACAGACGATGAAGAGCTTTTGTAGCATTCCCCAGCTTTAAAGATTTCAACCAGTGGCAAACATCCAAGAGAGGCGTCTATCCATGTCTCCCAGTTCAACTGAAGGAAACCCCTTAAGGGTCAATGTGGAGAGGTGTGAGCTGAGATGGCACAGAGCCTCCAGATGAGACTAGAAGCCACAAGCCTCAGCTCGACTCCACTCTGGCAAGCTGCCTATAAGAATCCACTGTTGAGCACCACTAGGCACTTGATCAGTTTTGAAAAGGGCCAAAGGTTTATGAATTATGCATTCATCATAACATAAAGGATACATTATTATAACATTCATGACACTGAGCTTCTAATCTGAACCTTTATAGAATGATTTTGTGCATTTATCTCAAATGTCTTTTCCTGGTGCATGAAAAGTTGTTGCCATTTTCTAAGACCTATTTCAGTTTCTCCCCTCCCCATCTCAATCCTGCCTTCCTTTCCCATTTGGCACCTCTAGTACTTATGTTATTCAGGATTATAATTCTTATTGAGAAATTCTTATCTTTCTGAATGATCACCGAGCTGCTGGCAAAGCATTTTGACTTTTTCTTCAGCTTTATGTTTCCAACCAAGTGGAACAATGCCTGTATATATATATATATATATATATATATATATATATATATATATATGAATTAATGAATTTGCGAACAATTGAGACTTGTTACCATTGTGAAGTTTTATGAGAAGAGGGAAGAGGGCAGGGAAGGGGAGGTTGGGTAATAAAAAGGAAATTATTGAGGCTGCAGTTATAGCAGAATATGTCCGAAAGGGTAGGTATTTTTGGATATATTTCAGTTTCCTATCTTGATAATAGATTTTGGAGATGTTATTATTAATTTCTCTACTCTATGCTTGTCTACATTGTGTTATATGAGTAATCACGACAATATTTAAATCACATTATCATTGGGTCATAGCAAGGGTTAGTAGCTATTCATAGATCCAGGGAGAGAGTTCAACATAGAACCTACCAGAACTTTATGTGTGATTCTGTTCTGAAATCTTGGTTAATTTTACTCCATGGTTTATTTTTGATTCTCAGCTATGGGATATATTATTTGCATAAGACTCAAGTTCAGGAGATAGAATGAACACTATTTAAGAGAAAGAAAAGTGATCATTTTCATGACATAAAGCATTAAAAGAATGTGTTCACTATGTGCTTGATTGCTTTAGTTTGTATTGCTAAATAGCATGGCCAACTTACCCTTCTTGCCAATAGGGCCAGACTTGCCAATATTACCCTGGGCTCCCATATCACCCAGCTCTCCTTTCACTCCTGAAAAACAAAGCATGCCAGTTTATAACATGAGACCTTTCTTTTCTTTAAGAATGTGACTTACATGATCTTTGATTAAAATAAATAGCAATATACATATATATTTACTTATATTAGTTATTATCTATATACTAGGAATATATATTTGGTATCTTAGGGAGAATATGTTGAATACTATATAGAAAAATTATTCTACATTCTATATAGAATTCTCTCCACATAGAATACATATTAATCTATCATCTATCTATCTATCTATCTATCTATCTATCTATCTATCTATCTTCTACCTAAGATGACAAGTTGTGATGGTTTGCTCAATAATTAGGTTGACAATGGCTCCAGCTGCATATGCAGCAGAGGATGGCCTTGTCAGACATCAATGGGAGGAGAGGCCCTTGGTCCTGTGAAGGTTCAATTCCCCCGTGTAAGGGAATGCCTGGGCAGGGAGGTGGGTGGGGAACACACTCATAGAAGCAGGGGAAGGGGGGGATGGAGATTTTTGGAGGGGGAATCAAGAAAGCGGATAACATTTGAAATGTAAATAAAGAAAATATCGAGTAAAAGAAAAAAATGCCACAGGAGGTACCACAATACCTGATCTTAAATTATGCTACAGAGCCATAGTGACAAAGTCTACATGATATTGGCATAAAAACATTAATGTTGACCAGTAAACAGAATATGAAGAAATAGCACAGCTACAGCCATCTGAATTTTTATCAGGATGTGTCAAGAACTGTACTGGGATAAAAAACCAGCCTATTAAACAAATGGTGCTGACAAAACTGGATATACTGCAAAAAAATGAAGCTAGATTTATATTTCTTGTGCTACTTAACAATCAATTCAAAGTGGATCAAAGGCTTTAATATTAAAGCTGGAATCCTAGAACTACTAGAAGAAAACATCAAAACATATATCAAGATATGTATATGCAAAAACTTTCTGAACCATATTCCGACAGCACAGGAATTTTTTCAAGAAATAACAAATGGACTAAATGAAATTTAAAAGTTTCTGCACAGCAAAGTAAACTATCAGATGCTACATGATGAAAGAACATCTTGGACTGTTTTTTTTTTTAAAAGACTGTTTTTTAAATCTTGGGAAAAGACAAAAGAGGTTCTGACAGAGACTATACAGATTAAACTCTTTTCTAAGCTAGGGCTAATTTTAATTTTTCCAAAGCAACAACAACACCTTTGCTTGTTTTAGTATTTGCTTGAAAGTTTTAAACAACTTTCATACTGTAGCCCAGGCTTATCTTAAATAATGTTAAAACAGCCTTCCAAGTGCCTAAATTATAATTGTGAGCAATTACACACAGCTACTACTCAATGTCCATGATACTGGAACATACTTTGAATGCTACCAGAAGAAACAGTAAAATATACTGGTCTGATAGAAGCAGACAAGTTGTGTAGGTAATAAACCAGTCTGTGATTGGATTTAATGCCTTTGATATGAGATGGAACCCATGTTCAACCCTGTTTGGGTGGCCAAGGTCCTGGGACTAGACAGGCCATGGACTTGGAGGGAAAACCATATACTAGTGTTCTGCTAAAGGAACACATTAATAAAACAACTCCTGATGGCATTCTGTTGTACTCAAATTCAGTGATTTCCCCAGGATGTCATCATTAGAGAAACTTCCTCCTGAAGTAGATGGAAAGAAAAACAGAGACGTGAAACTGAACAATGTGCAGAGAGAGAGAGAGAGAGAGAGAGAGAGAGAGAGAGAGAGAGAGAGAGAGAGAGAGAGACCTTGGAAGATGTCTTCATCAAATCCCTCCCATCAGGGGTCAAGGAAATCTGCAAAAGAGGTCACAGAAAGATTCTAAGAGTCATTGGAATGGAGGATATCAAAGAAACAAGGCATTCTAAAACAGGGCTGATATTCACAAAACAGAGGCTGTAGCAGTATGCACAGGCCCTGCAGGGGTCTAAGTCCAATGTAGCTCCAGTACTGAGAGGAAAAGTGGACACACATGCACATTCCCAACCCAGAAACTCTCTCAGACTGGCAGATGTTTGGAAATGGAAAAAGGGTTTCCCAGTGAACTCTCACTGGGTGTAAAAACCACGCTTGAGAGGCAGCTCAACAGTAGATTGCCAACACAAAATATACTCAATGGTATTTTTCTAGAAAAGCAAAACAAAACCAGAAAATGAACCCAAGACACTAATATGTATATCCTATGTTCAAACAGAGTTAAAAAGGTATCTATTAATTGAAATATGATGTTTCTGACAATTCTGGGCATGTTGGTGTTAAAATATTTACTGCCCAATATTGACTAATGCCCACAGCAAAGGGTCTGTAAAATAAAGAGTAGATAAGTGGCAGAGTAAGCTTCTTCTATTTTGTTTTAGATAGATTCACCTCTAGATAAAGTCCTGGTTTTGCCTTAGGATTGATTTTTTCCCTCTGCTTTCAAACAAGATTTTAGCTACTTCAGAACATGGAAGAGAATGCATAGCCATAAAACCTGGTGGTGAAAGAGATATTAGAAACTGTCTTGCTGAAGTTCTGTTACTTATTTTTTTTCCTTTGGAGACAGCATCTCACACTACCACAGACTGCTTGCTGTTCACTCTGAGCCCCAGGCTGACCTCAAATGCAGCAGTTCTGCCTCACGTCTGTATCCTGGGATGGCAGATATGATCCACCACAGCCTACTTTGCTGCTAAGCTTGTAACTAATCGTCAGGGACCCCCTACACAATTTCAAAGTCTGTTTTTTAAAAAAAAACAATAATATGGGATGGGCATGGTTGCTCACACCTATAATCCTAGTACTCAGGAGGCAGACGCAGGTGAATCTCTAAGACTAGAAGCCTAGCCTGGTATACAGAACAAATTTCGAATTTTCCAAGGCTGTCCTATGATACCTCCCATAAAATACAAGCAAAATCCAACCAAACAAAAACAAAACAAAATGCCCTCAAAAAGCAAAAAGGAAAATGAAGCCAAACCAAACTAAAAACCAAAGCCAAAAACTAACAAATAAGTGATACTATAAAATAACTAACAATAAGTGATACTATAAAAACATTCACTAGATGTAAATCTTTGTCTTGTGAGAATAACTTAGCAGTTAGCTTAAGAACTTTTAGAATCATACAGTCTTTCTCAGATTGAGACCTAAGGGCTTGGGAGTCTTTTCCACCGTTTAAAACTTTAAAACAAGTGGTCCCTGGGTACGGTTCCCTGAGAGGAAACAACAGAGGTGTTTGGGAGATAAGCGGTGGTGATCCAGAGCCTTTTGCTTATTGACTGAATTTTAGTAAGGTTTACCCTTCGGTTTATTCATGAAAACATCTAAGTAGCTTTTTGTGTTACTGTTGTTTGCTTTGTTTTTGTTGTTGTTGTTTTTTCCTACAAGACCCTCCATCATTTTTTATTATAAGGAAAAACAAAGTAAAGAAATAGAGAAATTGGGAAAAGACAAGCATTTCAAAGGACCTTTCTTTGAACATAACTATTTCCTGACCCACCCCTAAACATACTTTCATGATTATTTGGGAACTTCACATCATGTACTCCATTGCACTCAGTTTCCATTCATCCCATGTCCACTGTCCACCTTTGTGACTACATCCCAAAAAGAAGAAGAAAAAAAAAGGGGGGGGGGAGGGGGAAACTAAGTCCAATTTGTGTTGTTCATCTACTCACTGGAATATGGACAAACTGTTCTCTTAAAGAAAACTGAGTCCTTCTTCCCCTATATCCTTGCCCTCAAAGTTATGATACCTATGTTTCTTAAAACTCATCATCTTATATTTTGTCAGAGCCTGCTCCTCCCTGAGCCACACAGTGTGAACAGTCTTAATGATACAGCTTGAGAAATACAACAGCGTCTAGCCTTGAGGCAAGTCCATAGGGACCCTTCGCTGGTCAGGTAACCCATACCTCAAACATATTATATCTAAATCTGTGGTAGGGAGCTTGTGAATTTGCTAATTTCTAAGACAAGAGCCAGGGGGGAGAGAACAGGGGTGGGAGAAGGAGGGACAGAGGGAAGAGGAGATGGAGACAGAAGGGGGGAGGGGCATTGCACATTAGATTGCCCATTTCGACAGGCTAACTTACCTTTTGGTCCCTGGCGTCCCACTTTGCCATCCTTGCCTTCTTCTCCTGTGTCACCTCTTTCACCATCATCCCCTTTTAAAACAAAGCAAGACAGAGTAGGTCATCTCAACTAATGACTAAGCTCAATCTCCCCAGGGGGATGAGATCACTCAAAATGCCATTGCAACTTGAATTGAGAATGGACCAAGGCCACAAGAATTAGACAGCTGAAAAGAAAGGATATCCATTGTAATCATCACAGCAGCTCTGGTCCACATAAGAGTGACTATCAACAGTCTGTCATGGATGGCAGAGAGGCTCATGGACTCTTGAATTGCTGAACTCTTGGCTATTTGTAGATGCTAGGAGTTCAGAAGGGGATCATTGTCTTTAACTTTGAACCCTCTGCTGAGCCCACAAGAATCTAACTCATGGTCATGCAGAATGTGTTGGTTAAATTAAGTGGGTCAAAATGCAGGAAATAGAAATGAATGTGTAAAGAAAAGAAGAGATAAATAGGGGTGGTAGGGAGTGAGATGCTAGGGCATTGTTTCATTGTAGATCATGTAATCTCTCTCTATGAAGTTGTCAAGTAACTAGTTAATAAATTAATACAAAAGAAAGTTGCAGTATATCTTCTTCTTCTTTTCTCTCATTATTAGTGGGACCCCGCAATTTGAGGCATGGACTGGGAACTAAGAATAGGAGACTAGGATTAGCAAACAGCTGACAAGCAGCTGTATGTGACAGTGACTGCCACAGCCACAGACGAGTGGACCTTTAACAATTAAAACTGACTGAAGGAGTGTTTTACTAAAACGTTTACTGAAATGGACTATGAGTTAGAAGGCACAGATAATAATATCATGCTAGTTGTGAATAATTTCAGTGATTCTTTGATATGTTGCTGGTACAGCTTATTGATTTTGGAGGAAGATGAATCCAGACCTGAGTCGCAGCTCTTCTGTCACCTATCTGGAGAAACATAAACAAATGGTCATCTTTTCTGAGCCTCACTTTTCTTTCATGAAAATTAAAATAATAACGTGTGGGCTACTAAGAAATTTCCATGGACCAATATACACACAAGATAGGAGCACAACTGGTGTGTAATTATGGTGGCTACTGTTACTCCTTCCTGTATTCTGTGTTTCCTTATCATTAGTGTGGGGTATTACCTGGCCTCACTGACTTGTTCAGTTGTTTTGGAATCAACAACATAAGAATGTGAATGTGCTTTGGAAATAAAGAGCATAACACATACCATGTTGTGATTATATACCCACATTGTCACCATGGCAGCCTCCGGACAATGAAAGCATGAAGAATAACGGAAAGTGAGATTCCAGGTTGTGAGATTATCCAAGCATCTGGCTGTTTTACAAGGCTGACTACAGGATCCTTCTGGAACTGGCTTTTACAAAGATGCTTAGATGATTTCTGTGGTCAGACTAGAGGGGTTGTGTTTGGATTGGATGGCGTTTTCCAGTGCTGGGGGTGGTGGTGTTTATTTATCAAGGTTAATATGTGCTGTACACTCGAGCTAAGGATTTTGACATAGAATTATGGTAATTCCAGGAGGTAGAAACTATTCTCACTCTAGTTCATAAGTTAAAACAAAAGCAAAGAGAAAAATCCAACAATAACAAAAATACCAGCAAGATGCTGTGTGGTTAAGATACTTCTGAATTATCACAGGGTCTCTGAGTATCCCAGTGAGAATGTTCCCATGTCTGTTTCTGCCCTCCCCATGTAAATTTAACACATTCTCTGTAGGCTTCAGTGGCTCCTAGCAGATGGTAGATTTTAGGAAACTTGACGTTTGTCAAAGTTTTCAGAGAGACAGGGGAAAGTTACCAGGAAAAAATTGACAATTTGTATTGCCTTCTAAACAAGAAAGATAGTCAGGATTATGTTAGTATTCCGATGACTAAATTCATGCAGAATGTATCCCAGAGGTAGAATTTGAGAGACTTGGCTTTGTTGCTCACTAGCTGAGCAATTCTGCATTCTGGGAGTCCCTTTATCTTTTTTGAGTCTTGTTTCACTCAGTGCTAGAATGGAAAAAAAAATTTTATTTGTGTGTGTGCATGTGTGCGTGTGTGTGTGTGTATGTGTGTGTCTTTCAGAAAATTTTCTCCCTTCCCCCATCTTTTTCATCTGTTCTTTCCTTTATTTCCTCATTTTTCACCCAGTGTGACATTATATAGAAAACTGTTATCTTCTCTACCATTAGAAGACTGAGCTAAATTCTTCTGGTTACCTTTTTATACTAAATGTGTCAGCTCATCTATGCTTAAAGTTCATGTTCAGTCGTCTAAGAGCTGAGGGATAGGCTGCCATCCTAAACATTTTTTTTGTTTGCACATAGAGAATTTGCTTGAAATGTCATTGAATTGTCTATATTTTGTTTGAACCATATGATACTTTGCGAATGTTATGATAGTGTTATTGAATATTATGAGCCAAAGTGTCCATTCTACCTGAGATGTACTCTTTCATCCAATCCCCATGACCACCTTTCAGAAGGATGCTATCCTCAGCTCCATTTTACAGATGAGGGAATGAGGTCAAGCAGAGGTGAGGCAAGGTCTATCTGGTTATTGTATGTGTAATGGTAACATTGGGATTCATATTTTGGGTATCTTTCCTCAAAGTCCATGTTCTGCACAATTGGCGTGATTTTATATGGATTTTTATTCTCTCATTCTTGGGACCTGGATTGTGGATCCATGGAATGGGACTAAAGAGACAATTCCTGCTCAGTAAAGGGCCAGATCATAAAGTCACTTGAGTGTGAGTATTGGTACCATTATTTTTTCCCTTCCTCCCTCCCCTCACTGGGATATCTCTCATTCATTTCCAAGCAAGTGTCTCACTGGTGGAGGCAAGGTGAGTGATTTAGTCATTTGCTGCTCCCTGGTGGCTTCTGATGAAAGATCCTAAAAGAGAGAAACAAGATTATAGTTCCTGTGACCTAAATGACTGCACCAGCCTGCCTGCAAGAGCTGAAGTAAACAACCTGTGTCTTAGTCTTCCACTGGGGTTCTGGCTATTTAATCTTTGAGAGTTACTTTAGTGAAAACAGAAGGGAGACATAAAAACAAGCACCGGAAAGAAGCCCCTCATTTCAATGTTGTTTTTTAGTGTCTTGGGAATGTTTTATGAGATTTCTTCATTTAAAAAAAATAACTACTTACATTTATTTAAAAAAAAAAAACAAGCTAAGCTAAGCTATAATAGACTAATTTTAAGTTTCTAAATTTTATTTGCTTGAGCCCCTCCAGGTCATCAGCATACTATAATAATCTCCCCAGCAGAATTCCACCACAGATTACAGTTGGCCGCCTTTTTAAAGTTAGGATTTATTTGAAATTAAATAACTGAACTCAAGTCTGTACCATGAATTTAAATGGAATAAATATGTAAAGGAATTACCACAATCATTTTGGAAATGCTAAATAAAATCACTGGAAAGTATGTCTTTCCTAATGTTAAAGTAACCTTAGAGACAGGAGAAAAGTTGTTAGCAATCTTTTCTCTGATCACCCTTAGAACTGGATGGGGCATGTGGCGTGAGACCCCCTGCAAGGATACACTCTACCCTATAGCAAGCTCCTCCCCCCTCCTTACATTTTGTTTCCAAATTTGCCAATTCTATCTCCTGTTTTGAAGCTTACAGTACAAGGACTGAGATAGCCTCAAGGAATAAGGCTATTATACTCAACCTGCACTTTCTCTTCTCCAGATACTTTGCTAAAATACATGGTCTTTCTTGTGTTCTGCAATTGTTTGTATTGCTCATGTTTATCAATTTATCATTCCCTCAGTGCCTTCATTTGCCTTCCTGTCTACCCCATTTTTTTTCTGTTCAATCCTTTCTACACAGCTCTCCCTGAGATACAGGGAACAGATTGAATTGTTTGAAAATTCACATTTCACCTCTCTGAGACTTAATTTTTTTATATTTATAATGAGAAAAACCACATATTCCACAGGACAGTTTCAAATTAAAGGCATCTCATCCAATGTGTGAAGAGTATTCACTTACTCATTTAATGTGCTCCACTGTTTGTATTTTAATGGGGAGTTAAAAAGCAATTATCCCTATGTATTCACTACCTCAACCCCTACCCGGTAACTTTATTACTTTTTTGCTTGACTGCACGGTTTTTTACTTCACGCTATAAAAATGTTTATGCACTTAAAGATGACAGACAGATATACCAGTACAAAGATAGAGCTACTAGCTTGATGTCACTACCTGAACTATTTTTTGCTGAATTTTTTTTAAGAATCCAATTACAGACATGACAACATATCATCCTTAAACATGTCAACAAATGTCTAAAGGCTAGCAACAGCACCTTATGTAAGAACATTTCCATGGCAACAATATTGAGTCTTATTCAAGTACTTGATAAGATCTGCTTCATAGAATTCTTGTGGTTCCACTTACTATCTGCCTATATGATTATACTCTTTCAGTCTAATCTTGTAAGAAGGAGAAATGAACAGTTAGAAAGAGAAGCCAAAATTCATTGGAATGAACCTGAGTTCTTTGAAAACAAATCATGAACAATTATGTCATTTTTCTTTTCTGTTGAGAGAACTACTAATAGACTGAAAGGAGCTGGGGAAGACAAATTCCTACTGGTCATTTACAGAAAGCAATAATCCTGAGAAGGTTGAGTATAAACAGATTATATCCAAAGGATCTAATCTTACACATCAAGAGTTCCAGCTCCCATCAGATCACTTATCTTCTGCTAGAGTTTGGATGGAGAGAGGTTTCCGGTAGTCTATGTCTTAAAGACTTGAGAGGTAGTGAAACCTTTAGCAGTTGGGACATAGCATTGAGTCCCTTGGTCATAGGTAACATTCCCTTGCATGAGATTTAAGAATCCAGTCCCTCTCTTCTGCTTCTTTTCCATGCACTAAGCAGTTTGTTTTTTCATGACCTCTGCCATTGCCATGTTTGCCACCACTTATAGCCAAAAAGTAATGGTTTTGCTCTAATACCAAGCATTAAAGTAAACCTTTTTACATGTTAGTTATATCAGACATTCTCTTACAGTTATGGAAAGTTGATTCTTCCAGGCTTACAGTACAAAACAACCAGTTGCATCTTAATTAACTGCGACTCTTGTCTTTAAGTAGGAGGTTGTTCCATGGAGGATCTTACAAGATAGATTGCAATGCTTTAAGAAGATGTGACTTTGTATTATCAACTCATGCAAAGTTTAAGCATGGAAAATGATAAATTCAAATTATCGATGAGCTCTGAAATGTCAATTTACAAACTTAGGTATCTGGGAAGAACAGAGCCATGCTAGATCCACATGCTTGAGCAATTTGCTCTCCTCTTGGCTTTGTTTTCCTCTCCTCTATAATTGGATTGAAGATCCATTGAAGATGCCTGGTATCTTGCAGAATTGAATATTTAACCAATTTTTAACTTTCTATGTAAAAATAAATAAGCACATTTATCTTAAAAAAGATGTAATTTGTTAAGGGCTTTGGGAAAAAGTGCTTGGATACTAATTCAAATCTGTACATATGAATGTACATTTATGTATACCCTGGATATACATGTATGAGATAGGCTCAAACTTTAAATTTCCCAAATAAAAGCTCTTTAATAACATGTTAAATAATGTATAGTTCCATTTCATTAAATCATTACATTTAATAAAAAATTGAATGATAATAATTTTAATACATAATGTGTTAAATTATTTAATCAATTATTTAAATTTAAATTAAATTTTATACTAAACAATTAACTTCTATTCTTCAGAATTATTGAGAATGGAACTATTTGAAGCTTATGTGAGATTATGGATGGTCAATTTCATACTGGAATCCTTGGATCGAATGTGTTCCATTTATAAATATTATATATATACTAAATAGTAATCCATTGATTTTACTCTTGGTATATTTTTTTTCTGGGATGTGACCCTATAAGGAACCACAAATTTCAATTTAAGGATTTTAATTAGAACTTCCATAATCTATAGGAGAATCAATCTGTCTTTAGTTGTTTCAGACAAGATGCTGAATATATCTTAACAGCACAAGAAAGAACAAGCTTTACACAGTGGTAACTATAGAGGAGAAAAAAGCCAAGGCAAGAAATGTGAGCCCAGAACAAGTTGGTCAAGCATGAGGCTCTAGTATGGCTCCATTGCTTCCTGATACAGAAATCTGTTAAATTGGCATTCTGTCTTCTGTTTGTTGTTTTGGCTTGTGTTGGATTCTTTCACTTGCTAATACAAGTTTCTCAATAATTTAATTACCAGATGATGATTAAGACAACAACATCCTTATCCATGGCAAGGGCACAGCCTCAAGAAGCCAAAAATCAGTATAACAAATGCTAAAAGAATCTGTTACAGGAGCAGAAAAAGAGCCATCTGCATCTATCTGCCCACATCCTCAGCTCTCCCTTGCTTTTGTTAAAAAAAATGTAGACTCTCTGAGAGGGATTCAATAGAATATATTCACATGTAAGGTAGGTGCACAAAAATGAGACAATGTATAGTTTTGTTAGTATATTATACCAAATGTGTTCTCAAACACTCTCACCAATAAGAGCTCATGTGAAATTTTATATTCTGTTGGGTGGTGTGTTCCTGAAAGTTCTAGGTCACAAGCCTTCTAGGCACAAGCATGCCTATGTCAGGATTGTACTTTAGCACAGAGAATTAATGCTGCTCCCTGATGGGTACTCCTCCACCACCTCATAGCTTCCTACTATAAGGTGTCATCCCAATATTGGATAGATCTGAAGTGACATACTGTCTTCCTTGCATTCCTAGCACTTGGCACCAAGTCTGAGCCTGAGTCTGAATAGGTGCCTGTTCAATAAGTGGCCTTGAAATGAAAGGAGTGACATCCCTAAAGACAAGAGGGATAAATGTGAGCTTAATGACAATACAGTCAAATGAATTTGTGATTGATTGAAATGTCATTCCCCATAGTGGCTGATTAATGAATTGGCCTCAGTCTGTGGTACAACCTATAAAGCAATAAGGCAGCCTAGGCAAATACACAGAACAATACTCCTGCTACTGCCCTGCAGTGGTTTTGTTTCTTCCTCTAATTTATTTTCCCTCCCAATATTTCCATCATGCTTAAATGTCCCAGATTCAACAGTCAAGTGGTTTTGATAATTTATCTGCCTTCAGGCCCATCTTCATTCTTAGTTTTTCTCATTTTCTACCTTTCCTTTTATTCTCTTGTTCTTGTTATCTCTCTCTTACCTATCCTGTCTTCAGGCCCCAATTATTATCCATTTTATATAATTCCTAAATGGTCTTTGTGATGTTTAACTAATTGATGCATTCAATACAATTAGAACATTTTCTGTTCACCAAACCATTGCAATACAAGTTTACATGAATCTGAACTCTGTTTTATCAAACTATCTTGAAACAAATCTTAGAAATAATATTTGCACTGTTAATCCTTCATTCAAAATATTCTAGCAGTTTCTGTAGGGTAAGACCACACTTAGTCTAGTATATGACCTTTCAGATTGTCATTAAGGGAATTCTTACACCTTATTTTATGATGTTAACTTATAGAATCTCTTCTTGACCAAGTTGTTTCCTGTTCATCAAAATGCCCTTAAGTTCTTGCTGTCACTGAATGGCACATACACATTCTTTCTGTGTGAATTTCGTTCACATAAAGAAGAAAACAAAAGTCATACATAACAACCTGGTGAGAGTTTAAAGTAAATATACATAAATTTATGATAATTATAAACAAATAAATGGCAAAAGAAAAGGTGAATACTTGATATAAGAAATAAATAATTATCATAATATTCAAAGAACTTAGAAAAATTCCTTTTCAGAAAGAGCAATGAATGGTTTTAGAAGATTATGCAAAGGTTTAAATAACAAACACTTGATGAAAAATAAATCCAACACACACATATGTATGTATGTATGTATATATGTGTGTGTATATATGTCATATATCATATGCCATATGTCATATCAATATCATATATTATATGTTCCTCTATACATATCTATGCTATATTTTATAGGAGATCCAAAGAAGACATAAATGAAGAGTGTGGAAGTTTCTCTTTCATGATTCTTGACAACAGAAGTATATCTAGAGAATAATCTGGAAGTTAGATTAAAGTGCATGTAATAAAGAACTAAAAAAGTCTACAGGACTGCAGCCCTGGCTGCTCTGGAGGCTGATAGGGAAAGATGTAAAATTTAAAGTCTGCTTAGGTTGCATAATGAATTAAAGGTTAGTATGAACAACTTAATAAGCCCTGTAATGCACAGGCCAGAAAGACAGCTCCCTGAGTTAAGACACCTGCTGCTAACCTTGAGGATCCAAGTTCCATCCCGGGAACCCATAGTGTGAAAAGAGAGAGCCAGCTGAATTCTGAAAGGTATCATTTGACCTCCACACATGGCATGGATAGACAGACAGACAGATAGATAGATGTATTATAAATAGTCTTTTAAATTAAAAAAGAGAGCTGGATATACAGTTGAATAGTATTTTACATGCCTACCATGGGTAGTATAGTAGGTTGAGTCCCTAGTATTGAAAAAGAAAAAATTGAAATAGAAAAATATGACACCCTAGTTTACTTCAAGGAATTTCTTTCATGGACATAATTAAATATACATACAAGAATGTTTGGAGAAACAAACAAACAAACAAACAACCCCAGAAACTGTAAACACCTGAAGGTTGTCATTATGACATTGATTGAAACAATGATTGATATTATATTCCAGTGATTACAATTATATTCAAATACAAAACAGTATTATGCTTATAGTAAATATAATGGGTTAGAAAGGGTGATCTTTATTATAGCATTATGCCTACTAGGGTGTACATAGTATGGCACTATGACCATATAATTGGTCAAAAACAGGCCTTAACAAATATAAGAAGATTGAAACATTTCTATGTATCCTGTCAGATCTCCTCGGACTAAGGATAGTCTTCTATAATAACAAAAATAATTGAAAGAGATTAAAGACTTTTTAGAATTTAATGAAAATGAAGGCACACCATACCCAAATTTATGGGACATAATGAAAGCCGTGCTAAGAGGAAAACTTATAGCTCTGAGTGGCTGCACAAAGAAACTGGAGAGAGCATACACTAGCAGCTTGACAGCACACTTGAAAGCTCTAGAACAAAAAGAAGCAAATACAGCAAAGTGGAGTAGACAGCAGGAAATAATCAAACTCAGGGTTGAAATCAACCAAACAGAAACAAAAAGAACTATATAAAGAATCAACAAAACCAGGATCTGGCTCTTTGAGAAAATCAACAAGATAGATAAATCCTTAGCCAGACTAACAAATAATATAAAATACCTTGGTGTGACTCTAACTAAGCAAGTGAAATATCTGTATGACAAGATCTTCAAGTCTCTAAAGAAAGAAATCTAAGAAGACCTCAGAAGACGGAAAGATCTCCTATGCTCATAGATTGGCAGGATTAATATAGTAAAAATGGCTATCTTGCCAAAAACAATCTACAGATTCAAAGCAATCCCCATCAAAATTCCAACTCATTTTTTTCATAGTTAGAAAGAGCAATTTGCATATTCATTTGGAATAACAAAAAAAAAAAAACCCAGAATAGCAAAAATTATTCTCAACCATAAAAGAACTTCTAGGGGAATCACCATCCCTGACCGCAAGTTGTATTACAGAGCAATAGTGATAAAAATGTACGTGTGCTATTGGTACAGAGACAGGGAGGTAGATCAATGCAATAGAATTGAAGACCCAGAAATGAACCCACATACTTATGGTCACTTGATTTTTGACGAAGGAGTTAAAACCATCTAGTGGGGAAAAAAAGACAGCATTTCAACAAATGGTGTTGCTTCAACTGGTGGTCAGCATGTAGAAGAATACATGTCGATACAGTCTTATCTCCTTGTGCAAAGCTCAAGTCCAAATGGACCAAGGACCTCCACATAAAAGCAGATATACTGAAACTAATAGAAGAGAAAGTTGGGAAAAGCCTCAAACACATGGGCACAGGGGAAAATTGCCTAAACAGAAAGAACATCAATGGTTTATGCTCTAAGATTAAGAATTGGCAAATGGGCCCTGGAGCTCTTGACTCTAGCTGCATATGTATCAAAAGATGGCCTAGTCGGCCATCACTGGAAAGAGAGGCCCATCGGACACGCAAACTTTATATGCCCCAGTACAGGGGAACGCCAGGGCCAAAAAGGGGGAGTGGGTGGGTAGGGGAGTGGGGGTGGGTGGGTATGGGGGACTTTTGGTATAGCATTGGAAATGTAAATGAGCTAAATACCTAATAAAAAATGGAAAAAAAAAGAATTGGCAAATGGGACCTCATAAAGTTGCAAAGCTTCTGTAAGGCAAAGGACACTGTCAATAGGACAAAATGGCAACCAGCAGATTGGGAAAAGATCTTTACCAACCCTACATCTGATATAGAGCTAATATCCAACATATACAAAGAACTCAAGAAGTTAGACTCCAGAGAAACAAATAACCCTATTAAAAAATTGGGTACAGAGCTAAACAAAGAATTCATTCCTTCAGCTCCAAACCTCTCCTTGGGACTAAACCACCAATCAAAGAAAACACATGCTGGGACTAGTGGCTTTAGTTGCATATGTAGCAGAGGATAGCCTAGTCAGTCATAAATGGGAGGAGAGGCCCTAGGTCCTGTGAAGATACTATGCCCCAGTATATGAGAATGCCAGGGCTAGGAATGGGAGTGGATGGATTGGGGAGCAGGGGGAGAGGGGAGGGGATAGGGGATTTTCGGAGGGGAAATTAGGAAAGGGGATCACATTTGAAATGTAAATAATGAAAATATCTAATGAAAAAGAACACTGATATAAAATTTAAAAAACGCAATCTATAAATTCTGTCTTAAGTCCTTCATTATCCAAGTTTGTTGACAACATCTTTTCCTTGGTAATGGACCATCTGGTTCCTGCTACTACTTTCTAATTGATGCCTTGACATATTATTTAAGCAATGCATTCTTACTTAACTTCATATTAATTTCCACTACTTAATTTGACTAGGCATTTTCTTGTGAAACACTTGGATATCAAGTGTCATTAACAGTGTCAATTTCACTTTTGCATTTATTGAGCAGATATCTGTTGTATTTGTGCTTGGTTGGCTATCCAGCTCTATGTTGAGCTCAAAGGAATTGAACATTGTATTTTGAAAACCTGATCTGTGCCTAAGATTTTGGTGGAGAATCTCTAAACAATATCGTTTAATGTTGTCGAACAAGTGAACCTATGTAAAGATCAATGACTCTGGAGCTAGGACCCTATCCCATACATCTATGAGACATCACAGATGAATTCAGTGTATTTGGTTTCCTTTTCAAGGCCCCCTCCTTACCCTGTACTTGTATTCACTCCTAGAACCAGGAGAACATTGGGGAATATGCAGTGATAGGATGGATTGGGGTGACTCAGTAGATAGGCACAGAGACTCTGTAATTCTGGACATTATCTGTACATGCACTCACGTGTTCTGAATTAAAATATTAGAAAGTCAGGAATAAACAACAACAGGAATATGCATGCTCACGTAGTATGGACAATAGTATCACAATGGCATTTTTTCTCACCTCTTAAAGACAAGGTAAAAAAAAACTATAAAAATTATCAAACTGGGAGTTCATTTTTTTCCTATTTTACATTCTTTAAAAATGGATTTTTTTCCATACAATATATTCTGATTACAGTTCTCCTCCATTGACTCCTCTTGGGTCCTCTCCACCTTCCCACTCACCTAAATCCGCAACATTTCTGTCTCTCCTTAGAAAACCAACAGGTTACTGCAGCCAGGGATGCAGGTAGGCTAACTGCAGATCATCCCTCGTCCCTCCACTCCCTCCAACCCAATCCTCCAGTCTCACCTCCACTTCTAAAGCAGAATGCTTGCTGTGGTCTCCCCTTCTGCTCCGCCTACTTCCCCAGTGGAACACACAGAAGTTTCTCGCCAAAGCTTCATTTGCCACATTCATGGCTTCATGCAGGTAGGCTTTTTGTTTAACTTCATCTCTCCATCTATTCCTTCAACTCCATCCCTCATTCTGATCCCCAGCTCTGTATCAAAACACCAGTTGAAGATTCTCCTTTCAGACGCCATTTTCAGGGGACTAAGCAGAACCTGATGAAATGCACTGCTTTTCTCCTTTCTGTGGACCTTAGGCCCCTCCCCCAGCCCATCCCCAATACCTAAAAACACATTTACCTGGAAGCTTAAATGGTCATACCTATCAGGATTCCAGAACAATTTTCTTCTAGACAACACACAGCCACACCTCTCTCCTAAGAACCAGAGAGAACGAGAGAAATCAAGGAAAAAACACTGGAGAGAGAGAGAGAGAGAGAGAGAGAGAGAGAGAGAGAGAGAGAGAGAGAGAGAGAGAGAGAGATACCAGCACCTTGAATTATAATTGTCCTAAACCCAGATGACTAGATGCTAGCATAAAAGCACAATCAGTAACAGCTATGACATTATGTCTCTACTAGAGTCCAGCAACACTACAACTGTGGGACCTGACTACTGGAATATAGCTGAAGCACAAGAAAAAGACCTTAAAACAACCTTTATGAATATTGTAGAGGTTCGTAAAGAGGGAATGAATAAAACAGTCCCAGATGACTAGATGCTAGCATAAAAACACAATCAATAAGAGCTAGGGATATCATAGAAGTTCTAAAAGAGGAAATAAATAAAACAGTCTAAGATGTGTAAGAGAAAATTTAATCAACAAAGAAGAACCAAATTGTGGGAAATTCAGAAATGAAAAACTTAGGGACTCAAACAGGAACTTCTGAGGCAGGGTTCACCAAAAGAATATAAGAGATGGAAGAGGGAATCTCAGTCATTGAGGCCATGATAGGAGACATGGATCCCTTAGTCAGAGAATGTTAAATTTGAAAAATCCTGTTACATAACATGTAAGAAATCAAGGCACTATGAAAAGACCAAATCCAAGAATAATAGGTATAGAGGAAGGAGAAGAAACCTAGGTTAAAGGCAAAGAAAATTTTTGTTTTTGTTTTTGTTTTTGTTTTTGTTTGTTTGTTTTGTTTTTGGAGACAGGGTTTCTCTGTATAGCCCTGGCTGTCCTGGAACTCACTTTGTAGACCAGGCTGGCCTTGAACTCAGAAATCCGCCAGCCTCTGCCTCCTGAGTGCTGGGATTAAAGGTGTGTTCCACCACGCCTGGCCAAGAAAATATTTTTAACACAAACATAAAAGAACATTTCCTTGACTTAGAGAAGGAGGTACCTATCAAAATACAAGAAGGATACAGAACACCAAATTGGGATTAAAAAAAAAAGCAGTAACATAATAAATCGAACCAATAAATACACAGGACAAAGAAAGAATTCTAAAAGCTTCAAGGAAAAAAGGCCAAGTAACATATAAAAATGGACTCAGACTAGCACAAAATTCCTCAATTATAGAATGTAAAAATCAGAAAGAACTGGACACATGTTCTGTAGGACCATAAGGAAGCAAAGATGCCAGCCCAGTCTACTATACACAGCAAACCTTTCATTCACAACAGACAGAAAATAAGACATTCCATGATAAAACCAAATTTAAACAATATCTTTATATATAAATCCTGCCCTATAGAAGGCACTAGAAAGAAAACACCAAGCTAAAAATGTTAACTATACCCAAGAAACACAGATATTGAATAATCCCAAACCAGTAAATCAAAAGAGGGAAAACACATACACATACTACCACCACCACCACCAGCAGCAGCAGCAGCAGCAGTGCCACCACCACCACCACCACAACAACAACAAAAATAAGAGGAATCAACAAATCCTAATGTATCTCAACATCAGTGGATTCAAACCCCCCCCCCCCCAATAAAGAAGACAAACTGCCAGAATAGATCTAAAATCAGAATCTATTCTTCTGCTGTATCCAAGAAACACACCTTAAAAAAAAAATCAGGTATAGATACCACCTCAGAGTAAAATGATAGAAAAAAGTTATGTCAAACAAACAAACAAGCAAACAAACAAAAACCCAAACAACAACAAAAAGATCTATGGCCAGGTAGCTGAAGTGCAGAATATATCAGACTTTCAAAGAAGAGTTAATGCCAATATTTCCTACATTGTTTCACAAAATAGAGACAAGGAATATTGCCCAATTTGTTCTATGAGGCTACAGTTACCCTGATGCCCAAACCACATAAAATCCAGTAGAGAGAGAGAGAGAGAGAGAGAGAGAGAGAGAGAGAGAGAGAGAGAGAGAGAGAGACTTACAGAATTGCCAATTTTCTTTGTGAGCATGGATACAAAAATTCCCAACAAAATCCAAGAACATCCCCAAAAGATCATCCACTATGATCAAGGAGTAGGTTTCATCACAGAGATGCACGGATGCTTCAACATATGTAAATAGACAAATGTAATAAACCACATAAACAAAGGAAAGATAAAAACCACATGATTATTTTATTAGTTGAAGAAAAGGTATTTGACAAATCCTCCCCCCCCAAATTTTTTTTATGATAAAAGTCTCAGAGAGATTAGAGATACAAGGGACATACTTAAACACAATAAAGACAGTTTACAGAAAATACACAATCAACATCAACTTAAATGGAAAGTCAAACAAGTTCACTAAAGTTAGGAAAAGGAAAGGTTGTCTACCCTCTCTATATCCATTCAAGACCTAAAGTCTTAGCCAGAGCAATAAGTAAAGGAGATCAAGGGTATACAAATTGGAAAGGAAGAAGTCAAAGTATCTTTATTTGCAGGTGATATGATAGTACACACAAGTAAACTTAAATTGCTCAAGAAACATCTATAGCTGATTAAACACTTTCAGCAATGTAGCTGGATAAAAGTTTGAGGGCAAGGAGTTGGGAGTGGTGGGTGGGTAGGGGAAAACCCTCAGAGAAGAAGGAGGAGGGAGGATGGGATAGAAGTTTTGGGAGGGGAGGAGACTGGGCAAGGGGATAACATTTGAAATGTAAATAAAAAATATCCAATAAAAATTTTTAGCCCAGAAACTTAGGATACCCAAGATATAAGATATAATTTGCTAAACACATGAAATTCAAGAAGAACGAAGATCAAAGTGTGGACACTTTGCCCCTTCTTAGAAATGGGAACAAAACACCCATTGAAGGAGTTACAGAGACAAAATTTGGAGCTGTGACGAAAGGATGGACCATCTAGTGATTGCCATATGCAGGGATCCATCCCATAATCAGCTCCCAAACGCTGACACCATTACATACACTAGCAAGATTTCGCTGAAAGGACCCAGTTATAGCTCTCTCTTGTGAGACTATGCCGGGGCCTAGCAAACACAGAAGTGGATGATCACAGTCAGCTATTGGATGGGTCACACGGCCCCCAATGGAGGAACTAGAGAAATTACTCAAGGAGCTAAAGGGAACTGCAACCCTATAGGTGGAACAACATTATGAACTAACCAATACCTCGGAGCTCTTGACTCTAGCTGCATATGTATCAAAAGATGGCCTAGTCGGCCATCACTGCAAAGAGAGGCCCATTGGACTTGCAAACTGTATATGCCCCAGTACAGGGGAACCCCAGGGCCAAAACGGGGAATGGGTGGGTAGTGGATTGGGGGGGTGGGTATGGCGGACTTTTGGGATAGCATTGAAAATGTGAACGAGGAAAATACCTAATAAAAATAAAATTAAATTTAAAAAAAAGATATCAAACACTGGGGTAAAAAAAAATTTTTTTTTTAACTCAAAAAACTAGTAACCCTGTTATATGCAAATTACAAAAGATTGAAAAGGAAATCAAGGAAACAATAGTTCATAATTACCTCAAAAAAAAAAAAAAGCTATCCTGTGGTAACTCTTACCAAGCAAGTGAAAGGCTTGTATGATAAAAACTTTCAGACCTCAGAGAAAGAAATTGAAGAAGATCTCAGAAGGTTAAAAGATCTCCATGCTCATGCATGTGCAGGATTAACATAGTAAAAATGGCCATTGTATCAAAAGCAATCTACAGATGCAATGCAATCTCCATTGAAATTCAAACTCAATTCATCAGAAAAATGCAAAAACAAAACTACTTTGAGAATTTTCTTACATTAGTCAGATTGGCAAAGACCAACAAAACTAATGACAAATCACGCTGGTGAGGATGTGAAATACGAAGCCCACATCCATTGCTGGTGGGAGTTCGAACCTGTACAGCCTTAATGGAAACCAGTGTGGCAGTTCCTCAGAATGATGGGAATCTATCTACTTGAAGATCCAGCTATTCTACTCTTGGTCATAATCCCAAAGGATGCTTCATGCTACTCCAGAGGCACTTGCTTCCACTGCTGCTCTACTCATGATAGTCAGATATTGGAAACAACCTAGATGGCACTTGAACAGGAGAATGGATAAAGAAATATGTGGCACATTAACAAAAAGGAATATTACTCAGATGATGAAAGAAATGAAATCACAAAATTTGTAGTTAATTGGATGACACTAGAAAAAAATCATTCTGAGTGAGGTAACTCACATGCAGAAAGACAAATATGGTATTTGTTTGCTTAAATGTGGATATTAGCTTTTAAGTCTTCGATAAGCAAGCTACAATGGATGCTAATTTTAACCTGGAAAAGGGAATCCCATTTTAGGTATGCTGCAGTATATAGGAAAATGGTCCATGTTCCCTGCATCGTGACTTTCCTAGTTTCCTGGCAGTGGGTTGTTCCATGTGTTCAGCACTGGCTATGCCACACAATACTTGAAAGATGGCCTGCCTTGCTGTTGGAGGAATAAACTGAGCAATAAGATGACACTGGTAAATTAATATTTCCAGATGTCCATTTTCTGAGGGGACTTTCAGTGTAGTCTCCCACATATTGCTATGTCCATCTCACTCCATATTAAGTTTGAAGAGACATATGAGTCTCATATATTTCCTTGCCTTGTCCATAGGTGGCCCAGAATATGGTCCAATAACAAAGAGGTGACTTTAAGTTTATTCTCTGAATGATATTGTTTTTCCTAGATAGGGCTTCATTTTAGAACAGGGAAAGCATCACTATTGAAAATATTGTTTTACTTCATCAAATACTACTTCATACGATGTCAGCACTTTGGCTCACATCAAATAAATGAATCTAGAAGAGCTTGAATGCAAGGTGTAGTTGGTGTCACTTGGTCAACGAAGTTGGTATCAGTGGTTTATTCAGGCAGGGCTAGTTCTTCTGATGCGACACGATTCAATTAATAGATATGGTATCAGTGATGCATACACAAGCATGGTGGTTATGGTGTTAAGGAGAGAGAATAAGTCAGATTTTATTTCTCTTTAACACACTTGCCCATAGCAGTTCAGTGGAACCATAAGCAAAAGCAGTGCTTGAGTTTTCTTCCCTTTTAAACAAGGGCTGTGATCCCCATACATGTCAGCAGCGCTAAAAATAAAATAATGGATGAGCCCTGTTGTAAACTCTAAGTGATGTGCATATAATTTGCTAAAAAGATACAAGTATTGTCAAGTGGCAACAAGAGACCTGAAATGATGCTTACAGAGTTCTCAAATCAAGCACAATCATAGTAAATAACTCCCCAATATTAAATTATTTAGATGACATTTCACTTGACTATCTGGAGTTCAGAATTTTATTGCATGTATTTACAATCCAACGCTAAAAGAGCAAAGATAGCTATAAAATATAATTTAGAAGACCTTTATGATAGGATAGAAGATTGCAGATCAAATAATTTAATGCATAAAAGCAGGCAGACTCATTAGGGAATGAAATGGTATGAGCTGTGACTGTTGAGAAAAGCATTTTTAAAAAGTTGCCAGGTTGTACAAGTGAAGTTCCAAAGGCTAAATAGAGAACAAAAAGAGATATAACTTGTTGCCTGACCTATGCCTCCCAACAGTGGGTGGAGGAGAACAGAATATGTTGCCCAGGGTAGGCAGTAGCTGACATAATGCTTCCTGAAGAAGGAGGAGGTAGAGGAAAGAAAGAAAGAAGCAAGAAGCAAGAGGAAAGGAAGAGGAAAGGAAGAGGAAAGGAAGAGGAAAGGAAGAGGAAAGGAAGAGGAAAGGAAGAGGGAAGAGGGAAGAAGGAAGAAGGAAGAAGGAAGAAGAAGAAGAAGAAGAAGAAGAAGAAGAAGAAGAAGGAAGAAGGAAGGAAGAAGGGAGGAAGGAAGGAAGGAAGGAAGGAAGGAAAAGAGGAAAGAAAGAAAGAAAGAAAGAAAGAAAGAAAGAAAGAAAGAAAGAAAGAAAGAAAGAAAAAGAAAGAAAGAAAAGGAGGAGGAAGAGGAGGACAAGGATAAGGAGGTGGGGGGGGGGGGAAAGAGAAGTATATATACTAAGTCTTTCATGTGGCTCAACTCCTTCTTGCTCACAGTAACACCATGACATAGGTAGAGAATTCTCTTCCCACGTGGCAAGTGAGAAAAACCAGGCTTTGATATCATTTGCCCCAAAGCTCATTTAATCCCCATTAAAAGCCCACTATTCCAACTTTAGGAATAAATGATGTTAAGTCCAGGTGGAAAAGTAGAGAAAGGGAAATGCAAGTAAATGAAAACTGGGGTCTCGGAATTGTGTGCCCTGGAAAACTGAAGGTGAGTTTGAGGTGGGACTAGAAGCTAATATGAAGTTCCAAAAAGGGGCAAAAAGTTGTGATCTTCCCAGGGGAGGTGCATTTGTAAAGCCAATTTGTTAAGCCTATAAATGAATTTTTGAATGGAAGTGGAGAGAAAGCAAGTTTATGGTGACCAGTAAGAGCAACAGAAGGGGGCAGAAAAAATAATTATAACTGAGATGCATGCTAGAATTACCTTTGTTTTAAAATAAGCTTTTAATGGGTATGACACCCATCTCTCCCATTTACAGTTGAGGGCACCAAAAATTTTAGGCAGCAAGGCTAATTATATACATATATGTATACATATTATTATATATACATTTATAATATGTACATATATACACATATATTCATATATAACAGGTATCCATATATTACATATACACACATATATACTTATTGAAGATCTCAAATTTAAAATCATACACACATCTACATCTATATCTATAACTATATGTATATCTATATCTAATCTATATCTATCTATCCATACAAAGCCAACAAGTTTTATCAATATGCAAGAGCCTGTTGCTATGGTCTCAATCAGAGATTTGTACATACAGAAATAGTTACATAATAGAATTGGGGAGAGGTACAGAATAAGGATTATGCCTTTAATAAAATGTAACAAATAACTTTTAGGATCACTACCATTCACTGCCCCTGATTTACACTTTGATCAATGAGGGTTTTATACTTCCCCTCTTAACCTATCTTTGAAACATTATCTTGGCATCTACTCAAAAGGAAATGGGGGAGGGAAAATGGTCCCAAATACCCTCAATGTGGAATCTAAAAGTTAAAGAAACCAAACTACTTGCTTACATGCTCTGTAAAAATCACTTGCAAAGACCACGCAGCTTAACATGTAGAGATGACCTCATCAGTATGATCCTGTGTCATGCTACACATTGATCTCATAGACCTCTTTTTTTCTAATGCTATCTTGTCAATCCAAGCAACCACCACACACTGTGAGGTCATGGATAATGAAACAGGATGGGTGAAAAGGTCTAGGTTCTCGGCTCTACTTGGAACTTTTCCACCAACGCCCGTGAGACTGGCATGACATTAGTATGCCTCACTAGACTTCAAATTCACAAAACTGGGCTCAAACCAAATGATCATTGAGAGTTGCCTGGCAGGTGATATACGTCTAACCTAAGGAGGTGAGAGATTCAAATCTTCCTGGGCATATCCAATTTTTTATATGAGGACGTAACAAGAACCCTTCTTCTTCCTGGAGGTTGAGAATTATTTGGAGAAATAACCAAAATTGCATCAATTCTGCAATATAGAGCCACATTAAATACTAAAGAGGATGACCAAATATATGTCTCTTTTCCATGATTAATCAAATTTTCAGGAAAAGCTTATTCCTCCCCATGGGGGTGATCTTCACCCATCTTCCCTCACAGCATGGCCTCTCTTAGTGAAAAAAAATAGCTGTGACACACATATGCCATACATGTATTGCTTTGTGCATAGATATGTGTGCTCCTCTCCCCCTGTGTGAGTTTCACAGGGACCAACGAAAGTTTTAAGTAAAACTCAAATCAGGTAGCTTCTGGCTCCATACAGTACTCCATCACACTCAGCATGGTTTGAGGGCCATGGTCTGGCTAACTAGAGCATTCAGCAGGCTGACTGCAAAAGAGAATACAAATGGAGCTGTGGTGAACCCAAGTCTAACTTGCCCTTTCCCACTCAGTGGCATTACACTAGTGACTCTGTACCTCTGAGCTTCAGTTTCTTTATTTGGCCAATAGAAATTATATATCCTTTGCCAAGTTTATTGAGATAACTAAAGGGAACCATGCGGCAAAGTACGTACATAGTTTCAAATGACAATACTTTATTTAGCATGTGTTACTACAGTAAAATAATGCTTACTTCCAAATAAATGAAGCACCAGTTTTAATGATTAATGAGGATATATACGTTCTTTAAAGATACGTTAGTGTCCAATATCACCAACAGACTGAGGCGATTTGAGTTCAATGTCCTGTGACAATGAACAACCAGTTACTATCATCAGAAGGTAGCCAGTGGCTGTATTTTTAAGTGTGATATAGGACAACTACAAACTAAACTATATCATGGAATGACTAGACCTAGACAAGAGGCCAAGCAAATTCAAGAATAACTTTAGCTCTAACTGAACTTGGGAGCTCTACTTGGCTTTTCTAAAGATTATTTCCTCATACATATGCCTAGGATATTGATAATAGAGATGGGTAGTGTGAAAATTAAACAGGACAGTGTATTCAAAATCGACTTGCAGTTTGCCAAACATCTGCCAAATACCCCTTACTGATTTAAAAGTCTTTAAAGTTTTTATTAATTTTTTTCTCATCCATGTTGTTTACAACTAAAACCACTAGAGGTCAGACTTTCACATAAGTTGTAAAAAGAGACTGCAGTAGGAGGGATTAAAAAATATTTTCTGCAAAGCAGTATAAAATAAACATTTCAGGTATAGAAAGAAATATAACATTGGTGACTTTTAGCAATAAAGTCTTTGCAACTAGAATGCTTAACCCCCATATTGTTACTTGGTGCATGTGAGAGTCAGGCAAAAGAAAGAAAAGCCAAACTTGTTAAATATGCATTTGTGATATCTGTACAAGGTTAGTTTATGGTGATTCATATATCTTCAAAATAAGAAACATATATGATGAAGGCCAAGTTTTCAGGTGAAGAAGCTGAACCCTGAGAAGATCAAATAGAAACTAGTTATTTTCCTCTGGTAGGATGCAATTCAGAAATGATGCTAAAAAGAATGCCTGTCTATTGAACAGCATATTCTATAACTGGATAGTGCTTCATCTGCAGGTCTGAATAATTTATTTAGTTCCCACTCTCCCGAACAAATTTAGAGTTACATTCTTTTAATTGTCTGTTTCTCGGGGAACCTGGAAATTTCCGAGTACAGTATTGCTGTGCTGGTAAACACAGAAATGAGATGATTATCCATGGTGGAAAGATACTAAAGAAAAAAAATCCTATAACTTGGCCCCTTATAATGTCTCCTTGGCCATCAAGCTGTGATTCCCCCTTGCAAGGAGTGCAGTATTTAGACCTGCCTTCCTGGAGTCGGGGAGGCCTATTGTAGTTCTTACAAGGAATAAGAAGGTCCCATGTGTGTTCACCTCTAGTACTGTGCCTAGAACAGAGGAAAGGCATCAATACACATACAGAGGTTACTCCACTGTGAAGGCCGATACAAGTCAACTAGGAGCTCAGCCAGAGCTTGTAATCCATTTCCAAGCTTGCTACCTAGAGACAAGTCCTGAGATGAAATCTTTATCTTACCTCAAACCTGTGTTAGATAACATTTGGAGCCTAGAACTTGGGAAATATTCAGTGTGATCCGGAATCATGGAATCTCTTTACTGAGAAGGAAACATAGAACGCCTGTGGTGTGAAGACTACATGCTCCACTAGAGGAAACCATATCCGCATCTAGAAGATGTGAGACCATGAAACGCGGTGTTCTGAGGCACTGTCTCAGCTCCTCCTTCAAGGCACGCTTGTGGCTCTACCCTTCTGCACCAGCTTAGAATCTGTTCACAGTTCTCTCTGGGCTCAGCAAGATAGGCCAGCTTCCGAAGTTTAAAACGGTACTTGAATCTCTAATAAGATGACTCTACCTTTGCACTAGGTGAAGACATGACTAAAGAAGACTTATGGATGCTACTGGTTCTCAATAAACTCCACGCTAGGTTGAAGGGATAAAATGAAATAAAGTTGTTTAATTTTTTGGAAGGTAGATGCCTTGTTTTTTTTTTTTTCTCTTATAAAAACTTGCATTGCTTCTCATCAGGTAGATGAGGGTCATCCTCAACTTGAAATTCCCCTGCTTCAACCTCCTGAATGTTGTGGTACCTGGCTGATTTTGCAGAAATTTAAGATTTTTACTCCATATTGCATGTGGCCTTTGGAAAGCCAGAACTAATGAATGTTTTTCTTAAGCTCATTCGGCAGACTTGTTCCTGTCAGTACAATTTCTGTTGTCATCTGCTCTGCAGTATCATGCCCAGGTCCCAACTCAATACCCTCTCAGAAAACCTATGAAAAACAACTTATCTCTTTATTGCTTATGACACTAATATATTTAGTGTACTGCTGTGCCTAAGATGGGGACTTAAAATATACAGTCAATGTCTAGTAGTTGAATTGCAAAGGACATAGTTGTTGGATGGGAATGTGTTATGTTCAGGGTATTTAATTAATAGCTTTTTGTGCATTCTTATTCCATTGTAAAAATTGCAGCTTTTCTTCAAGGGGGAAAAAAACCATCAACTAGATTCTCTCAGTTGCACATTTGAGGAAGACTTTAACATCCAGTCTTCAGGACACCACAGGGAAAATGCAATTTCCTTGTATTCTGAGAAAGGTCCAGTAATAGACTTCAGTAAATACTATTTCTAACCAAAACTTTCCTCTCTGAACATTTGCCCTTACATTATTCATTTATTCACCACGGAAATGATTTGGAAGCCCCAAGGTCTCACTGTGACTCCCTCCGTTTATTTTATGGTATCAAAGGTTAGAAGCTGGATTGCAATCACAGGAGAAAATTAATTCAATGATTAAGAAAAATGCACTTTAAGCAATACACATTTAAATAACTGACAAGCATCGAGCCATGTTTCTTTCCTGCCTTTCTTCTTTTAAATCTTTTTTTTTTCTATTTGAGATTTTTTTAGCAGCTACAATTCTTCCTTCCAATAGCCTCAGGAAGCATAGCATGAATTACTAATAGAACAGAACCAATCTGCAGTGCAGTGACCACTTTCAGAACAAAAGGGTAAGAGCTGACACAAGGAAAACAGATTTATTTAACTGCATGCCCACCCCTCCACCCAAGGAAAAAATATCAACAACAGCTAGTGCTAGAAGGGGATTTGGACCTTAGACCTTGACTCTACTTGGGGAGGGGGGGAAGCAATATTTTACCATTCTCCACTGAAGGCAGTTGACCTCAGAGATTCCACTTTCAAATAAAAATATTCGTTTGTATTCTACTTTGGATCTTTAGTTAAAAATAATCTTCCACATTGGAACTTAGGAAACCATTAATTACAAAAGATATACTCTAGAAAAAAAAATTTGCCTCCTAGCTAAATTTCTCTTTAGAATCAATATGAGTGAGGAAAGAGAAGAAGGAAGGCAGCTCTAGAATAAAGGAAAGTGGTCTAACCAAAAGGTTATGAATCCTCACCCCCATCTAAACGCACTGGAAGAGGGTCTCAGGGTCCTCAGTGTTCGACATCACACTTTTATCCTAGGATTCCACCCTTTTCCACCTTCTCTAACTTACAATCCAGGGAAGCCTATAGGAAATAACTAATAGTCTACTGATTTGAAAAATAGACAGGAAATCAGAGGAAACTCAGAAGGAGGGGGAGAGAAGCCACACAGCAGCTAGGGTGGCTTTGAGGCGAGGAAATAGATCCATATATTGTATGAGATTTGAGGTTTCTTCCTCACCTTTAGGTCCTGGTGAAATGGTATGTGTGGCACAGACTTCTGCAGCTGATCGACTATCAACATCCAGACCCAGACTCTGAAAGTGCAAGAGAGCTAGCAGCAACAGCATGGATAGGTTGCTTCGAAGCAGGACTCTAAAGCCATTCATGACTGTGATTCTTCAACAGAGGGTCTCCAAGACACACGAAATAAACAGCATTATTTTTTTTTTAAAGTAAAACCTTCTGCTACAAACTAAAACAAGGAGGTATCTGGAAAGTACATTCCAGAAATGGCTGCAAAGGCAAGCAAGGAGGCATTCCCTTGGTTGTTTACTTTCTCAGGATCCCAAATGGACCATACATTGTCCAGACTGTTTCTTTTCCAATGACAACAGTTTATTGAAAATTATCTCTAAACTAAACACTCAGATATTCAGGTCAGTGCAAACCTCTCCATAAGCAGAGAGTACAGAGCTAACTGGTGCTTAGACCTCCAGCTGGCTCTGTAGTTTGCATTGAGTTGAATTCTGGGAGTGATGGGGAGGTTGTGACCTGAGATTTCTGCACATTTTGCAAGCATCAGGCATGGCTTTGAGTTTCTCATAATGGAGTGCTCGTGACTGAATGTGGCAGTTGATCACAGATGTTGTTAATAATTTCTATGACATACCTCTTTCTCTTGAGAGCATAAATTACCCTGAGAGTAAGCTCCAAATGAATGAATTTTTTTCTGTAAGTCAATCTGGTAATAAGAATGAAAGCTATTAAAAATGCATATAATTATGGTCTGGCACTTGTCCTTCTAGCACACTATCTCAAGGAAATAACATAAAATGAAGACAGCTTTATTTGGAAAATGGGACAAGATAGGAACAGATATGATTTGTCTCTCTCCACAATAATAGCTGACAAGTTATGGTAAAATACAAATATGTGCGTGTGATGTTTGTAGCAAGTTCTTTACTTAATTGTGGAGAAAGTGTCCAATTATATTTCTTAAATGACAGATGATTTTTATATAGACTGTATGGATTTGAGACAGACGGGTAGACATTATGGTGATCGAGGTCCCTGTATTTCTCTGTATATCTGTATTCTCATCTAACAGTGTGTTTCACTATGAACAGTCTAGATTTGATTGTAACTTATTAGAAAATTAGAATCAGTCATTTACATTGAAAAGACCTTTTCTATTCTTTTTAAAATTTGTGTTTCGCTGTATCTTTCCATGTCCCTACCCCTCACTTCCTTTCTAGCCCCTTTCCCTCTTCCCCATCTTCCTCCTCTTCTTCCCCCTCCTCTTCCTCCTCCTCCTTCCCCTGTGCGCTCTCTCTCTCTCTCTCTCTCTCTCTCTCTCTCTCTCTCTCTCTCTGCCCTGTGTGAAGAAGTCGACATTAGTTGTCAATCAAGTGCTCTCTACCTTATTTTCTGCTATAATGTCTTACTGTACCCAAAACTTGCCAACTTGGCTAGGGTGACCAGCCAGGACGTTCCTAGGGCCTCCTGTTTCCATATCAAGCACTGGGATTACAGGTACTGGGATGCCACTGTGTCCAGATTTTTTTTTTTTTAACATGGGTGACGGGTATCAAACTCAGGTACTCATGCTTTTATGGAAAACACTTTACCAACTGATTTATCTCCCTAGGCTCTTATATTCTTTATTATTGAGTTATTATATTAATAGATCTACTATATAGAATTGGATAAAAGGCATTCCAAAACCATTCCTTGGTTTGGAAATGAAATTCTTACAGGTACGACTGAGATAGTCCCTAAGAGACATCATTACAAGGAATAGCCAACCTAAGAAAAGAAAAACAAAAACCTGTATGTATGCCAGTATCTCAGTGCTGGCATAGCAGAGCACCTAAAATTGGGTGTTCAAGCAAAAGAAATTTACACTGAAGTGCTTTCTTGGTAAGAGGCGAACAATTCCTCACAGGAACAGCAGTAACAGTTGAGTGAACTGTTCGTTTCATAAAATACAGAGAAGAGGAAGGAAGGAACTGACATTGATGGAAGTCATTGTGTCTTATATATAATCATATATGATATTGTATATACAAGAGATGGACAATCTCGCTAGTACCTCCTTTCAGTCCCAGATACACTATGTGGAGTAAATAGTAAGCCACCCATTCTGTAGATAAAGCAGCTGATGCTGAGAAAAGCTAAGCATTTTGTCTAAAGGCAATCACTGAAGAAGCCACACACCACACACACACACACACACACACACACACACACACACACACACACACAGAGGAAAATTATTTCCTAAAATTCTTGCACTTGAAATACAATTTGGTTTCTACAAAGGTGAGTACTCTCACGTTTTGAGCATGCACTGATTTTCACAGTCACCTGGGATGTCCAGAGTGGAAGCACTTATCAGGCTGACAGAGACAGGAAGATAGGGAGGACAAACACAATGATGCTAGATGCTTCAAATTCCACATCTGTCACTAGTAGATACCTGACAGAGAAAAATGACTCAATTTCCATCACAGTGCAGCACATAAAGTGAGCTTTGACTTTATATCTAATGCTCTTTGAAAACTGATGCCCTTTAAATTATTTAGCCTAATCTGAATCTATTTCATTTCTTTTGTTTCTTTTCGAGGATTCCCAGGAATGAGGTGAGAGCAGACTTGTTACATTTACGCATAGGGGTGCGTTGGTTAGCAATCTGAAGGAAAGGCCGGTCGTTAGCATTTTTAGTAGCTCCTTTCTTTCTATCTCCAATCTCCATCTTTTAGCAAACAGTGCCTATAAATATCTTTCTATATCTAGTGATAGAATTGTTACATAACACTTTAAGTAATTGCACATTATTCAAATATTTTACAAGTAAAATTGTTTCTAACCAATATAGTAGTAGAGACATTTTAAACCTTATTGATGCTTTATCAATATGAATAACACTGTATTGGGCATGTTTATCAACTTTGCAGCCTAGTCTGTATTCACTCTTTTTGACTCTTAAGGAAGGCGAATGCATGTGGCTTGTGTATTTGTTGAATATTACAAACCATAGATAAAAAGAAACAACTTAAGATGGTATCATATTATACTCATCTCTCTTATGCTGTTTGCTTTAGGTTTGATTATTTTTATATTTTGATTTGGAAAGTATTTTTTCTTTCTTTCTGACTGATAAACATGGAAGCTTATAAATATGATATTTAAATAAGACATTCATGTTTCCAGCCTCTTAGCTAAAAGATGTATCAGGTAAGCTAAAAAGGGTTGTCCTCAATATTACTTCATGACTTCAATTTGGAGGACTTAAAACATATTATTCCTACTAAATGAATCTGATACAGTATTACTTTTTTATGTTTTCATAGTTTTATTTCTGTGTTTATATGTGTGTGTCTCCAATATCTTCTCAACTACACAAAAATTAAAACATTTATATTTCAACAATTTTTTACTGATTAAAACCCAAAATTTTAAAAATTTAATTTATAAAAATTCACTGACATTTCATCAGTTCAAATATTTAGCCATTATAAGGTTTTATAGTAAGTCACATGTGATAAGCTGTGTTATTATTAGTCACACTTTTGAAAGCACAGGGATTCAAGGAGACATTTTATTCTCAGGCGCACAAAATTGGAATAAGATTCAATGCAATTCCCATCAAGATTCCAACACAATTCTTCACAGAGATAGAAAGAGAAATTCTCAAATTCACCTGGAATAACAAAAAACCCAAGATAGCAAAAATAATTCTCAACAATAAAAGAACTTCTGGGGGAGTCACCATCCCTGACCTCAAGCTCTACTACAGAGCAACAGTGATAAAACTGCATGATATTCGTACAGAGACAGACAGGTAGATCGATAGTATAGAACTGAAGACCCAGAAATAAACTCAAATACCTATGGTCACTTGATCTTTGACAAAGAAGCCAAAACCATTCTGTGGGAAAAAAAAAACAGCATTTTCAACAAATGGTAATGGTTCAACTGGCTGTCAGCATGTAGAAGAATGCAATTGATCCATTTTTATCTCCTTGTACAAGTCCAAGTGGATCAAGGACCTTCAAATAAAACCAGAAACACTGAATCTAAAAGAAGAGAAAGTGAAAGAGCTGCAAACACATCAGCACAGGGGAAAAATTCCTGAAAGTATTACTTTTGAAGTAGGAACATTTAGGCCTTTGTGATTAAGGAAATACGAGAGTGAAGATTATAAGCAGGAAGTTTGCAGGTCTCAAGTCTGAATTAAAGTCTAGAGGAAACTCTGACACTGTAAATGAAAGTAGAATATTGAAGGAAACACTGTAGATTATAAATTCCAAGAGAGTCACCAGTCATTTAGCAGTCTATACACAGATAACTAACAACCTATAATGGAAAGCAAAAGACAAGAACAGTTAGACATATCACGCTTGTCAGCCAGATTCTGGAAGCATGAGATGAAGGCTGAGCACAAACTGTGGGACACAGGAGTCAATAATGAACAACAGTAATGTATGAATGAAATAGACCACTCACTCAATGGAGTGATTTAAACAGAATGAAGGGAGTGGCAGGGTAGCATCCTACCCCTGGATGTTCAACAGTGATGATGGTAACAAAACAAGTAATAGAAACACTTATCATTACTGAATGTCATGAGCCTGGGAGAGTAACTTAATGAACAAATATTTTAATATTTAACACTACTTTTTAAAGAAATGCGAGTATCCATTTCACAAAGACAAAAGGACATGGTTGAGACCACAAATGAGCAAAGAAATTGTCTTTGAATGGTTCCCAAGTCTCATTATCTCAATTATTTACTCTCAGTGCCTGGAAACCAAGGGTTGTTTCTTCTCAAGGGCTCTAAGCAGTGCTTAATTCAGAATGCAGTTAAACCTGAGTAGCACAAACAGGGAGTCAATGGAATCAGCTCTGATTTCTCAACACATTTGTTGACGTATACCAAAAAGAGACAGAACAAGGTGTTGATAGGAGTCTATGTGTGAACTCATTAAAGTCAACAGGTATGCACATGAAAATTATTTGCATGGTACTAACATTCTGCAAAAGGCTGATCCAAGCTCATTGATGTCCCAATAAATATGGGATGACAGGGATTGTAAAAAAGAAGAATTTTTAAATTGTCAAATTGTGTTAAATATGTTTTCTTTACTGGCTACAAATACCTCACATTGTTGAGGAAGACTTAAAACTGGCATCCCTAAGACTGCATTTTCATTTATCCTTGAACTGAAGCAATTGAGAAATTCAAGTCAACACTGGTTTTACTTAATAACATTGTTTTGAAATAGACAACAAACCCAACAAGTTTATAGCTGCAATAAAATTGGAAGGAAGTTAAAGCAAGATTCCAAAAGAAAAGGGCTCTACGGCTGGTTTTCAGAACTGTCTGCAGAATTCCATATTTTCTTGGCTCATTCTTCTTCCATTCTCCAGGACAATACATTTCAGGCTTAGTGTTGCCCAAATATGACCTTCTACTAAAGGGAATAATATATGAATTCCTTATTCTCCTGTACAGATTTAGTGGTTTGAGTGGCAGCTTTCTGTAGATGTATCCATATCCTGAATCGCCCAGTCTGTGAATAGGAATGTGTTTGGCAGAAGTGTTTTATAGATGTCACTGAGCAAGATGTTTTAAAATGAGATCATGGATTATCTCTGTTGGCTCTAAGTCCAATGGCAGGCGTCCCTATAGGAGACACCCAAACAGAAAGACAAGGTCAAGAGTAGAAACACATGTAAAGACAGAAGCATGGACTTAGGCAACCGTAAGCTAAGAAACAACCTTGCCTCTGCCAGAATATATGAAAGGCTGGGGATGAGTCTTCCAAGGAGCCTTCAGCATGAGCTCAGCCCTGCTTGGAAGGTTGAGCTTGAATCCTTGGCCTTTAGAAATCTGAGGTAATAAGTTCCTGTTGTTTTAATCCACCAAGTTTGTGCTAATTTGTTGCAGCAGTCGTAGGAGTCTGAAATGCCATTCTTGTGATTTTCCTGCACAGTTACTGGAAGAAGTGACACATGAAAACATTTGCTCAGTGCCTGACAGAGACCTAGGAACATCTGTTCCTGTGCGCATTTTAATTATCATGCATCCAGCTCAGATGGTATCTGGAGGGGAAACCAAATCCAGGGTATAAAATGAGCATATCCTAAGGCAGTTAGTTGTGTTTTACCAGCAAAAACAAGTGGGGCCATCACCTCGTCTCCACAAGGGGTTTCCTGACAAGTTGATAGCACTTGACTTTGCAGTTTGCTCTGGTTTGTCCATTCTTTTTTTTTTTTTCTTTTGTCTTTGTTAGAACAGTGACGGTTTAATGGTTTTATAATGGTTTAATGTAATGATACATATATAGTATACATTTTTTTAGATTTATTTTTTTCTTGGATGTTTTCTTCATTTACATTTTAAATGCTATCCCCTTTCCTAGTTTCCTCTCTGAAAATCCTCTATACCCTCCCCCCTCCCAGTACTCCCCAACCCACCCACTCCCACTTCCTGGCCCTGGCATTCCCCTATGCTGGGGCCTAGAATCTTCACAAGACCAAGAGCCTCTCCTCCCAACTCCCGACTAGGCCATCCTCTGCTACATATGCAGCTAGAGCCATAAGCTCTGAGGGTACTGGTTAGTTCATATTGTTGTTTCTCCTATAAGGCTGCAGACCCCTTCAACTCCTTGGGTGGTTTGTCCATTCTCGTAAGTGCCTTACTGGGTTCAAATTCCTCTTGGTGGATTGATTTAATTTGATGCCTTTTGGAAGCATCAGAAATTAGTAGAACGGCTTTTACAATGCATATTTAGAGGAGAGCATGCAAATATGCCCATCACTCACTCGTTTACATTTTTCTACATTTCAAGTTAAATATGGATGGAAGCATAATTTAAAAACTCAAATGGTGTTAGCAGAGCCGTAAAATAAAGACAGAAGCTTGCAGCTCCACCCTTCTCATTTCTGGTTATTTTGCCCTCGAGGAAACTATTTGAATACTTTTAGTATCTATTCACTTATCTCCTCTGCATTATAAATAACAAATAGATGATTATAATATCTTAAAATGTAGATTTTACTGGCTTCTGAATATGAAAGTTAGAAAATTCTTTTCCTCTTTTACCCTCCACATACCCCATACATATTTTCCCTGATTTTATCTTTGTAACTTAATAATAGTATACATTTAGAACAATATTCAATGTTTATATTATGATAGCTGCACAAAAATTACTCACAGTCAAGTCACAAAGTGCATTATAATTACATTTTGTTTCTTGTATTAATGCTTCCTGAGTTTATTGATTATATTATTTTCCTTTGCATGGATTTCTGTGTACACACAAATTCTTTGAGATTTATCACTTCTATGGAAATGTAAAATATTCTGTTAGTTTCTACTGTATTTTTCCTTAGATAGCTCTCTCTTCTTGAATCCTCTGGTTTAGTGTATTATTTAGGCTGATTGCTTGTTACAGACCTGTTATGCTGCAATATCTCTTTGATATTGTCTAGGGATCTAGACTTCATATCTCATTTTTGTGCAGTATGCTCTATAGTAGTTTACTGGGCCAAAGTATACTGTAGATTAAATTTAGAGAAATTATATTTCTGAAAATCTAGTAATTTTCTCTTTGTATCATCTAACAGTTTTGCTGGATATAGAATCCCAGGATGTAAATAATTTTCACCCCCATGTGTAAAGACATTGCTTTAGTTTTGCAGTTGAGACATTTAATGTCATTCATGTTCACTACAATTTGTAGAGATTTTTGGTGCCTCCCCCCTTTTTTAAAGATTTTGAGAGCTCTGTTCATCAGTGTTACAAGTTTTCTTGTGCTAGTTTTTAATAATTTCCTTGCCCTTACCACCAATCACCTTCACCTCCATATTTATTTTTCTCTTTTTCATTCTCAAATACTTTCATACATATATTAACTTGCCTGGTAGTGGTGGCACACACCTTTAATCCCAGCACTTGGGAGGCAGAGGCAGGCAGATTTCTGAGTTTGAGGCTAGCCGTTCCAGGACAGCCAGGGCTACACAGAGAAACCCTGCCTCAAAAAAAAAAAAAAAAAAAAAAAAAAAAAAAAAAAAAAAAAAAACAATATATATGTGCATGTGCATGTGCATATTTATATGTATATAAAACTGATAGTCTAATACTTCTTAACATTTGCTTTTTAATTCTTATGTTGAAGATATCTATTATGCTTTATAGTAAAACATTATAAATTACTTGTATATCCAAACTCTATGACATATAAAGGACTTAATTCATTCAATAAATATCTATTGAGTACTTAGTGTATGTCTGACATGCTACATTTTTCTTTCCTTTTTCCAGTAAAAGTGATTAAACACGGAGTCTTATCACTACTAGGCCAGCACTACACCCTTGAGCTATATCCTCAGGCTTCTGCTACATTCTATTTTGAGAAATAGTGTTGCCCATTTTCTTAGGGATACTTGAGGTTACTCTGTAGCTTAAACAGACCTTGAATTTGTGATCCTCCTGTCTCAGTCTCCTAAATGACTAGGATTACAGGCTTGTGCCATTAGTCTTGGCTGTAGCACTGTGTCTTTGTTTCAATTTATCATTCTAGCTTATCAGTTAGAGTCTTCAGAGAAACATTCTCTGTTTCATATAGTGTCCCTATTTAGTATGATTTTCTAACTTCTGAATGTTTTAATTTATGTTTATTTATCCCTATTTTTGTTAAAATATCTAGTCACTCCACCCTACTCCATTTGTAGTTAAGAGCTATGAAATGTTATAAGAAAACTCTGCATCTCTAAATGGATTTAGTTGGCTAGACGCTGGTGATTAGTTTTAACTGTCACTGCAATTAGAATCATCTGAGAACAGAGTCTTAGTAAGGGATTATCTTGAGTAGATTTGCTTGTGGGCTTGTTCATGGGAATATGACTTTATTGTAATTATTGATGTAGGAAGACCTATCCCACTGTGGGTGGAAATACTCCCTAGGCTTGTCTCCTAGACTGTATAAGAGTGAGGCTCAGAGCTGAACAAAGAATTCTCACCTGAGGAATACCGAATGGCAGAGAAGCACCTGAAAAAATGTTCAACATCCTTAATCATCAGGGAAATGCAAATCAAAACAACACTGAGATTCCACTTCACTCCAGTCAGAATGGCTAAGATCAAAAACTCAGGTGACAGCAGATGCTGGCAAGGATGTGGAGAAAGGGGAACACTCCTCCATTGTTGGTGGGATTGCAAGCTTGTACAACCACTCTGGAAATCAGTCTGGCGGTTCCTCAGAAAATTGGACATAGTACTACTGGAGGATCCCGCAATACCTCTCCTGGGCATATATCCAGAAGATGTCCCAACCGGTAAGAAGAACACATGCTCCACTATGTTCATAGCAGCCTTGTTTATAATAGCCAGAAGCTGGAAAGAACCCAGATGCCCCTCAACAGAGGAATGGATACAGAAAATGTGGTACATTTACACAATGGAATACTACTCAGCTATTAAAAAAATGAATTTATGAAATTCCTAGGCAAATGGATGGACCTGGAAGGTATCATCCTGAGTGAAGTAACCCAATCACAAAAGAACTCGCACAATATGTACTCACTGATAAGTGGATATTAGCCCAGAAACTTAGGATACCCAAAATATAAGATACAACTTGCCAAACGCATGAAATTCAAGAAGAACGAAGACCAAAGTGTGGACACTTTACCCTTTCTTAGAAATGGGAACAAAACACCCATGGAAGGAGTTACAGAGACAAAATTTGGAGCTGTGACGAAAGGGTGAACCATCTAGTGATTGCCATATGCAGGGATCCATCCCATAATCAGCTTCCAAATGCTGACACCATTGCATACACTAACAAGAGTTTGCTGAAAGGACCCAGATATAGCTCTCTCTTGTGAGACTGTGCCGGGGCCAAGCAAACACAGAAGTGGATGCTCACAGTCAGCTATTGGATGGATCACAGGGCTCCCAATGGAGGAGCTAGAGAAAGTACTCAAGGAGCTAAAGGGATCTGCAACCCTATAGGTGGAACAACATTATAAACTAACCAGTACCCCGGAGCTCTTAACTCTAGCTGCATATGTATCAAAAGATGGCGTAGTCGGCCATCACTGCAAAGAGAGGCCCATTGGACTTGCAAACTTTATATGCCCCAGTACAGGGGAACGCCAGGGCCAAAAACGGGGAGTGGGTGGGTAGGGGATTGGGGGGGTAGGTATGGGGGACCTTTGGGATAGCATTGAAATTGTAAACGAGGAAAATACCTAATAATAAAAAAAATAAAAAAAAAGAGTGGAAAATGATTTGAATAGCATACATGCATGCAGTTATTCATTTTGCCTTTGCCTATGGATATAATGTGACTGTTTTAAATTTTTTGCTGTTTTAACTTCGATGTCACGAAACTTGGAAATGTGAGCCTAAGTGAATTCTTTCAACCTTATGTTACTTTGTAGGAAGGTATTTTATCATGCCAATAAAGCAGAAACTAGGTAATTAGCATATTACAACTATAGTAAGGTAGGGTCAAATGGTGGTGATGCCTAGTTTATGAAGACAGTTGCTGTGGAAGACATACATTGTTACTTAAAGGCCTGTTCTCATCATTTTTAGAGCTATTTCCTGATCTAGACAATTCACTTAGGGTACTCTATTTTTTGCCCAGTATGACATACACATCTGCCTAATTTTGGTTATGGGTAGGATTTAAGTATCTCTAGGCTCATTTTTACCTTTCTCTTTGTCTTCTGATGCTCAGCAAGACTCCAGTTATCCATAAAGTCCCCTAACATAGACTCTATTTTTAGTTCAGTCTCTCTGTGTGACAAAATTTCGTCTTATTTAAGCTCCACCAAATGAAGAACATCTTTCCAGACTTCCAGAATGATCTGGGAAGCTCAAAGCAGAAATCACCCTGTAAAGACTTCCCTTATCTTCTAATTTAGCCCCATTTTGTCAGCAAGCTAAATGGCATCTTGTAGCTTAAGTACCTGAGCCTTCTGGGTTTCTGGTGCATTGCTAACTTAGATCTTTCTGTCACTCAGAGTGACAGATAATTTTCATATCTCACTGGTCAGTTAAGATTGTATTTTCACAATAACAGTGTCACTGTCCCTGATTCTTCTTTTCATTTTTCTCTCTGTCATTGAGGAATGCTTTATTTTATGAGTGCTATTTGGGGGACATTCTGTAGGGAACACGAAATAAACACGTAGATTCAATCTGCCATATGGACACAGATGTTCCAAAATTACTTTATGATATAATTTGATGGAACTCCTGTGGGAAAATGTGCTGAAATGATGTTAAACAACATATTTTTCCCCATAAAAATCTGAACAGGGGAGAACATTCGAACAGTGGCTATGCAAAGTGCTCGGGACATTCTTCCCACAAACATCTATAACACCACATGACCTTATGAAAAAGAATCATTCCAGGGCCTGTACACATTGGCCAGAGTAGGCAAGTTTTTATGTATTTATTCTTGCAAAGCTGCTACTGATTTGTGTAAGAACAGTGCAGTTTAAAGTCTTTTTTGTTGAAAGCAAGTCTACCACTGTGAACATCTCAGCTGGTGAGAATAGCTATCTGATGAGCAGAGATGGCCGGAATATACTGCAATTTTGTTGCTGCAGAACAGACTCAATATAAAGTATGGTTTGAAAACAAGCCAATGGTTATTATAAGCAACCTGGAAGAACAAAAAAAATAAACACTCATGATAAGGATTAATTTGCTGCTAATGAAATATCTGCTGTGGTTTGGATGGAAAATGTCCCCCAGCCTCCTTTGTTTGAGTATCTAGTCCTCAGTTGATGACATTGTTTTGGGGAGATTATATGATTATTGGGGTAGGAGGCATTGTTGAAGGGGGCATAACATTGAGGATAGGACTAAAAAGGTAATAGACTGGGCTCATTTTGGGCCAAGGATGTTGTTACCTGCCTGCCGCTGTGGTAAGATGGTTTGAAGGTTCTCATCACCACTGGTCGAGCTGTTCCACCCATGACACTGTCTGCCAGAATGATATGAATCCATGAATCTGTATGCCTAAGAAAACACTCCTCCCCAAAGGTAGTTGTGTAAGATATTGGTTGTAGTAACTTAAAAGTAACTTACAAAACACAATAAAAAGTCAATGGAATGAACAATAGTCTTATTAGCAATTGATACCAGAAGTCATTCACATACAATTAAGTGAACTTAGAACTATATCACACACATGCAGAAAATACACTCCAAATTATAGAATAAAATACCAGATCTTCATGATCCTTACTTATAGAAGATCCTTACTACACAAAAACCAAATTCATGAAAAGCTATAAATTATACTACATGAAAGCTAGAAACATTAGGGCTAGAGAAATGTTTCAGTGGCTAAGGCACTTGCTGTTCTAGCAGAGGACATAGGTTTGTTTCTCAATACCTATACTGGGTATTTCACAGCAGGCTATATAATTCCAGTTTCAGGAGATCCCATGTACTCTCTGGCCACCGTATGTGCCTGCATGCATGTGGTGCACATATATACAGTAAGTACACACACATACATGTAAAATAAATAAATATTTTTTAAAAATTAGAAACATTATTATAAAAAAAAACTACCACTTAAAAGAAACTTGAACAGGCAAGACACAGATTGAAAAACATATTTTCAATAACATACCTATTAGGGAACTTGTATTCAACTACATAAAGAAAATATTCAGAAATTATATATTCAATGAAGGACTTGTGCTTGACTAAACAGCCATACATATTACCAACTAAAAATCAGCACAATATTTATATGGCATAGCAACATAGCTAATATATATGAAAGTATACAACATATCCATTCATTAAATTCCAAAGAGAGATTATTACATATAGATAAAATTTTACATCATCAAAATTAATCTGATATTGCTTAATGTTTCCAGGGTGAGGCAACCTGTAGTAATAACTGATTGATTGTTCTGATGTATAGTAACAGAGTCCCTTTGGAAGGAAGTTTTTAGCATCTTAGGAAAGTGAAATAGAAACCTCAGCCAGAGAGCCAAGCAGTTTAACTCCTACATATCTACTTAAGAAAAAAGAAACATAAATGATCACTTGAATTCTTGTAAATGAAAGTTCACAATAACATTGTTAAAGAAAAAGCGGGCAAAATGGAAAGGATTCATCAAACAGTGAATAGATTAAAAAAAAATTGTATCACTTCTTCCCAGTAGATTGTGAATTAATGGTTATGGAAACTGTTAGTAATTAATAGAAAAATAGGTAATATCTCTCCAAACTATGCTAAATAAAAAATGATACAAGTATACAATATAGAGTTCTTTTAAAATGAAATTTATTTTTAAAAGTAAGGTTGAAAGTAAGGTTATATGGTTTCCTAAAGAGGAAGCAGGAGTTGATTGCAAATGAAACATCTTTTAGAGATAAGGGCTCTATTATAAAATTAGGTTAGAGCCTAATTTTATATTTTTATAATTTTTTTTATAATTTTTAGTACATTTATACATAACTGTATAAATGTACTAAAATCAAATTCTTCATTGAAAATCAGTTAATTGTAAAATATATAATTCATACCACCATAAAACTGTAAAATAACTGTCATGAAAATTGCATTTAATGCTCTTGGAATGATTATGAGCTTCGAGTAGTGTTTATTAGCCCAGGGTCAGTCAATAGATGAATTCCTGCTTTTTGTGAAATGTCCATGTAAAGTTAGAAACCTTACATTTGTTTTCAGTTCTCTATAATCTGATTCAGTACACCTAAAACTTTTCAATAAAGAATTTTTCAGTCAAAATAATTGATCTGAAATAGATAAAAGACAAACATTAACAGACACACAACTCAAAATTTATGATTTATATCTAATTATAACATTAATTACAAATTAATTATATTAGAGATCATAGGAATCCCAACCAGCTTTATTTACAAAGGGATCAATATCTTCTTCTGATGCTAATGTACTTGGAAGTAAGGCATTGATTTTCATTATTGTTCTGCAGTGATTAATTACATAGCAGTATTTTGACTTATATTGGTTAAATTAGCATAGATAATTATATGGACACATAATGAAAGTTTGATTTTGAATGATAGTTATGTATAATGATAATGCCTTCATCCATCCACATAATATTACTTATTAGATACCATTATAAGTTATGTGGATTTTATTTATAACAATGAATAAAAGTGTCTTTTCCCTAAGAGATTTATCTTCATCTTACTGAGGTTCCAGAAAGATAAAAGCAATTGCCATCAGTATGAGGCTTACTTTATATCAATATGGTATGAATATATATATACATATATATATGTGTGTGTGTGTGTGTGTGTGTGTGTGTGTGTGTGTGTGTGTATAAAATACTGACCTTGTAGTTGTTATGAAGACTTGGAGGTGAGGCACCATACCTAGGTTTGGCAGCTCAAAGCACATTTTCTATTGGATTATGGAAAGCCTGTTGGAGTTTGCTGGTACAATGGGGAAAATAAAGGGAAGCTATCCCACATAGAAAAAAAGCATATGTGTCTCAGTTGAAGGACAAGGTGAATGGAGGAACTGGAGGTAGTCCATTAAAAGTAGAGCTGGGAACTTGGTAGGGTCAATGGGGTCCAAGGTTTAGGTAGGAGCAGATGCTGTAGGGTGCAGTGCATGTTGTTAAGGAGTTAGAATGTATCTTCAGAGAAATGAGAACCAATGAAAAATTTAAAAAGAGAGAGAGATTTCAGTATTAGAAGTGAAACAAAGATGGCGAAAGATGCATCAGAAGCAAAACTTTACCGAGGTTTTGAACTAGAAACCAGAAGCAGGTTTGGAGTTGTATCTTGGTGTAGAATAATGGTTGCATATATCTGAAGCTTTAAATTAGGTCTCTAGCACCACAAAGAAAAACAGAAAAGAAACTCAGAAAGAACAGCTAGGTAGACTCATGGAGTTAGAGGTGTTTTATTTGCTTCTTTATTGATATGGTTGACCTTTAGTTTTGTTTGTTTGTTTGTTTGTTTTGTTTTTTGTTTGTTTTAGTTCTTTGAGAATTTAGTATAATGTATTTTGAAAATACATCCAACAACAGCTCCTTTTTAAAAATTTTTATTTTATTTTATTTTTTAAATATTTTTTATTACATATTTTCCTCAATTACATTTCCAATGCTATCCCAAAAGTCCCCCATACCCTCCCCCCCACTTCCCTACCCACCCATTTCCATTTTTTTGGCCCTGGCGTCCCCCTGTACTGGGGCATATACAGTTTGCGTATCCAATGGGCCTCTCTTTCCAGTGATGGCCGACTAGGCCATCTTTTGATACATATGCAGCTAGAGTCAAGAGCTCCGGGGTACTGGTTAGTTCATAAATGCACCCCCATTTCTATATCCACTCAACTTTGTGCCCTCTTTTCTTTTGTTGTGGCTTTAAATAAAAGTACAATGTGTGCTTCTCATATATTCTGGTATGTGCGGTCTTCTGCTGGAGCATGGTCAAATTACTAGTGTTTATACCCTTAAAGAAAACTCACTCTCCCCTTTCTAGAGGTTCCCAGCTGCTCCTTGGCTGGAGCTGGGGCTGGGGCTGGGGCTGGGGCTGGGGCTGGGGCTGGGGCTGGGGCTGGGGCTGGGGCTGGGGCTGGGGCTGGGGCTGGGACTTCATGTCCATCTCTGTTCTGTGCTGGGAGTTTAGCTTGTACAGGTCTTAAACATGATGTCACAAATGCTGTGAGTTCAAACGTGCAATTGCCCTGCTATGTCTGGGAAACCTGATTTCTGTTAGCCACTATAGTCTTTACACCCCCTCCCTTACTATTGGTCCCTAAGTCTCAAGAGAGTGGGATATATATATATATATATATATATCCCATCTAGGATGAAATTTTCCACATTCTTATTCTCTGCACCTTTACAAGTTTTGGGTCTTTGTGTTAATCACCATCTACTATGAAAGAAGTTTCTTTGGTTCTATGATAGTGGTTGAGACATGCACTCAACTATGGAGATAGGGATAAGTCAATAGGAGTCTGTTTGATACTATGCCATTTATTTCTTCCCTGAAACCATGGACCTGTTTAGCGACAGCTCTTGGAATTGTTAATGCACCATGAATGGGTTTCAACTTGTGGGGTGGGGCTTAGATCCAATCAGAAAGTGCTGGTTATTCTCATGATACCCACGCTACTCTTGCACCTGTCTGCTTTCTTGCCAGGTGGATCATCTTTGGAGCTCATAGGTTCATGGTTGAGTAAGAGTGACGATCACTTTTATCATTTGGTAGCATCCCTAACAATTTCATCATTAGGAAATCAAGAAACTAAATCTATGCTTTATAGCTGGGAAATTCTTTGATGTTTTTGGCAGCACAAAAAGGAAATTGATGCTTTGTAACACTTTTTTTTTCTTCACATCTTTCAAGGTTGTTTTTTTTTTTTTAATAAATTCTTTGTACTTAGCTTCAATACATGATAACTTCAAAATTGCCTTATATTCTCCAGGACAAATCGGATGATTAAATTGAATTTGTTTAATAGAAATTATGTTTAACAGTAGATGTGACTTGACATTATAGAGACCCGGGTCTAGTTTTCAATTATATCACAAATTTGCTACTTGGGTGATTATTGATTTATACTATAACCTAACTTTGCATTTTGCTTGCAAATACAGAGACTGAGGCTTATTCTCTCCCTATGCTGGGAGTTGAAACAAGGGTCCAGTGTGCTGGACTCTGGACAAATGAACAGATAAAGCTGGATTGCTAATGGGCATATGTGCCTTCTTGCTAGCTGTGTGTGGGGGTCAAGGATGAATGTCCTCCCAGACAGTCGCCTTTACTGTCTTCACCCATTGTTTCTGAGAAGCCACAAACAGTGAGGCGTCCATGCATTCCAGGCAGTGTGAAGCTTGCCTGCTCTGTTTGATATTCAACACAGTGGAGTAAAGAGGCCAACAGGCATTTGTTGAGCTGATAAAATGCAGCGAATAACTGATTCCTGGGAAAATATTTTTTGCCTTAAGGAGATAAATATTTATCTCAGCTCTTCTGGGAAGCATGTGCTTAATAAACGATGTTTCTTTTTCTAATGGTCTGTTTATTTTTCAGAGTCTCCACTTTACAAATTAGAGTATCTTTCATCGTATATAACTCTCAAAATGTATTTTTGCGAAATATTTTTTAAGAAGATTGGAATTTACTTATCAAGAAAACATTTTTCAGTTTCTAAGTTCCCATAAACGGCTCAAATTTTGACTTTGTAACCAGACTAGATGCCAGCTCATGTAATTACTTTTTATTTCAAGGGCACATTACAATTTATTTAATACCCAGGGGCAGATTTTATTTTTAAAATGACATTTTGTTGCAAAATAATTTTTCTGGTTTTTTTTTTCAGTATTGAAGGTTGAACCCAGAACCTCACAGATACTAGGCAGGTGAATTATATCCTGAGCCTCCCTCTCCTCTTTGCTATTTAAAATAAAATCTTGGAGATAGTGTCTCACTGTTTCTCAAGTCTGAACTTGAACTCACTGCCTTAGCATCACTTGTACTTGCAATCCTTCTGCATCAGCATCTTCAGTCAATGGCGGGACAGCTGAGTCACCAGACCTGGCTTCAAAAGGATTTTTAATACCTTTTATGTATGCTGATTTCAGAAGCAAGAATATATCCTAAACAATGGAAGCTAGCATCTACAAACTCTGACTGAAGACCAGGAGGGATTCTAAGTGGGTTGCTATTTTAGGATTACAACACTGAAGTGGACTCAGTTTTGGTTTTGCGTTCCATTCACTCCCTAAGTAACTTTGTCACAGACAGACTTGGCAAACATCTTCAGTACCTATCTTTCAAAATATAAGCATCCTGCCTACCCTGTGTACAATCTGTTGATATGGGATAGTCTCCCTAGTGAATAATTTTATGTACACGTTTCATTCTTGAAATAAATGCTTTCACCTAGATTAATTAGATCTAGACAAAAGGAAAAACTAGACGTCATTTTGCAAGGTCTGCTGTGTGCAAGCATTTCTACTAGGGGGCCTGTGTTTCCATTTTTATTGCCTATAATCCCGGCAGCCAGGTATTTTCTGCATTTTACAGATGGGGAACCGACTTTACAAAGATGTAGTAACTTCCTTACAGCTACAGAGGAAAGGAACTCCTGGATCCAGCACCCACTTACAAGCTGCAAAGCATATGTTAAGAATAATTGCATACAACCTTCCACAAGGCTTCTCCTGCTACAGATGGCTGATGAGTATGGGGTGTCAAATCTTGAGGTTTTCTCTCTGGAGGACCATCATGCTTATTCATGCTGAAATAAACCTGGGTTGAGCCTTCCTGCTATAAACTTGGCCAGCCCAGTGCCCATTGTCCTGAGTATTGTCAGTCTGGTGGTCAGCCTAATTACTTGCTGATGTGCCTTGTTTCATGCCTCTAGTGGTTCTCAGCCTTCCTAATGCTGCAGACGTTTAATATAGTCCAGTCCGTCCTTCATGTTGTAGTGACCACCAACCACAAAATTATTCTCATTGCTACTTCATAGCAGCAATTTCGCTACTGGTATGAATCTTAACGTAAATATCAGCTGTGCAGATGGTCTTAGGTGACCCCTATGAAAGGTTTCTTCAACCTCCAAAGAGGTCACAAGCCAAAAGATCAACTACCGCTCCCATGTCTGTCTTCTCTCATTCGTTTTGAATCTTCAAGCTGCTCTAAGGTAGAGCACACAGCCCTTGCCTTCAGTTTCTCTGGGACATTGCCAGTACCAGGAAGTTTCATGCTTTCTTCATTAATTGAGGTAAAGGGAATAGCATAAAGGGGTTATCCTAGAAAACATCTAAGTACATCAAATAGGTTTTGACACTCTCACTGCCTACAAAGTTTCCAAGACAGGATCTTCCGCTGAGCATCTTATCACAAGTATTCCCTCTCCACTTCGTCCCTAGAATGCTGCTGCCTCTTCCTGACTCCTCTTGATTCTCAGGTCCCCTTGCCCATTCTCTCTTGCAAGTAGTCCAGGAGACTTCGACATGTAGTTGTTACTTTGTTTCCCTTCCACCAAGGAGTAAGCTTTCTTCCATCTTTGATGTCTATTAAATCCACCTAATAACTTCAGACATGAATATCTCTTTCCTAAGATAAATATTTCCTCCATGGACATATGTTAAAATTAAAATATGATGAAAGTTCATTTTTCTCTTCTAAAAGATAGACTAACACAAAATCACCAACAAAGCTCAAGCTTGGGAGGTGGCGCAGTCTTACTTTACTATGTGTGGTTTGAGCCACCGAGATTGCATTCAACTGAGACTGTCATTTGTTCCACTAAGAAATAGATACTAGGGCCCTTTAAAGGACATAACAAATTTGCATAACCAATAAAGTCCATAACCAGAAATTGAATTTGGATCTTAAGAATTAGGTCAGCAATGAAAGCTGTGACAGCTTTAAAAAATAGTCAGGCGAATGTTTGGGATAATGAAAGAAGCTGACATTCTTTTTTTGTTTTTTTTTTCAATTTTAAAATACTTTTCCAGCAGATAGAACTTGTAATTAACTGTTATCCAGTGACACCATCTCCCTAGCATGAATTTAGTCCTTGTGAGAAATCAGTATATGCAAATATGTAGCCTGGCTACTATTCATTAAAATATGAGTAGAATTTGACCTCCTATAAAAACATAACTATCTGGTACCCTCTATCTTGGACCATGGGGTGTTCCAGGACCATGTTATCTAGTGCATTTCACCACCCCAGTAAGGTTATTTATTTATTTATTTATTTATTTATTTATTTATTTATTTAATTTTTGGAGAGCTTCAGTTGTTTCTTCTGATGTGTAAAATAGTTATATAAACTTCCCATGAGTAAACTGAGTCACAGTAACTTGCCAGTGTCATTTAGAGGCCAAAGTACAGTCTATGATACAAGTATCAATCTCTACCAAAATCCACTCTGATCCTTTATTTCCATGTTCTATTGTCTTCCTTGGAACCAGCACGAATGGATTCCACCAGTTACTGGTCCAGCCATGATTGACAAAGCGTTACAGCACTCAGAAGGGAAGTGAGGAGGTTTAGGTGGCTCTAGCTGGGGTATGGTCTCGGTGCTACCAGCGGTGGCAGGCAGTGGTGGTGTCTGCAACAGGGGCAGCAGAGGCTTGAGCCCAGCCTGCCAAGCAGGTACAAGGTACAGTGATGAATACTGCAGGAGAAAAAACTCTCCCCCAAAATGTTGTAGCTCAGTAAAACAATCACTCTCAGATGATTCTTGGTGAAATAGCTTGTGCTCTTTATTCCATGTGGATCTGGACTTTATAAACATTGAGAAGTTGAGTAGGATTCAGTTGTAGATGCTTTGCCTTGGCTCAGTTTGAGAAGCCAGTCATGCTCTATTTGCATGGGGAAGGACTTCAGGTGTTTTCTTTACATGACAGAGTCTCATGGTCCTCTCAGTAGGTTCTACTTGTTCCAGAGCAGGTAGAGTTAGGCAGGGAGTTGGCCCCACTCCTACTTGGGTTTGGACTCAGTCTTGCCAGTTCTTCTCTCTGGTGGCACAAGCCACTTGCCCCACAATATTCTGCCACTAGCTGCAGAGGATATATTCATTATTTTCCATGTTGCTCTAACATTTGAAACAACATGAAAGCTGTATAGTCAAGAAGCCAGCATGTTTATAGCTCCATATTCAGCTAGTGAATAAACAGGTCCATCTGTCTGTCTGATTATCTGTCTATCTGTCTATCTGTCTATCTATCTATCTATCTATCTATCTATCTATCTATCTATCTATCTATCTATCTATCTATTCATTTATTTACTTATGGACATGAAGGAACAAGTAATAAAAATAAGCTCTGAAATTCATGCATTTATTGCCTGTCTTGAGAAAGTATCTATGATATGCCCTTTGCCTGTAGATTATGAGCATGGTTGGCTTTTTAGGCAAAGCTTCAGGCTCAAAGCCATATTGGCTCTTCTTGCAGTGACTAATTCAGTTATAGAAATACTGTTTTCCTTGAAAAGTGAAGAAAACTGACCATTTAGATCATGGTATTCTTTGATCATGATAGAGACAGACTGTGGTGAGAAAAGTAGTAGCTCATGTAATTCATCAATGTTGAAATGACATGGTTCATCTTCAGAATCAGTAGATTTTTTTTTTTGCTTTTTTCTTTTATTTATTTCTTTATTTATTTATTTATTTATTTATTTATTTATTTATTTAATTTATTTATTAGATATTTTCTTTATATACATTTCAAATGCTATCCTGAAAATCTCCTATACCCTCCCTCCACCCTGCTCCCCTACCCACCCACTCCTGCTTCTTGGCCCTGCCATTCCCCTGTATTGGGGCATATAAAGTTTGCAAGACCAAGGGGCCTCTCTTCCCAGTGATGGCCAAGTAGGCCATTTTCTGCTACATATGCAGCTAGAGACACGAGCTCTGGGGGTACTGGTTAGTTTATATTGTTGTTCCACCTATAGGGTTGCATCATACCCCTTTGGTTCCTTGGGTGCTTTCTCTAGCTCCTCCATTGGGGGCCCTGTGTTCCATCTTATAGCTGACTGTGAGCATTCACTTCTGTATTTGCCAGGCACTGGCATAGCCTCATATGAGACAACTATACCAGGGTCCCTTCAGCAAAATTTTTCTGGCATTGTGCAATAGTGTCCGGGTTTAGTGGCAGTCATTTTACTCTCCTCCCAATAGTGTGCAGTTATCAGAGATTAAGTCACTTAAAAACTTATCAAAACTTTTTATGTTTTGTCAGTGTGACAAAATAATCAGGATAAATCAGCTTAAAGGTGGGAGGGCTTACAGTTTCAGAAGTTAGTTCAGAGTTGGATAACTCCATTGTTTTGTGTCTATGGCAAAGACAGAGATACCATACAAAGGAAAGCAGCTTACTTCATGGCAGCCAGGGAACAGAGACCACTAGGGAGTAAGGGACTAGGGACAAAATATACCATTCCAGAGTTTGTTTTCCTCCAATGCCTACTCTTCCAGGCTTCACTAGTCCTCACTTGAATTATACCACCTACCAAAAATACCATCATATTATGTCTCTATCAGCTGCTTAAATCAGAGACCCCATGATGTAATCATTTTCTTAAAACTTCACTCCTGAGCAGGCACTAAGGACCAGGACTTCCACATATAAGCTTGATCCAACTTATAACAAGAACCTACTAAGTTTTGTGAATTTGCATAAAACTTAGAAATTGTAGGATGAGATGTAATCTTTGAACTCTCTTAATTGAAAAATTTTCAAAAGAAATAAAAACTTTTAAAATTATGCTATTCTGCTTTATTAAATTAATATGTTTAAAATAATTTCTTTCTTTGATGGGTGAGCACCTGAATTTTGCACATGATTATGCAGAATGATGGCTTTTACCTGATGGGTAATGGGTACCCACAAGGGGATGTAGAAAAAAAATGGATTAAATTTGTTCAAACTAGAATTTGTCTTGAAAATCAATTTTCCTAACATCCATGAGAAAAGCTTATTTTCTTAGTTTCTCTAAATAAAAAAAAGGCAGCTCAAACTTCATTTATTTTTATTATTGCTGAGAACTGTGGTTTTCTTAATTAGGTTGTTTTTAACAGTAATTGATACGATACCCTTGGCAATGAACATTTAAAACCATTTGCTTCATCCTATTAGATTTTAGGTTCTTTTTACAGTAAAATTCAGGAAATTGGGAGCTTCTGTAATAGAAAATAACAATAACAAAAATATTCTGTGATAGTTCATAGAATATCCCCTTATTATTATTTCAAATCAACTGATAAAAATGTTTCTTCCCTTACACATGCATACAAATACACATTCTGTGAAAGGGTCCCCTCCTTGGTAAATGTGCATTACCGTTTGGAGATAGTGCACACTCATATCCATGTGTTCACACGCCACCAATGATGAGAATAATACCTTTGAATAATGTTGAAGGTAAGAAGGCTTAGTTATTTAGGTGAGATAAACCTAAATACAAGGGTTTTCCAAGGTCTGCACTTCCCAAGGCGCCAAAGCTCTCTCAGCTGAGTTCTATGCATGACCATTCATTTCAGATGAAAGCCAAAACTATTTGATTCCTAAATAGACAGTAGAAAGCTGGTATCCATTTTAAGTTTTTTTTCCTTCGATCTGTTAATCAAGGTATCTATCATATTTTAAGAGAATCAAAAGAAATTAAGGTAAAAGTTACAATCATTTGGATATGCATGTCATCTTTTTTCACCTTTGGAAGAATTCTAAAATCTCCAGCTTCCGCACAGAGAGTAGACATATGGGAAGTAACACTCGAACTTTGTACTGTTTCTTTTAAGAGGCATCACAGGAGGAGATAGCATGGGCACAATAAAATATGGACAAAGTAAGTGCTGAAAATACTTTTTTGGATGATAAATTCATGTCAAGAATTTCCAATTTACTGTACATCTATGGGCTCATGATCGCCAGCATTAATCATGGTCTTCTTGCTACAGTCCATTATAACCTGTACAGAATATCCAATGTGAGAGAAGCAAGACGCAAAGGCAGGTTGCTAGGATGAATGTTGTCAATTCCAAACAAAGATGAGTGACACACATTGGGTAGGATAAATCCACAAATAGCCTAGAGCCAGACATCAGACATTATTTGAGGTGACAACCTTCAGATTAACTAAAAGAGACAGGAAAAAGAGAGAGAGAGATGGAGACAGACATGAAGTTAACACGGCACGGCTGCATGATTCATTTCCACAGAAATCAACGTTGAGATGACATTTTTCCTCCTTCAGAACCAATAAGGAGCCTCCTGTAATTAAGCAAACTTTCTCTCTGCTATCAAAATAAACTGTTAAGCCACAGAATCGCTCGTGACACATCTACCCCTCAGCCAAAGCTATAGTATTTTAATCTAACTGCAATGCAAAGATGTGTGAGTCAGCCTACCGTAAGCTTTCAGCAAATAGTATGTGTCATTGGAAATAACTTCGGCTTTTCCAAAGACCATAGATTTATTCTGTAGGAGTTTTAGAAACAAGCAACAATAATTTTAGCTAAAGCAATTCCCCATGTTCACTAAACCATAACCGTCTGAAACTAGTTATTTCTAGAATTACACAGAACTAAAATAGCAAACATGTAAACAAGGCTATGGGATAGAATTCATCAAATGAGAGGAAAATATGTTTAGAATTTTAAGGTATAAAATATCACATCTGTTAAGTATTTATACATGTCCAATTTAAGTGCATACTTCAAATACGAATTAAAAACATTCTCTATAAATAGAAATCCAATTTGCTGTGTGTGCAGATTGAGTAGTACAAGCAAGTCTTCCTAGATATCAGTTTTCTCTCTGTGTAAGCAGTCAAAAGTAATTGACCTTTGGACTTCTCATTAAAACTCAGGATTGGAGGCTGAAGAGAAAAGAAGCTTGGTCTATTCATGCCATGAAGCAAGGTTATAGCCAGTCTAATTCTTTTGTTTCACTGCTCACTTGTGTCAACATGACTTGATGGCCCTACAGTTTCAACTAGTAGCACAGAAAGCAGAGTTAAACACAATGTCCATGGCATGCTAAAGCATTGTATAAATACAATATTTATGTATAGGTAGACTCTTTGTTTGTATGTAGCTAATAAACTGTAACATAAATGGGACTGGCTTCTGCTGAACATTGAAATGGATGGATGGATAGTTTGTATGTAGCTAATAAAATGTAACATAAGTGGCACTGGCTTCTGCTGAACATTGAAATGGATGGATGGTCCTCTGGTCACATAACATTTTGTTATGTGATCAGTACTAATGCCAAAAGCAAACGTCAGGAACTGATATTCTCTGTGTTGCTCATCTCTCTTGTTCTTTGAAAAATTTTCAGAGAATACTTATTTTATCAGGAAGTTGAGACTAATATGTGAGTGGTATGTAATACGTTTTTGGAATACATAAATTGTGGAAGTCTCTTAAGAATCCTGCTAATATCACATGATTTTAAAATATATAAATTATTTCCCCTATTTTGTAGAGGATAGACAAGACAACTGGCTGAGGCAGGAGAGATTGCTTAGGGCTTAACAACATTTGTTGCCCAGCCTAGGGAATGGAGTTCAAATTTCCAGCATCATGTAATGATGATGGCTTGGTTGCACGCACCTATAACACCAAACTTCAGCAGGTAGGGGCCAAGGAATTGCTATGCCTTCCAACCGCACTTCAGGTTCAGTGAGAGACCCTGTCTCAAAAGAATAAGGGGAATAGTGGTAGACATGCACACACAGCTGTACACATTTGCTCACATAGAAGCAAAAACACAACGCTCAATCACAGAAACCATAAAATAGAATAAAGATAAAGTTAGCACCATGGAACAAATAGCTCTGAGGCATGGCTGGGATGGAGCTCAGAAGCCAGAACCCTTCAGCTGTGTTTTCTTAGTTATAAGACAGCTTCATTATTCTCTCATATAATTCATATGCTCTGTGGAAAACACAGTGAACAGAGACCAGCAATTCTCATTGAAGATCTCCAACCAAGTGTCAGATGCATACTGATGTCTTTCTGGCAAAGACAGGATCTCGTACAATCTGTACAGTCTTGCTTCTATTCACAATAGAATACCACCTTCTTATTTCTATTGAAAATGTTTACAGCCTTTTGTGTCTACTTTCTTATGAGAACCCAAGTTGCCCATTTTTAAAACTTTTTTTTTGCAATTAAAATATAGACCTTGACACTCAACATAAATTGCACACTGGAATTAGTATGAAAATAAGAACATATACATTTTCTTCCAAGGTAGAACATATTTTTAGTGGGGAGAATAAGGGTGGTACAATTTGTTATTTCAAGGGGTCAGACAGCAGGAGTACAATTGAATTATTCTTAACAAATGCAGATATATATCTCCATATCTCCATACCTCTAAGTTCTAAAATAAAAAATAATAAATTTTCGTACATTTGTCTTAGGTAGGGTTCCATTGCTGTAAAGAAAGACACCATGACCATGGCAATTCTTATAGAAGAATTTTTTTCTTCTTTTTTCTTGGATATTTTCTTTATTTACATTTACATTTCAATTGTTACCCCTTTTCTGGTTCCCTCCTATGACAACCCCCATCCCATTCTCCCACCCCCTGCTTTTATGAGGGTGTTTCCCCACCCACCCTCCCACTCCCTCCTTCCTGGTCTGGAATTCCTTTACACTGGGACATTGAGCCTTCACAGGACCAAGGGCTTCTTCTCCCATTGACGCCCAATAAGACCATCCGCTGCTACATATGTGGCTGGAGCATGGGTCCATCCATGTGTACTCTTTGGTTGGTGGTTTATTTCCTGGGATCTCTGATGGAGGGGTGGGGGGGAGCTGGTTGGTTGATATTGTTCTTCCTATGGGATTGCAAACCCCTTCAGTTCCTTCATTCCTTTCTCTAACTTCTCCATTGGGACCCTTTGCTCAGTCCAATGCTTGGCTGTGAGCAGCCACCTCTGTATTTGTCAGACTCGGGCAGAGCCTTTCATGAGACAGCTATATCAGACTTCTGTCAGCAAGTACTTCTGGGCATCCACAATAGTGTCTGGGTTTGGTGACTGTATATGGGATGGATCCCCAGGTGGGACAGTCTCTGGATGGTCTTTCCTTCAGTCTGTGCTCCATACTTTGTCTCCATATTTCCTCCCATGAGTACTTTGTTCCCCCTTCTAAGAAGGTCCCAAGCATAAGATATCCAATATAAATAAATAAATAAATAAATATTAACTTAGGACATCACTTAGTGTCTCTCTCTCTCTTTCTCTGTGTGTGTGTGTGTTTCTCTCCACACATTGGTATGTGTATGTGTTTGTGTGTGTGTGAGCATGTGCATCTGTGTGTGATTTCTATTATATGTATATTTTAAAATGTCTATTTCAGTGAAAAATATAATTCAGGTTTTAAAAGACTTAAAATCAAATCCAGAACTTTAAAAATGCAATTTATCAAATCATTTTATACATAATTTTATTCAGTAGAAATTCAAGAATCTATTTTTTTTCATATTTTAACACAGCAAGGGTATTCCTATGCCTTTACTTCCTCCAAATCTTCCCATATAACTCTTGCACTCTACTTCAAATTCAATTCACTTTTTCTTTAGAGGTTCATTGCATATATATGGCTATATTAATTCATATATATACATATATACATATGTATATATATATTCCTAAATATAACCTGTTTGATATATATTTTTTAAATGAAAATATTTAATTGGGGCTGGCTTACAGTTTCAGGGATTCAGTTCATTGTTATTATAGCAGAAAGCATGGCAGCCTGTAGGCAGACATGGTGCTCGAGCAGGACCTGAGAGTTCTACATCTTGATCTAAAGGCAATCAGGAGGAGAGAGTTTTCAGCAGGCAGCCACGACAAGTTTCTGGATCACACTGCCTGGACTTAATATATCTATGAAGCCTCAAAGCCCTACCTGCACAGTGACACACTTCCCCTACCAAGGCCACATCTCCTCCAATATGATCACCCACCCTAATAGTGACACTTCCCATGGGCCAATCATATTCAAACTACCACAAGGTTCAAATATTCAATCTTTTCTGTTTGTGAGTTAGTGACACACAATAAAAGCTTTTTCTTTTTTTTTTTTTTTTTTTTTTTTTTTTCATCTGTCTGGAAAATACTTTAGTTGTGGATACTGATGGTCTCTGATCTGGAAAGTCTCATTAGATGCTGTGGTGCTTTGACTGCAAATGCCCCCCATTGACTCATTGGCAGTGGAAATATGGCCTTGATGGAGCAGGGGTGGCCTTGTTGGAAGAAATATGTCACGGAAGATAGGCTTTTAGGTTTCAGAAACTAAAGCCCAGTCCAGTGGATTCAGTCTCTATTCCTGCTGCCTGCTGATCCAAATGTAAAAATTTCAGCTCTCTCTCCAGCACCATGTTTGCCTGCATGCCACCATGCTTCCTAACGTGATGATAATGGACTAAACATCTGAACCTATCAGACAGCCTCAATGAAATGTTTTCCTTATTAAGAATTGAAATAAAAAAAAGACTAAAAGCCTAAACAGGAAGCCATCAAAGAACACTCTTAAAAAGTGTGATAAGGATGCTGAAGTGTGACTCTCTACAATTGATAGTGTGAAAGGATTCAGATCTATCTGAGCGTCATGCCACAGACAGACTATTCAGTGAGGATGTGGATAATACAAATTGGACTCTCTCTTTCTATTTTTTATTTTAATTTTTAATTTTTATTTTCATTTATTTTTTTTCCACTTCTTTTTTGGTGGGAAAAGGTCTCAATGGCTGGGGAGTGGACATGGAAGGACAGGGAAGTTAGTGCAATCTGGGTGTGTGATGTGAAGTTCTCAAAGAATCAATAAAAATATGTTGGAAAAAAAAGGAATTACTGTGGTCATGGTGTCTCTTCCCAGCAATAGAAACTCTAGCTAAAACAGATGGTGTCAGGTGGCTCTTAGTTACCTCTTGTTTGACTAACCCTTGATTTCCAGGCACATTGCTTAGCTTAGCTTCTTGCTCTTGTTTCTGGCATTTGGAAAGTTCTTTCAACCTCTTCTGTGCCGTCTGATAACAGTGCCTGAAAGACAAAAGGAAATTACAAAGCCCATGTAACTTCAGAGGTATGAAATATTAAAACATAAAAGTGGTTGGCTAAGGAACAGGGATAAAATTCATCATACATTCTAGATCCCTATCTGCTTTAATAACCCTTCTCTTTTGAATTGGAAGTGATAAGCCTTATCTGCCTTCTGCACATATCTTGGGCATAATTTTGGGCAGTGTTTTACTTTTTTACTTTCCCTCTCTGAACGTTTACATTTCAAAACTTCATTAAGTCATATGGCTGAACATAATCATAGCTAAAGGCATCATCACCCTTGAGCAAAGCACAATGGCTGGATTAATCCCAAATGCTGCATGCATCATTTAGCAAGTGTCTTTGCTCCCCACCATGTACAGCATATCCCAATCTCTCTCTGCCTATTCTCATCATTTAAGTACTCCTCTCCCCGCTAAGCTAAGAAGGATATGACAATCCAAACCTAGAGATTCCTTATGACTTACTGGCACTCGTCTTTTCTTCCTAATAAGTGATGATGTTCCATGGTCACAGAAACTACTTTTTCTAATTGTGTTCCATGAAGTAAGTCCACAGTACAGATTTGGTGAATAAAAGCAGAATATATTTTTGCTAAGTCATCTAACCATATTTATTGATACCTAATATTTAATATATACCAGGCATGTATCTATCTATCTATCTATCTATCTATCTATCTATCTATCTATCTATCTATCTATATGAAGTCACTTCCTCCCAACAACAATATTTGGAGTAAGCATTATTCAGCTTTCACAAGTGAAGAAAGTAAGGTGTAAATGATAGTGCTTTCCCAGGGTCACATCGTAGGAAGAAGCTAGAATAATTCAGAAAACTAAATTCTATTTCTTCAGCACTCAGCCATCCGGCAGACAGTATTCGTGCCTCAGATCCATCTGATAAGTACCAAATGCATTCTGATAGTGTTTGGGTACTAGGTTACTGGACTAAGTATTATGTGCAATAAAGGAAAGCTTGTGGTACAGTCTTACTTTTCAGTCCTAAATGGCAATCAATAACTCAAGGATGAGTCCAGAAAAAAGTAAAATGCTGTTTGAGTGGTTTCTTCCTCAAAGATAAAAATCTAGAATTAGGCGGTAATATATCTCTGGATTTGGAGCAAAAGAATCTGAGGGAATGCTGGGTTTAAGACCCAAGTCCATTCCTGTTTCTACCAAGGAACCCTGGAAGCAAAGTATGAGATAGGGGTCTGTGTGCTCCTTCAGTGTGGCATCTGATAGATGTGACATTTAACCAGGTCCTGAGAAAACGGTATGTCCTACACAATCTTCTGTCCCCTATGTTTAGGTTTTTACTCCATGTTGTAGGGGCTTTTCCATTGTTACAGCATAACAGCATAATCAAGGGAACTTATAAAACTCAGCATTTAATTTGGGGCTCATGGTTCCAGAGGGCAGGAAAGTCCATGGCTATCAGAGACAGGCAAGACATGGTGCTGGAATAGTGTCTGGTGCTTACATGTTAAGATAACAGTTGTGAGGCAGAAATAGATAGAGGATATATAGTTATATAGCTAGATAGCTACATAGATAGATAGATAGATAGATAGATAGATAGATAGATAGATAGATACATACATACATACATACATACATACATACATACATACATATGTAGATAGATGAAATATAAATAGTCGATAGAGAGATGATTATGATAGATAGATCTCTATAAAATGTCTTTTCATTAAATTTCCTTAGGTCAAAGCCCCAGAATGCACATTTTTCTTCCAAAGTTGTGGCAGGTGGACATTTGAGTGGATATTTCTTATGTATCGCAACAGGTAGGTTAGCCCAACATACACTCACTCTACCTCCTTTTCCTCCTCCTTCCTTCTGGCCTTCTCCCTAAACACCAGTGAACCAAAATGAATGAGGGCTCTCTGTTTCCCTTAGACTAGATAGATTCTTCATATCATATGCTGATTTTTACTTCTTATAGTTTAGAATAAAACCCAGTTTTCAGTATTCCACTCTGATATTCCAACATATTAATAAGGAATTTGGAATGTTCTTTTTTCTTTGAAAAATGACTGTACTTATGATCATAATCATCACAGGACATAAAAAGAAAATGCAAAGTAACAGCTAACATAAGACTCAAATGTAAAGAATCACTTCACTGTGTTTAGAAACTGCTTTCCATTTCCTGTGTCTGCTGCCTCATAACTTCTATTTGCTGTAGGTACATATTATTTACTTGAGATAAAGGAGCAAAATGTAGCTGTTTTGCCACTAAATATTATTTGAATTAGAGATAGCAAATACCAAAGGTACCGTCACCATAGCGTCTTATTTTATGTCTACAGAAGTTACTGGGAAGTAACATGTTTATTTTAAGGAGAATGATAGATTCATGAGATATAAATAGCCTAATATTCAGAACTTTTTACTATGTTTTGATGCATGTCAAAAGGACATTAGGAGTGTAGATGAGAAAGAGTTGCAACTTTTACCTCTGCAGATCAGGTTGGATTTGAACTCGGAGAACCACCTGCCTCTGCCTCCCTAGTGCTAGGATGAAAAGATGTGTACCACTATGCCCAACTGAAAGTAGCAATTTAAATCAGGTTATACTGTAATATAAGTTTATCTATAATACTACTATCTATAAAACTGAAAGTAGCAATTTAAATCAGGTTATACTGTAATATAAGTTTATCTATAATATAAGGTTATCTTGAATTGTCCGAATGGCCTTACTGTAGTCACTGAGCCTTCACAGGAAGAAGAGAGAAAACCCTAGAAGAGAGTCAGAGAAATGGCATGTAAGAAGGATCTGACTGAATGCTGGTGCTGAAGATGAAGACAGGGATTGTCTATCAAGTATTCTGTATGCGTGTTACTCCTCAGGAACTCCAGAGTAAATGTTACATACCATTAATATTTTGATTATAGCTCGTTTGAGCTTCATAAGATCCTAACCTGTAGGATAATATTTTTAAACCATTAAATTATTTTAGTATAAAAAAAGAAACTGACAGCATTCCATATCATATATATCAAGTTCTTTAGCTCAAATTCTTAATCTGTAGTTATTTGTTGAACACCTTATTTGGGATGTTCACTGTGACAGATGAGAAAATAACAAGAAATCAGATGGTCATAGCCCCTCCCTTCTTCGATCCATGTAAGATTATGGACAAAGTCAGAAAGTGATAAACACATTGATATTCAGTTAAGAGACATATTATTCACAGGAAGTATGTTGCCCTATAGGACCTGGCAGAGTAGGCGAACACACTAAGAGGGTTTTCTGAACTTGATTGTTTTCAGTTAACTCTTCCAGGATGGGAAAAAATTAACCAACCCTAGAAATATGGATGGAGATGGGATTTAACATGCATGGAAATCAAAGATGGAAAGAAGCCCTAATGCATCTCAGAAGGTTTACTTAGCTAGAGTGATGATTTAAGAGGAAGCAAGGTAAGAAATAAGACCGTTGATCATGAGCAGAGAAGCATACGCTACAGATTGTTGTGGTCTTTTGTACTTTGGGAGCGAATATTGATGGTGTGACCTAAGAGTATTTGTAAGACTGCTATAACTCTGTACTCATTTATATTGTGATGCTGTGAAGACATGCTCTTTTCTGCAGCATAAAAGCCAAGTGGTTATACAAAGTATCAGAGAACTCAAAAACAAAACAAAACAAAAAAACAAAAACAAAACAACAAAACCAAACAAGCAAAGAGAGAGAGGGAGGGAGGAGAGACATGGTCGGGGGTATGAAAAAGAGGTTCACCAAGACTGAACCATGGTGAGGTTAGGCTGCCCGTTACACAATCCAGAAATAAGAAGTTCTGCAAATGCTGTGAGTTAGCATCCCATAGGTAAAATGTAATTCTACTAGACAGATGTCACCAAGGAATGAGAGTGGGAAATTCTCATGTGCCATACTTCCATTCAATACAAACAGTGGTTCATCAAATATGTTCCCAAAACAAGCTCAAATACCACATTATATAGAAAGAAAACAGGGATAAAAACTGCATGGTACTGGTATAGCGACAGACAAGTAGACCAATAGAAGAGAATTGAAGACCCAGAAATGAACCCACACACCTATGGTCACTTGATCTTTGACAAGGGAGCTAAAATGATCCAGTGGATAAAGGACAGCATTTTCAACAAATGGTGCTGGCACAACTGGCAGTTATCATGTAGAAGAATGAGAATTGATTCATTCCTATCTCCTTGTACTAAGGTCAAATCTAAGTAGATCAAGGAACTCCACATAAAACCAGAGACAGTAAAACTTATAGAGGAAAAAGTGGGGAAAAGCCTCAAAGATATGAGCACAGGGGAAAAATTCCTGAATAGAACAGCAATAACTTGTGCTGTAAGATCGAGAATAGACAAATGGGACCCCATAAAATTGCAAAGCTTCTGTAAGGCATAAGACACCGTCAATAAGACAAAAAGGCCACCAACAGATTGGGAAAGGATCTTTACCTATCCTAAATCAGATAGGGGACTAATATCCAATATATACAAAGAGCTCAAGAAGCTGGACCCCAGAAAATCAAATAACCCCATTAAAAAATGGGGCTCAGAGCTAAACAAAGAATTCTCACCTGAGGAATATCAAACAGCTGAGAAGCACCTGAAAAAATGTTCAGCATCCTTAATCATCAGAGAAATGCAAATCAAAACAACCCTGAGATTCCACCTCACACCAGTCAGAATAGCTAAGATCAAAAACTCAGGTGACAGCAGATGCTGGTTAGGATGTGGAGAAAGAGGAACACTCCTCGATTGTTGGTGGGATTGCAAGCTTGTACAACCACTCTGGAAATCAGTCTGGCGGTTCCTCAGCAAATTGGACATAGTACTACCGGAGGATCCCGCAATACCTCTCCTAGGCATATATCTAGAAGATGTTCCAACTGGTAAGAAGGACACATGCTCCACTATGTTTGTAGCAGCCTTATTTATAATAGCCAAAAGCTGGAAAGAACCAAGATGTCCCTCAACAGAGGAATGGATACAGAAAATGTGGTACATTTACACAATGGAGTACTACTCAGCTATTAAAACGAATGAATTTAATTTATGAAATACCTCAGTAAAAGGTTGGACCTGGAGGGCATCATCCTGAGTGAGGTAACACAATCACAAAAGAACTCAAATGATTTGTACTCACTGATAAGTGGATATTAGCCCAGAAACTTAGTATACCCGAGATATAAGAGACAATTTGCCAAACACATGAAACTGAAGAAGAACGAAGACCAAAGTGTGGAACACTTTGTCCCTTCTTAGAATTGGAAACAATCACCCATGGAAGGAGTTACAGAGACAAAGTTTGGAGCTGAGACAAAAGGATGGACCATCTAGAGATTGCCATATCCAGGGATCCATCCCATAATTAGCCTCCAAACGATGACACCATTGCATACACTAGCAAGCATTTGCTGAAAGGACCCTGATATAGCTGTCTCTTGTGAGACTAGGCCGGGGCCTAGCAAACACATAAGTGGGTGCTCACAGTCATCTATTGGATGGATCACAGGGCCCCCAATGGAGGAGCTAGAGAAAGTACCCAAGGAGCTAAAGGTATCTGCAACCCTGTAGGTGCAACAACATTATGAACTAACCAGTACCCCGGAGCTCTTGACTCTAGCTGCATATGTATCAAAAGATGGCCTAGTAGGCCATCACTGGAAAGAGAGGCCCATTGGACACACAAACTTTATATGCCCTAGTACAGGGAACATCATGGCCAAAATTGGGAATGGATGGGTAGGAGAGTAGGGGGGAGGGTATGGGGGACTTTTGGGATAGCATTGGAAATGTAATTGAGGAAAATACATTATATATATATATATATATATATATATATATATATAAAGAATGAATTTATGAAATTCCTAGGCAAATGGTTGGACCTGGAGGGCATCATCCTGAGTGAGGTAACTCAATCACAAAAGAAATCACATGATATGTATTCACTGATAAGTGGATATTAGCACAGAAACTTAGAATACCCAAGATACAAGATCCAATCTGCAAAACACATGAACCTCAAGAAGAACAAAGATCAAAATGTGGACACTTTGCCCCTTCTTAGAATTGAGAACAAAACACCCATGGAAGGAGTTACAGAGACAAAGTTTGGAGCTGTGACAAAAGGATGGACCATCTAGAGCCTGCCATATCCAGGGATCTATCCCATAATCAGCCTCCAAACACTGACACCATGGCATACACTAGCAAGATTTTGCCGAAAGGACCCTGATATAGCTGTCTCTTGTGAGGCTATGCTGGGGCCTAGCAAACACATAAGTGGAAGCTCACAGTCAGCTATTGGATGGATCACAAGGCCCCCAATGGAGGAGCTAGAGAAAGTACCCAAGGAGCTAAAGGGGTCTGCAACCCTATAGGTGGAACAACCATATGAAATAACCAGTACCCCCCACCCAGAGCTCTAGTTTCTAGCTGCATATGTATTAGAAGATGGCTTAGTCGGCCATCATTGGAAAGTGAGGCCCATCGGTCTTGCAAACTTTATATGGCCCAGTACAGGGGACGCCAGGGCCAAGAAGTGGGAGTGGGGAGGGGGAAGGAGAGTGGGGGGGAGAGGTTATGGGGTGACTTTGGTATAGCATTGGAAATTAAATGAAGAAAATACCTAATTAAATATATATATAAAGAAAACAGGATATATGTATTCATAGTTCTGTTTTGGCACATTGAATTGAGTTTTACTTTTACTTGAGAGAAATACAGCCTAATAGTAGATTAATATTCAGTATATCGTGGGTAAGAAGGATTAAAGAGAATGCTGGTTCCCATTACACTATACCTTTTTGCTAATATTATAACAAGTGTCTTAAATCTCTCTTCATTCAAATGTACTGGTCTATTCTTTTTAATGTGAACATATTCTCTGATAATCCTCCAGGGTAAGGTACTAGGGAAAGGAAAGCTAACATCATATCAAGTGTCAGTGGATTTGCAGGGTATGTAATCCTATTACATATGCCCCTAAACCTCAGAGAAGTTCAATATTGCTTTGGGTCATCAATGGCAAAGCTGAGATTTGAGCTCATGTCATTTTTTTTCCCTTTTAAAGAAATCAGAGCCCAAGTTCAAGTTTCCACTCTGTTAGCTGTGATGGTTTTCATGCTCCATTCACTGGTATCAAAGAGTGAGAATCCACTGTGGTGCTGTAGCTCAGAGTCTGGGGAGATCTATGGCCCAGCCTCAGAAGGAGACAAAGAATGCTGATCACCAGAAAATACCCCCGATTCAGTTGCCCGTACCTGCATTACCTGTGTGATTGCGCTTGTGAATATCACCATGAAAAGAACAGGGAGATCCTGGGATGCATTATGGTCTATCTAGACAGTGGTATAGACGTGCTAAGGAAATAGGAGGAACTATGTGTATAATAATATTACAGTTTTCAAGACCTGATACAGGTGAAGAAAAACAAAAACAAAAACAATGCACTGTCATGAGTCATGGACCTATTTTCATAAAACAAAAATTATGTATGTGAGTAGATCCGTGTTATGCCTATGATCTATATAAAATTTATTACAGAGGAGAAAGCTTAAAACAATTGCCTTTAGGAAGAGAAACTAAAGAACCATTACCATGGCTATTTAGGCTTTGTTTCCTTCTGTTTGAAAATCATGTTAATGAATTAATTTTATTAATATAAAATACAAAATATGTAGAAATGTAATACTGAGCTTCTATATTTGCTTACTCTAGTAGAGGAATTCTGCTTTCAAAAAATAGAAGTTTCTCAGAGGTGAAATATAACTTTCTAAAATAAAGTTGTAACAAACTGCGTCAGTACATTAAGTAGTATCACTGGGAAACCTGGAATGGGAGCATTTCACTACACTTATTTTGCATGGAAATCTATTGAAACTGACTTCAAAGGCTCAACCGCACAGCCATGAGAGCCATCAGGGGCCTCATAACATAACCTTGACTGGTTTACTCTCTTATTATTTTTTGCCATACAATTATAACTACAAATCCCAAACCATATAATTGTCAACTAAGGTTTGGAAAATGCAAATACAGAGAACAAAAGGCCCCTACACTTCTCTCTGAACTGTCTGGTGGCCTTCAGATACAAAATAACCTAGTTTGAGTAATCCTCAAAGATGAGTCAGAGAGGAAAATAATTGTATTTCAGGAAGCAATGCTCTCTGGACATCAAAGGTCATTGAGATGGGCTCTGTTTCCTTTTCCCAGAAAATGCTGGCATCCATCCAGGGTTTTTCACTATAAATTATCATCATCACACACACAGATACGTTTAATACCTGAGCTCAGCTGGTACAACCATCTTATCCAAAACCTATTAATATGCTGTTTGTGGCTTTATCTTATTAATCTAGTAATATTACATATCTTTTCCCCTCATGTATGCTTTCTAGAGTTAATCCAAACCAACCTCAGATTAATGATGATATTCATGAAAGTACACAAAAATATGGTTAACACCCATATGAAACCATTTTAAGCTCAGATTTCCTTCTAGAACAACACAAATCATATGATTTGTAAATTTTGATAATTCCATGTATAAAAGTAAACATACTCCACTAATTTACCTCCATTCTGTTTTCTTATGAAGGCAGAGCCTCTTGCTTTAAGATGGATAGTTACACAAGGAAAGGAAAAGGGTTTCATGTGGTCTTATTCAGTAATCAGGAGACATGAGGGTGTACACCTTACTTCTGCTACCTTAAAATAGAAATCTTAACTATTTTTCAAAATTATAGTTAGTTTTTGTTTATTAAACTTTAGTCTTGTGTTAGACTAAACACTTTCTTTTAAGTACTTCACACATATGACTGAATTTAAACTTGATGGCAAATTTACATGAAAAGTATTTTCTAGTAGATTGTCATTTTACTTCCACTGGGATGCTTTGTACAGCCTCAGTATGAAGGCTTTTGCCTTGTTGTATTGCATCTTGTTTTGTCAGGTTTGGGTGTATTCTCTTAGAGAGTTACTTTTTTTTCCTGAAGGATCTGGAGGAGAGGAGAGGTGACAAGGGATGGAGGAGTGGAGGGGGGAGAAACTGGTAAGAATGTATTGTATGAGAGAAGAGTCTATTTTTAATAATAATAACAATAAAGAGAAATGGAAATTCAGGTTCTACAGCTAGAACCACACAACTATTAGCTGGCACAGCCAATGTTAGGATCAAAGTTTTTCTCTTCAAAACCACAAGCTAAAGACTGATTTAATATAGCAAAGTGGCCATTATTGCTTTTTTTAAAAAAATCTCCAAAGAAGATCAATGAAGATAAGAAAACTCCAGCAGGAGAGACCCTTGGTCCTGTGAAGGTTGTATGCCCAAGTAATAACTTGTGTACTATTTCTGATATTACAATATATTCTTTTGAAGCAAAAGAATTATAATCATCCACCACATACCTACAATATTTAAAAGTCTTAGAAATGATTCCAGCTATATGGTTTTACTCTTCCACATATTTTATAGCTTCTTGTCTACACTGTTAACAAGAAGATAAATAAATGGCTTTAAGCAACAGATTGTCTCAGTGCGGTTTGGAGTCCACAAAGATTTGTGCCAAAGAATGTGAATACGAGCATAATTCTACCGTGTAAACCATACAGATAATAAATATAACATAATAAATAAATAAAACTCTGAATTTTTAAAATCACTACATTAGTGGACTCCCTGGTCAATTCCTATTGCTGGCTATGTACTTACATAGGTCTGTTTGGAACAAAAAAATGCATAAAGAGTTCCAATCTATCAACAAGGCCATGAATAATGTTTAATTAGAGGGCTAGAAACACAACAATCTTATAGTCAGTCTTTATTCTTCACTTGTAATCACTACATAAAGTTGTTTTCTTTTGCTAGATTAGACGTTCCTGAGAAATACAAAGCATTTCTATTTCATTACAATTGCCCTCAGGACTGGTACAATCTAAAGAACATGAATTGGGCTCTGATTGGTATTTAGTGAGATGTTCACTTTTGTGAGTCAAAACTTTTCCACCCTGAAAGAACAACAGAGAAGATACTTTCTGTAGGCTCATTTACATATATGGAATTTCCTTCTTAAGTCTTTGTATGGACATTACATGACACTTGTGGTCCTTATTCTCATAAACCATAACATATAGTAGCATATATGATAGCATACTTTTTAACATATACATATATTTCATATACATATATAAAACATATATAATAACATCTTTCAGAAGATGAAGAACTAGTGAATGAAGGTACAGATTCAGAGAATAAAACCCCAATTGTCTAGATCCCGGTGGCCTCCCAAATGAGCTTCCTGGCTCTAGTTTCTGTGGTGAATATGCTGTCTTTGTCCCTATTTTATAAGTACAAAGCAAAATACAGGAAGACTAATTCTCCCAAGGACACAGAGCTATGGTAATAGTAATGGTGACATTCTCTTTTCCCTTCAGGATCAGAAAAATTTCTTTATGGCTGGTAATACCGCCCTCGGGCAACCCTCTGCTCCCAGTCTCATTAAGGGACCTGCACATTACACAACCTCATTCTACCCTTCCCAGAGAAACCTTATAGCCAATGACTGGTCAGTGAAAATGTCCACAAAATTCAAAAAGTTCATCTCTTTTTTTTTCAGTTGTAGATAGCTCAGTGAGGCTGGTTTGTTTAATACCCAGCACAGCTATCTTTTTGTTCAAGTGGACTTCCTTCCTTAAGCCTCATCAGGGTGATCTGAAGTGGGTAGGACAGCAATTGAAACTTTTAAATATAAAACTTTTCAATAACAAGTGAAACACTTTTAAAAAGCTATTCCTTAAAAAAATTATTTCAAGTTAATCTCCATTTTATAAACTGTTATATTCCTGAACAGCCTCCACAGATAAATTGATTATAACAGTCATAGCTATAAAATCTTTCTATATAGCTTCCTCATATAGAAAACTCTAGGGCAGAATAGTTCTACCTTAAGATACAGCTATACCACTCCTCACCATATACCCAAAAGATGCTTCAAAATCCCACAAAGACACGTGTTCAACTCTGTCCATAACAACTTTATTTGTAATAGTCAGAAACTGGAAACAATGTAGATGTTCCTCAACTGAAGAACGGATAATGAAAATGTGGTAAATCTACACAATAGAATACTATTCAGCTTTTAAAAACAAAGACAACATGAACTTTGCAGGCAAGTAAATGGATCTTGAGAATATCATCCTGAGTGAGGTAACTCAGTCCCAAATGGACATGCACAGAATACACTCACTTATAAATTGATATTAGCTATAAAATACAGGTATCGTTCTATACTCCATAGACCTAAGGAAGCTAAACAAAAAGGAAGACCCAAGCAAAGAAGCTTGAATCTCAGAGGAGATGGGGAGAGAGGATAGGTGAAGGATTGTTGGATAGGTGACCAGGAGGGAGGCAGGCAGGGATCAGGATGTAAACTGAATAAGTATAATAATAATAATAATAATAATAATAATAATAATAATGATGATGATGATGATGATAATAATGATAATAATGATAATAATAATAATAACCCCAGTGCTGCAAAAGTTATTCACAAATGGACAAGTGTGGTTGCTTATATCTTTTGTAATTGTTCATAATAATCAGGATATTGTCATTTAATAAACTTTGCATGAAATGAGGAGGATTGAGATATGGAACCAGGTAATGTCAAAATCAAAAAAGGTGTGGGGTTGAAGAGGCAGGAACCAGTCAACCATATCAAGTTGTTATTAGATGACATAAAGTCTACACAGTCGTCAATGGCTTTTGAGAATGTAATGGCTTGAGATACACAAGTGAATTCTTTTGGCATGATACAGTGCAGACAAAAACAGTGGTGCCTACCCCAGAGAGAAGAGAAGGTGAGGATGGAGGAACGGGGAATAACTGTCAACCATGTTATCCATCACTTTGGCTTTCAAGGGAATCAGGATATTGTTTGTTTGTTTGTTTGTTTGTTTGTTTGTTTGTTTTGAGACAGGATTTCTCTGTGTAGTCCTGGCTGTCCTGGAACTCACTCTGTAGACCAGGTCTGCCTCTGCCTCCCAAGAGCTGGGATTAAAGGTGTGTGCCACCACTGCCTGGCATAGGATGTTTTAATGATACCAATACTTCTACTTGTCAAACTTGAGTCAGGATAGTACTTTCTACATATAAATAGATATCTTGCCCAATATGGTCTGTAGTAAATCTTAGATAATACATAAACTCCTATGCATATCATGTGTTCTTCCTAGCTACTATCTAGAGATGATCCACTGAATTTTCATATCCTGTATTTTGATGTGCCCAAGATTTATGCTTAGTTATTTTGTGTCCAGCGTTCACACATTGGACTTTTATGAAAGGTGATGTTTTCCTCGAGCTTGACCTGTCATCACACTATGAAAAACACCAGGAACTGCTTCAGGTATGAAGTTCTTCACCTAGGGCCACAGAGGTGGGTGGCCTCCTAAATTAACCACTGAAAATGTTCTCCCACAAACCCACAAGGCACAGAATCTGAGTTTGAGATGCTCGCGCCCTTCTGTGCTTATTTATTGTGAGCAGAGAGTAGTAACCAGGCATTATGTAATAGAGGCTATAGCAGTGAAAGCTTAGAAAAAAATAATCTCTGTGGTTAAGTCTGAAATCAAATGTTGAAGACTAGAACATTTCAGATTTTCCACTCAGTAGATTGAATTGCCAGATACTCCAGTATCACTTTCTCTCCATTTAGCTTTGGAAAGCAAAGATCAAATGTATGACCTTGCAGTCAATTTCCACAATTTTTCAAAGAAGAGACCCTGGAGATTGAAGCTAGATTCTGAGCTCTGAAAAATGGCACTGTGTAGACATGAATACTTATTATAGGAACTGACTGATTCTTTTACAGGAAGCAGCATCTCTTCTTAGTCACGATCCATATACATTGCCAGCTCACTGTAACCAGCTAGTGGCAATTCCATGTGGATTATCTTGCCCCGGCTTCTTGTGGGGTAATGAAGGATAACATAGAAATTCTGATTTGATGACTTTTGTATCTTTAGTTCTGAGATATATCTCTCTGTAGCTCTTCTGCCTCTTCTACCAACAACTGCTTACTGATACTGCAAAGTTGAGGCGGGGCCTTCAAGTACCCTGCATGTTCCTGCCTTCCCATGCATGTGACATTCCTTTATCTTTTTTTTTTTTTTTTGGACACTCCTTTATCTTATATGTCTCATGAGTTTGCTCTTGCCTTCTTGAGGAAGGCAATTTTAATTTGGAGAAATCATTTTAATTTTGAGAAAGTTGCTGCTAACGCCAGTATCTTTAGACGATTCATACAGCCATTTCTGTTTGAAGCCACCCAAAACAAAGGCTATGTGTTAGACTCCACTGTTAGAGAGAAAACTGCTAAACTCTATCACCAGGGAAACTTCAAGAATAGTTTAAAATTTCTAATATTCTATTTCACTTTCATTTTTCCAAACATTGAAGTTTTTCTCCATTAAAGGCAAGACCAAAATCCTCAAATCAAAGGTAGATAGGAAATAAAGACTTGGTACTTACCAACTTTGGATTTTATCAAAGCCACATGCATGTAAACATAATAATTTTCTTAGAATGCAAGAGTGAATGCCAAAATAACAAAGAAATGCCATTCCTAAACAGTACTATTATACATTTTACCTACTGGCTCTTTTCAAATTAGTATGTAAGCATGTTTTGGCAAACAAAATCAACTGGATGAAGTTTACTGCCATAAGAGATTTTAATTTACAGTGCCTATCTCTATACAAAGAAGCTGGTGGACGAGGTTGGTACATATCTTTCTAAAACATAAACAGCAACCTGAATGTTGCTGCTGTCTGTTGTGTATCTATCCCTCATTTCAAATGATTGCAATCATAGTTCTCACTGAGTATGTTGGATTGATTGAAAATTAAAGTGGGATGTGATTTTTTTCCCCTGGGAGATTTAATGATCAAATTAAAAATTCTAGCAAAAATAATATTATTATGCAGTTTCATTAAATGTTATCCTCTCTTTCAACATAACTACAGTTTAAAATCAGAATGTTTTCTAACTTTCACAGAAGGTACAGAGGAATAGCAAAGATGAATACTTAGTGTGTTAATGAGGTTAGGAACTAGATGAGAAAACAAGTCTTTGGAATTAGTTTTAGTTCCAGCAATTACATTCTCTCACATCATCACTCTTTCTGAAGCACCCTCTCCTTCTTCATTTAAAAAGTATTCTGTCCTAGGCTGTTTCTGTTTTCTTATGGGGTCACTTGAAGTCCTGACCCTCAGAAACACTGGGCTATGCTAGTAGAATATCACTCATCTACTTACTGTGAAAAGGGAATACAGGACCAGAACAAGTTGTTAGAAATCTTTGCATGCTTATGAATGGGAGGTGGGTACTAAAATAATAAGTATAAAACGTTACACAGAATATTAAACAGTAAGAGCTGCAGGGGGAAAAACTGGGAAGCTGGAGAAGCAATACTAGTAAACAGAGTTGGGGCAATTGGTGTGGACAGAGGGATCTTTAATCAGAGTTTCTATTGAAGCACACAAAGACTCGAACATGGAAGTATAGACCATGTGTTTATGTGGGAGAAAGCACTCCTGTCCTTTGTAGCAGCAGGGGGAGATGCCTCAGGCAGGTGGCAACTTCTGAGTGAAAGGAAGAAGCAGGGACCCAAAGGCTGCTGGTAGTGGAGTAGGAGCAATGGGATACAGAGAGCCTGGTGAAGAAGTGACACTTACTACAATTGGGATGCATGCCACTGAAGGGTTTTAGTAGAAGTATTACATGATGCATTGAACAAGGGCCATTCTGGCTAGTGGGTTAAATTCACATCACAATTCATGCCGCACATTTAATTTACTTGTGACAGCTCTATCCCAGTCTTGACAGTTACAGCTTCTATTTTCCTTCTGACATATCAAGATATCATATTTAGATATTCCTGGGAGAGGTGAGAGAAATCTTGGCATTGTGAGTTCAGTGATTGCTGGAGGAAGGGATATCAGCTGGGAAATGATCCGGTCAGCTTTAGCCCCACAGCCAGCTTTGGAGGTAATGATGACATGACCTAATATATTCAGTGACTTCCTTTCAGCTGGCCAACGTGTTTTACATGCATTGACCTCTGTAACCTTCACAAAATAGTCTAAATTGCTATGTTGGTAGCTACATTGTAGTGAAGCACACTGTCTCTGGAGAGGTTAATTAACCTTCCTATACTAGACTGCTGATAAATGTCAGAGCCAGACTCAAAACCAGTTGCGGAATCTCATTCTAGCCACATTGCTACGGTGATGTCTATGCATGTTTCTTCTTGTGCAGGTTTTGCATTCAGGAAGCAATGATGGTCCATAAGTGGATATTATCCTACTTAATAATCTTGATAAAGATTGTTCTCTCTGGGAACAACAACAAAAAATGGGTTGCTTAGTAAACACCCTAAGGCAAACTGCATGGTCTCCATAATTAAATTCTGCCTAGCATATGGGAGATGGCTCAGTCAGTAACATTCTATGCAAGCAACTGGGACATGGGTTCAACCTCAGAACTTACACAAAAAAGCTGGGCATGCTGGCATATGCTTTTAATTCCAGCTCTGGGAAGCTGGATCTAGGAAATTCCTGGTGCACACTGGCCTTCCAGTCTTGAGGCTTTGTCTGAGAAATAACACTTGAGTTTGTCATCTGGCTTCTACAACACACACAGACACACACAGACACACAGACACACACACATACACACACACACACACACAGAGAAGCACACACACACACAGAAGCACACACACACACACATACACACACAAGCACACATGCACATACACGCATGCAAGTATGCACACAGAATTAATTAATTTTTTTCCTCTTTAGGAAAGCATTCAGACCCTATTAGACCCATTAGCACTAATTCCTTCAGACTCCTAGAGCTTTAGTTTAGAGGACATTTCTCCCCTGCCCCTAAACTATATGACAGTGCCCCTATCTCGCACATAATTGCTGTTGTAGTTCATCTTCAAGGAAGAAGTTCAATGATGAATACGAAGACCTGTTTATGAAGCCTGCAGTGCTTCATAGCCCTTTAAGGAGTGTTAAGTCCTATCAGTATAAATCTGAAAATAATTTGATACATGTCCTCTTCATGGGCTGGAAGAATAAAATGTTGCCTCCTGCCATTTTACAAAATAATACAAATGGGCTGAGCACTGTGGATTTAAACAGAGGCTGCTTCCAAAATTGGGTTAGCATAAGGCATAAAATTCCATCCCTCGGAAGTTTATAAGTTTTCCAACTAACTTTGAAGGTTTATTCCTTTAAAGTTTGCTTCCTGGATCCCAACTGAAGTTTTCCTGTGAATAGTAATCGGCCCCTATTGCTTATGCCAAGTACCATCCTCAAAGGCAAAGTGACTAGCAATGAGCAAGTCCTTGCTGTTTAATCACTCATCAACTAAAGTTGCATCGTTAAAAAGACAGATATGGCACAGCACGGGATTCATAGGATTTTAATGATTTTAGCTTAAAAACAAACATGCATAAAACCCATTTTACAAGAATTTAAATGTAATAAGATGAGAGTTATTTTCCTAAAAAAAAAACGGAGTGGGAACTTTTTAGAAGATGAAGTTTAATTTAATACAATCTAAAGAATTGGTTCCATATTGTCCAGGACATTAGCCTTCGGGGCATTCAGAAATGTGCAGATTGAGGAAGCTCAGGAACCAGGGCCTTCATATAGATATAGTTGCCTATGGCAACCCTAGGCAAAAAAGAAATCAGTGGCTCACTTAGCTACTACCTGTGTTTTCTTTACTGAACATACTTTTTCAGGGCATGAAGTCATCCAACTCATAAAAAGAAGAGCGACACTCTAAATCACAACCTTAGAATTCAACTCTTCAAGTTCATGAGCATGTTCTACCATCTCTGCTCACTTCTTAGGTAGCCACAGTAACCAAACAAACCTGGAAGGCATTTATGTAGTTCTTGGGAAAGTTAAAACTTCTAAAATGTTTGTTTGATGGAGAAATATTTTATTGGTGAACACTAAGCACCAAAACAGTACCTGGCAAACAGTGGGGATTTCAATAAATATATGTTAGGTGTTACTTAAATGGAGTCATTCTATTTTTTCACCACCATTCCAATTTTTTTAGAATGTATCAGTGTTTCTCCTATGCTAAGCCTCGTGCCAACTTCGTAAGAAAAGCAGATGATGAGCTCTGGTTTATGACCTTCAGTAGCTAGCAACCTAGAAAGGCAGGATCGAAGGAGGGAATAGTGTGAACAATGCTACAGCTGAGCTCTCACAATCCGAGTCAAGAAAGTCACTGCTTGCCTGAAGAAATCTCACAGGACCCCAAAGAGGAGAGGAGGCATGGCTTAAATCTTATGAGAGATACCCTCGGAAATGAATGAAGCCCACTAAATCAAATGAGCTGCCTTCTCTGGCATCAATAGAAGAAAATGTGTCTAGTCTTTCTGGAATATGATATTCCGAGGCTGGTTGATATCCATGGGAGGCATTTCCTTTTCTTAGGAAAATGAGAGGATAGGTAGGTAGAGGGGGTAGGGGTGGGTCAGAGGGAGGGACTAGGAGAAGAGAAAGGAGTGGAAGCTATAATCTGGATGTAAAGTCAATAAATCACTTAATCAAGAAAAATAATTCTATGTACAGTTTTTTCTCTCAAAAGTCAGTTTTTATCTGAAAGTTGTTGCATATTAATTAAATAAGATGGACTTCATTATGCCATTTTTATACAAACAAACATACATACATACATACATACATACATACATACAGTGGCATTTCATCATACCCACCACAATACCCTGCTTTATTTCCCTCTCCACCCTCTGCCGGTATCCTTACTTTTGAGATTCCTCATGTGCATAAAGACACATGCTACTTCTTTATGAGTTGAGCATATTTTGTTTAACGTCATGTGCTCTTTTGTCTCATGGTTCTGTTCCTTATTGCTGTATTCAGCAATAATAACTCTCCTATGTATAGACCATATTTCTCTTCATTGATGGGTACCTCTGCTGATTCTACTACTTGGCTACTGTTACTAGGGCTAAAATAATTCTCTCTTGTATGCTTTGATTCCTTTGGGTACAGAGACACTCATGGTAGAGATGGACGATGCGGTACTTTGATTTTAGTTTGTTGTATAACCTCCATGCTGACTTTCATAGGTTTACACTCATTTATGTTCCTCTCAACAATGTCATAACCAAGCCGTCAACGTATGTGCTTGTTGTCTTCTGTTTTCCTTATAGCTACTGGGACTGAAATGAGATAGATTTTTCAATATACCTTGATTTACATTTCCCTTATCGCTAAAGATGTTCAACATTTTTCATGTATTAATGGGTTCTTTGTATTTCTTTCTTTTGAAAAGTGTCTATTCAATTTATTTGTTGATGTGTCAATCTTCATACCTCTGCAAGAAGCCAGATAAATTAGTCATGACATTGCAAACTCAGCAAGCAGAAAGTAGAGGCAGGAGGATGCACATGCAAAGCCAGACTAGGCTACATAGAAAGACTCTGACTCAGCAGTGGGAGGGAAACCAGACATCTTCACCTTAAAATTCTAGCAGGGCTGTTTAGCTTTATTTATTGTCTGTTCAAATATTCAAATGAACAGTGCTCATTAGATACCAAATGTTATGTTCAATGAGATTACTGCTTTAGAGATTCATACTTTAGGATGGGAAGGGGACACAGAGTACATAAAAAACAAAAAACAACCCTAGGTTAGTGGGATAGTATGAATTAGAAACGTAAAGTACAATATTGTGTCAGAGCTACACAAAAAACAGCTCTCATCTGGGCTGAGATCTGGAGGATTTTTTTTCAGACAGGACTCTTAGGCTCATACCTGGTGGATGAGAATAGACAGTCAGAAAAGTACAGTGGCGTGGAAAGGAGAGACAGACATTCCAGGAAGAGAGGAGGGCTTGAATGGAACCACCCACTCCCATAGCATCCAAACACAAATTTGAGGGAGCATATTTAAAATGATCAGCTTCAAGAGTACATGGAAAACAGGTTTTCCTGTCATCCCTCCTCCACTTCAACTTCTCACAGGCTCCTTCACTACAGCTGGACTGACAGAAGGGGTACACTGGCTTTAGGTTTTCCGGTATTCTCTTCCCACTCACCCTGAAGTTGCAAGCCACAGGTTTCTTGGAACCATGAACATTGTTTGAACTAAAGCTAAAACAGGCGATGTGCTCTGAGTCACACTATGCAGGCATATTTATATCATCTGTTTATGACACTCACAGGTGGACACAATGACTCATTACACAACATTCTAAACATAGAAGCCTGGAAAACCCTGAGCTCTGGGAACTTGTTGGGTAGGAATACCAATACAGTTGAGGAAGACGACAGAGGCCTTCCCTTAAAGTATGCATTTACACATGAAGTCTTTATACATCAAACTGGTTTTTAAGAATGTGCTGCCAAACACATTTGCACTGGTGAGTGTGGGATGGAAGAAGATGAGGAAAAATCATTGATGCTGAAGCTGGTGATGAAAGGCCTCCATCAGCTATGGACTATGCAACTGCTCATGTACACACAGGGGCACACTTGGGAAAGAACCAGAATGCATGTCCTTACCATGGGACCAGAAACAAATCACTCCAATGTCCGAAGAAATGGTTTGAAGTCAATGACTTTGGTTTGGATTCAATGATTTCTTTCTCCACAGTACTGTTTGTGTCTGATTTGAATTTTTCAATTTTTACTTAACCACATATACAGGTATTTTCCTTAGATTAAAAAAAAAAGACTCTTACTTGTACATCACCCTACACTCAGATGTATAACTCAAGCCTCAAGATAGATCCATTATTTTGCTATTGGGAGTTATTCTCCTATCAAAAAATAAAAAATAACATTCCTACAAGCCAAAGCTGCTATCACCCTATTCTGTGCATTTTAGCCCAATGTGCAAACTTTTAACAGCCCTATAGAAAGTAGTAACTTTTAAAGAAGTTTCTCTAAGTGAATATTTCAAAGCTGTGCTGTCTGATGGGGACCCTTCCCACTGGGGTAGTGGAAACATCCAAAACAGTCAAGGAAGAGAGAACTCACTGTTGTACTCAATTAGTTAAGAAACCATCAAAGTAAATAAAGCAATAGCTTCAAGAACACACACAAAAGGAGTCACTGAAGTAGAACAGATTAAACGAAAAAGAAGAAGTCTGTTTTAGCTACCAAGTGACCCCTGGGTAAAGAATAATTTCTTCTTCAGGACACTCTTCGTCAAGGTCTTCCAGCAAGATGGCTATGTGGAAGCAATTTCTTTCTGTGTCTATAGGGAATTGAGAAAGTGTGCAGGAAATATAGGCTGAGTTTAATTCCAAGTAAAGTACAAGAGGTCAGTGATCAGGAACAACTTTTGAAATGTTTGTCACCTCCCGGAATACTAATGGTTTTGAAACATCACAATGGTCATGAAGTAAACTCTTTGCACTTTAGGAACAAGAAACAACTCAGAGAGAACCTCACCACCTCCATGACTTTGCTCTTCACTGGGATGGTTATCACATAATTAGCCTTCTTAGGAAGCCGTCCACAGTCATCTCATGAAGTTACTTTGAGCATACATTTAGTACCTAGCCCACCTCTGGACCAGAACTTGTGCTATTCTTCAGAGATACTCAAATTTACGATATCTATGTGTTCAAGAACCAGAATGTTAGGCATGGTAGCACACACTTTCAGTGCCAACCCTTGGGAGGCAGAAGCAGACAGATCTCTTCGGTATGCAAGGCATTGCCTGCTGACTGGCAGAGGCTCAGAATGTGTGTGGGTTTGAGTTCAAGAATTGCAAGTAAATACATAATAAAGTCTGTATATTGATTGGCTAATTGGTGAAAGAAAAGAAGGATAAAATGGGGAGGGGGGTAATACATATTACATGCCAGCAACTGTGGTAAGTTACATGCATGATCATATATTCTCAATCATTGTAATAATTCAGTGTCCATAGGAGATTCATCGCCCTTTGTTTACATGAGAACAAATTGAGGCTCAGAAGTTTTATCTAACTGCATCTGCAGCACATTCATATTAAAGAGCATAATCAGGACTTTATATCCAAGTGTGTCAGGTGATACTGGTTAACATCCAGTCTTGTCTTAATGCACCCTTGAGCTGCTCACCATGGTCCTGAGTAGCTTGGGGTTGCCAGGGTCTCAGAATGTTTCTCCCAGTGCCTAGGTTCCAGAAGTGTGACTCCCTGAGTACAGGCAAATCTCTGATCCACCATGGAGCCAAAATTAGACTCAATTTGAATACAAGAGGTAAAACAAAATTCTCTACTCTGCTAATGATTGTGTCAAGTAGGACTTCCTTTTCCATATAGCATTGTAATTACCTAATTACTCATTTTCATGGGAATCGTGAATGAAAAACACTGCTCCGGGCATCTGTGGGAGTTGGAACCTAAGGAGGGGAATTGTGTCCTGGGACTTTCCACCCTTACAAGCTGTCTCTGCTCAGACATTAGTTCCTCCTACCCCATTCCTCTCTACCTACTGCTTACAGCTAGTTGGATTTACCCACACAAAAATGCCTTTAACAGAAGGTCCTTGATTTGAAAGCACAGTGATGTGTTACATACATACATATCTACTTTAAAATTTAGCTGTGTCTTCCAGCTGCATTTTCCCATAGAATTTATAGTCCCATTTTACCTTGTAAAGATTACTAAATGGAACATATAAGTAATAAGATTGGAGAAGAAATACTACTTTTGATTTAACTGAAATTGTAATAGTTATAATAACAATGCAAGGCATGGGGGTGATATACACCATTTCATGCTAGCTCATGAAAATATTGCACCCTGTTTCTATAAAACCAGAAAACCTCACTAATTTCTTGAACTCAATTATGGAGTCAATGTAAAAGCTTATAACTTGTACGCTGCCAGGATTTGAATTGAGATCCAGTTCCCATTTGCTGTGCTGGCTGCCCAGCCTCTTTTAACATTTTGATGTAATAAAATTTTGGTGTCGGAGACAGGAGATTTGATTTCGATTGGAGTCCTGTTGTTAATATGCTTTGGGCAAGTCCTTTAACTCCCTTGAACTTGATTACTTAATTAAACGGTTTGGACAAATGGTCTTTAAATTGGAGACCAACTCAGATCTGTAATGATAAACCATTTATCAGCTCCCAAAGTGGTCCTGACATTGCTCCATGGTTAAACATTTTAGAGACATCCTTTTCTCTAGGCAATCAAAATACCAATAATTTTCAAGCATTATTGTCCTATAACCCTACACCATAAGCACAATACTTTTCCTCTTTTATTTTCTAGTGCCAATCATTTCCACTCTCCCTTTAAAATACACTACTAGTTTCAGAAAGTCATCTGCTATTTATGACTCCAACTTTACTACAAAGATTATGTTCTATGTGTTTAAGGCAGTACTATCACTTTGGTTATAGTAAAGAAGGCAAAAATGAAATTAAGTCATTGGGACTAAATATTTATTGATTTAACAGGTTATGTCCAGAGCCCCATAGAACATATAGAAATCCCTGACCCTTCTGGGATGTATTAGTCATAGAAGCTAAGTCACAATGAAGTGAAAATAAAGCTTGGTATCTCAGCAGCATAACAACACAAAGAGAGCTGTTTATTCAAGTGATGTTTAAAGTAGTTTGCTGATATTCCTTGGAAATTGTCTTCTGAGTGTTGAAATATGAACCAGCTGCTTCTTGCTCAACACATTCCATCTTCATATTCTCTACTACTCGCAGTGTATACTTTGCTAGGTGGAGGTGCACACCTATCCTATTCCTAGGTTCATATAATTTACCTTTGCTCATATATACCTGATTGGAAGTCAGTTATTGTTCTTACTATAACCAATGGCAACTGGGAAATGTCTTCTTCCTGTATCCCCAGGAAGCAAACTATTGAGTGTTTGAAAGCATTATTCTCTTCAGGAACTCCGGGGAGCCTACTCAGTGTATTAAAAGTAAGTAAGTTAAAAAAAAAAAAAAAAAGAACTGAGCAGAGTTTTACAGCTATTAATTCTATTGGCATTGTTTCAGACAGAGGAAAGATCCCAGAGAAAGATCCAGCAAAACTATGAATCCTACATAACATGCTTTGCCTGAAAACACTATTTATGGCATAAATATTTGTTGGCTGTCCCAATGTGTTAGCCATTCTGCTAATTGATGTGATCTTGTTCAAAATAATTTATACAAAAGCTCCCCCCGCCCCCACCACCAGCTCCAGTAACAAATTCTCCAGCCAGGGCAGTCTATTTAAAGGAGTGCTTAGAATGCAGAACTGATGGACAGGCGCAAATGAAACAGGAAAGAGGGCAAGTCAGTACAAGGTGGCATTATTAAACTGCTCACTGATACAGACAACTGTTGCCTAGCCCTCAAGGTCACCATCAGAGGCTTTTGAAATGGTTCTCAAAACTGACCCAAGGATATCTAAAGCTGTGCACAAGAGATAAAAAATGCCATCCAACTCTTACTTTGCACGAGACTGTCCATTTCAATCCAGTCCCCTTCAGAGCAGTAGCCAGGTGTTAAAGCTGATCTGTGAAACTAGCTCCAGTCCTTCTTGCTGTAGCCTGTCCTGAGGAAAATATTAGAACCCATTCCAAAACTTTTATGCTACCAACATCACTTACATTCCTGAAAACTCATATGTTAAAACAGTAATCTCCAAACATCGTTATATTAAGAGATAATTTTATAGGAGTTATTAAATTTACATAAGGCAATAAGGTCAGGATCAGACAGGATTAGATTCCTTATAAGAATACTGCTCTGCTCCTCTCTTTTTCCCTGTATATATGCAAGCCCCCATCCTCCTTTTATTTCTAGTCACAAGCCAGGTAGAGGGCATATGCCCATAGAGTGAGGAAACAACCATCTTCCTGCCAGAATTTGTGACATGTGTGCATTAATTTTCTATTGTTAAAGTCACCTAGACTATGATCTTCTGGTGCAGATGCTCAAGCAGCCAAATACACTACCCATTCCTTGTGATCTGGGTTACTTTCCTCTGAATGGTATGGTTGCTTGCATAGTAAGATGATCCAAGATCTTCAATTCTGGGGCTTTTTGCATGTACTCTTGGCTGATCAGAATTCTTATATTTGCCTAGTGAACATTTTTACTGGTTATAAAATGAGTGAATTATGTACAGGTGATTCCTTGCTTGTCAAATATTTTTCTTGTTTCACAGCAACTTTCCTACCTCCAACTGAACATGATTAATTAGGCATGTATTGGAATTGTTTCCTTGTTGCTGACAGCCAACACTCACAATACACAATAAACAAGTAGGAGCTATTAAATTTAAATAAGGCAATAAGGTCAGGATCAGACAGGATTAGATTCCTTATAAGAATACTGCTAGAACCCTATAGGTGGAACAACAATATGAACTAACCAATACCCCCGGAGCTCGTGTCTCTAGCTGCATATGTATCAGAAGATGGCCTAGTCGGCCATCAGTGGAAATAGAGGCCCATTGGTCTTGCAAACTTTATATGCCTCAGTACAGGGGAATGCCAGGGCCAAGAAGTGGGAGTGGGGGGATAGAGAAGGGGGGTGGGAGGTATGGGGGACTTTTGAGGTAGCATTGGAAATGTGAATGAAGAAAATATCTAATTAAAGTAAAAAAAAAGAATACTGCTAGAAATAATCTCTCTCTGCTCCTCTCTTTTTCCCTGTATATTTGCCCCCACCCCCATCCTCCTTTTCTCTCCAGTCAGAAGCCAGGTAGATGGCACATGTGCATACAGTGAGCAAATAGCCATCTTACTACCAGAAGATCACCCATCAGAAAAACACAACCTTAAGTCCAGTACAAAGTAAGCATGTGCTTGGCACGTGGGACTTCACTGAGGGATGGTAAGAATGCATCACTTTATGGATGCCTTTGCTTCCTGGATTCCTGATCCCATACACTGGGAACCTAGTACCTACCATCTTCTGGTCATTGGTATAATGTATATGTGTTCTGAAAGTAGCCTGCTCCTTTAAGGACAGTATTTAGAACCTAGTCCATTCCTTGTCTTTTCACTAGACCTTTATTATGTTTCACTTATTGCTTTTGAATGATGGGATGTGCAATATGGCAAGTAGATCCCTTTATTATGAACTTTCCCCAAGCCCCAAAACCATGAGAGCCTGTAGGGCAAAAGGAAAAGCAAATTCATATCCATTTATGTATAACAGTTCTGGCAAGTTCCTTATTAAGAGATGAAGAGGTTTGAAATAATCAAACATCCACCAAGAGACTGGCTCATCTAATTGAGGAAAGGCGCCATTAGAAGGGCTATTTAGGCTTGGATGCTGAGAAAGGCACCTGGACTAATTCATGCTTTCCAACTCATGCACAAAGGCTGTCTCTACCACTATGCTCACGTTATCCCCAGGCTCCATGTGCCAATATCAGGTCAATAGAAATCTATAAGAAAAATCATTCTACCCCGCCGCTATTGAGCATGCGTGTGTCTTTGGAGCTTGTGTCTCTGGATATGGATCCACTTGTAAGCATTTTATGCAGACTTCCTTTCTGTCTTTCCTCTAATTGTCCCAATTCCTACTCTACCAGGAATCCAGGAATCCATACATACTCATGCATGCCTCTTATCCTTCCCAAAGTAAACTAGGATTTGCACACAGCTGTACCCTCTGTAAGGACTCAGCTCATCATTTTTTTTTCCCTCAAGAACTACCCATTGCCGAGTTTATGATGTGGCAACTGCTCTTTTAAAGTTACCAACAGTTTAATGCATCGGTAACCAAAATCATTGCCATAAGGAGAGCTTTGTACAATTAATTTTCTACTCTTTGGATCTTGATTACACATCTCTTACTGTGGTGTTTTTATTTCTGGTAACTTTCTGTTTTTAAGGTTCAAAGACACAGACGTATCCAGTTTAGTGGAATGTGGTAAAAGAATTCTTATGATAAAGAAAGTCTTATGTCAATCAAATTCTTTTTTTCTTTATTATTATAGATATTTTATTTATTTAGTTATTTTTAATGTTTTTATTGGATATTTTCTTTATTTACATTTCAAATGTTATCCCCTTTCCCGGTTTCCCTCCCTCCTGGAAACATCCTATCACATCTTCCCTCCTCCTGCTTCTATGATGGTGTTCCTCCACCTACACATCCACTCCCACTTCCCTGCCCTTGATTCCCCTACACTGGGGCATAGGACCAAAGATGTCTCCTCCCATTGGTGCATGACAAGGCCATCCTCTGCTAAATATGCAGCTGGAGCTATGTGTACTCCTTTGTTGATGGCTAGTCCCTGGGAGTTCTGGGGGGGTCTGGTTGGTTGATATTGTTGTTCTTCCTATGAGGTTACAAATCCCTTCAACCCCTTCAGTCCTTTCTCTAACTTCTCTATTGGGGACCCCGCACTCAGTCCGATGGTTGGCTGCAAACATCTGCCTATGTATTTCTAAGGCTCATTCAGGACCTCTCAGGAGACAGACATATCAGTCTCCTTTCAGCATGTACTTCTTGGTATCCACACAAGAATGTCTGGGTTTGGTAACTGTATATGGGATGGATCCCCAGGTGGGACAGTCTCCGTGTGGCCTTTCCATCAGTCTCTGCTCCACACTTTATCTCCATATTTGCTTCTGTGAGTATTTTGTTCTCCTTATGAGAAGGACCAAAGCACCCACACTTTGATCTTCCTTCTTGAACTTCATATGGTCTGTGAATTGTATCCTGGTTATTTGGAGGTTTTGGGCTAATATCCATTTATCAGCTAATACATATCATGTGTATTCTTTTGAGATTGGGTTACCTCACTCAAGATGATATTTTCTAGTTCTATCCATTTGCCTAAGAATTTCATGAATTCACCATTTTTAATAGCTGAGTAGTACTCCATTGTGTAAATGTACCAACTTATCTGTATCCATTCCTCTGTTGAGGGACATTTGGGTTCTTTCCATCTCCTGGCTATTATAAATAAAGCTACTATGAACATAGTGGAGAATGTGTCCTTATTACATGTTGGAACATCTTCTGGGTATATGTCCAGAAGTGGTATTGCTGGATTTTCTGGTAGAACTATGTCCAGTTTTCTGAGGAGCCACCAAACTGATTTCCAGAGTGGTTGTACAAGCTTGCAATCTCACCAGCAATGAAGGAGTGTTCCTCTTTCTCCACATCCTCGCCAGCATCTGCTGTCACCTGAATTTTTTATTTTAGCCATTCTGACTGGTGTGAGGAAGAATCTCAGGGTTGTTTTGATTTGCATTTCCCTGATGACTAAGGATGTTGAATATTTCTTTAGGTGCTTCTTGGCCATTTGATATTCCTCGGTTGAAAATTCGTTGTTCATCTCTGTATCCCATTTTTAATAGGGTTATTTGGGTCTCTGGCATCCATCTTCTTGAGTTCTTTGTATATATTATATATTAGCTTTCTATCAGATGTAGGATTGATAATATCTTTTCTCAATCTGTTGGTTGTCTTTTTGTCCTATTGACAGTGTCCTTTGTCTTACAGAAGCTTTGCAATTTTATGAGGTCCCATTGGTTGATGCCATCTTTCATTCTCACAGAAGCTTATAATAATCCATGTCATGCAAAAGTCTTAATAATTGTATTATGGCATACCAAAGATTATTAACACCCATTTCTATGAGGAATTGGAAATTTCTTTCTTTCTGATTTACCATCAGTTTGGCTCCAAATTCCAATCAAAAGATTAGTTATATATACAAATGTTCCTAGTAACTAGAGACTTTTAGATTTATATGAAATTGGAGCCTGGATAAAGGCTTACACACAGGTAATTTATTTAGGGAGTTATCAAAGGATAAAAAAAACAATAGAAAGAGAATATTAATGTCTTGCTATCCTGTAATCCCAGCCTCTGGGAAGCTAAGTCAGGAAGTTTATGAGTTCAAGGCCAGCCTAGCTAAGTACTGAGATCCTGTCTCAGAACAGAGCCAACAGAAAAATAACACTCCTAATGATGAAGGGGTGTTTCTTAAAAAAAGAAAGGGGAAAGGACATAAATACTAATTCTTGAGATGGTCATTTGGATAGGCAACAGGTGGGTAAGAGAGTGTGACCACAGTAGAAGTTTGTAAATGTCCCTGAACTATTGCCTCAAGATTCTGTCTCCCACTCATCAAGGAGGCAGCCCACATATAAATATTTCACACTTTCAGACTGATCAATTATGAAGGTAAGTGGTTTCCTTACCACGCCTCATGTTTCTATGGAACAGAAGCCTCGGGGTAGGAAAGACTGTGGTATGAGATACAAGCTGAGGCATGTGCAGAATGCAGCTAATGGTGCCAGCCCGTTTCCAGACAGACTAGTTCATTACATCAGGCACATGACTGAAGAAACAAGTCAGGGTTGACATTTGGCTAGTCCAGAATAAATATTTGATCTAGTGTGGTATGGAAAGGAATTGAATAAAAATAATGTTGTGTACTTAGATATGGATCTGATTCCAAGGCTGTACAGATGTGATGAACAATTCTTTTGGTTTGTATTCTTTCTTCAGTAGATTTCATTGGAGGATACTGAGCATGGAAATAGCAAGGTTACACCTTCATGTTTCAACAAAGTAGGCTGTTTATAGGCAGTGTGAGAGGAGCTACCACCATAGTATTGTAGTGTAAAGATAAACAGACAGGACTGTTTCCAGTAAATGTAACAAAACCTTATCAAAAACAAATTTCAGTCAATAGAAATACATCATAAATGATCACTTGAGGAATAGTTGTAGACTGGGCCTGAATTTGAAGATAGCTGCTTAGGAAAGAGAGGATGCTAGGATTGCTTCTCCATGAGCAAATGAGTGACTTAACAATTTCCAGAGGGAAATGCAGGTCAGGAGAAGTTGGCTTATGGAATGAACCACTGACTGTAAAGGACTGTGGACCCTGGAGTCTTGAGGACAGGTTTCACATTTGAACATATATATTTAAGGAAGAATTCAGACTGTCAATGTGAATTGAAGGAAGCTAGCTAGATTGGGAATTCATATCATTTAGGTGATAAAAGCAGGAGAAATGAGGAGGAGAAGGGGAGGGAGAAGGGAGGGTGAGGGAGAGGGGGAGAGGGAGAGAGGGGGAGAGAAGCAGCCTCAAAAATATTAAGATATCGTTATTAAGTTATGGGTTATCTCAAAGAAAATTCCCAGCATCTTGGAAAAAAAGGAGGTGACTGAAAGTAGAGCAATGTAATTTTTTCCAATTTTTTTATTAGGTATTTTTTTCATTTACATTTCAAATGCTATCCTGAAAATCCCCTATACCCTCCCCCCACCCTGCTTCCCTACACAGCCACTCCCACTTCTTGGCCCTGGCATTCCCCTGTATTGGGGCATATAAAGTTTGCAAAACCAAGGGGCCTCTATTCCCAGTGATGGCTGACTAGGCCATCTTCTGCTACATATGCAGCTAGAGACACAAGCTCTGGGGGTACTGGTTAGTTCATATTGTTGTTCCATCTATAGAGTTGCAGACCCCTTCAGATCCTTGGGTACTTTCTCTAGCTCCTCCATTGTGGACCCTGTGTTCCATTCAATACCTGACTGTGAGCATCCACTTCTGTGTTTGCCAGGCACAGGCATAGCCTCACAAGAGACAGCTATATCAGAGTCCTTTCAGCAAAATCTTGCTGGCATGTACAATAGTGTCTGCATTTGGTGGCTGATTATGGGATGGATCCCCAGGTGGGGCAATCTCTGGATGGTTCATCCTTTTGTCTCAGCTCCAAACTTTGTCTCTGTAACTGCTTCCATGGGTATTGTGTTCTCTATTTTAAGAAGGGAAGAAGTATCCACACTTTGGTCTTCCTTCTTCCTGATTTTCTTGTGTTTTACAAATTTTATCTTGGGTATTCTATGTTTCTGGATTAATACCCTCTTATCAGTGAGTGCATATCAAGAGACTTCTTTTGTGATTGGGTTACCTCACTCAGGATGATATCCTCCAGATACATCCATTTGCCCAAGAATTTCATAAATTCATTGTTTTTAATAGCTGAGTAGTACTCCATTGTGTAAATGTACCACATTTTCTGTATCCATTCCTTTGTTGAGGGACATCTGGGTTCTTTCCAGCTTCTGGCTATTATAAATATGGTTGCTATGAACATAGTGGAGCATGTGACCTTATTACTAGTTGGAACATCTTCTGGGTATATGCCCAAGAGTGGTATTGCTGGATGTTCCGGTAGTACTATGTCCAATTTTCTGAGGAACCGCCAGACTGATTTCCAGAGTGGTTGTACAAGCTGAGCAATGTGATTCTATTTCACTAGAAATAACGACTTAAGTTTTCAGGAATCATTGCTATTGGGTAACTTTTGGTCCGATAGATCCTCGTGTGCGTAGCCAGAATATAATGCAGCATCAATGCTAACTTGATAATACTTCACTGGCAGAAAAATGCTAGCCAGATGACAAAATAGTTATCCTCTTACAGATTTCAAAACAAGAATGAAGCTAGCTACTATTTTTGAGCATTTGCTACAACAGATATGGATTGAGTCTCAAAACATTACCACAAAACATTCTACTAGTGGATGGGCTATAGTCAAGTTAAGCATGTGTCCCGTCTTGTACAATGAATTGTGGAATTATTATTAATACATACCATTTCACTTCTAGAAATGCATGATAAATTGTGAAATTGTTATTAATACACAGTATTTCACTTCTAGAAATGTGCATGAAAAATTACATGATCCTCTTAGATATAAGGATGGGAAATTGCTATCCATTAGAGAGGACCAGGAAATTTAGTCTAATTATGAGGCCAACTCTATTTTCTTCTGTCCTTATATTGTTTTTCAATGAGATAGGTAAATATTATAACTTTCGATTGCTGCTGAGATGTGACATATCTTGTTATCTAGAAAACGTGCTGGGTTTTTGTTTGTTGGTTGGTTGGTTGGTTGGTTGTTCATTTCAATTTTAGTGGCAAAGTTACAGGTTACTTGGTACAGCCAAGGCCAGGCAGGAAAAAGGATCAAAGCTACGTCAGAAGGTACAGATCATTTTACCATCCCAAGCTCCTTCTGAAGCATCTGTATACCAAGAGCACATCTAATTAATTCTTCCTCTGCTCAGAGATACTGCCAATGCTTTTAATCATTCTATAAAGGTGACATTTGAAAGCATCGTCATGACAAAACATAATTATGACCTCAAAAGTGCTAAGAGATAGTTCGTTTTGAAACCGAATACATGAGATAATGCTCAAGGATCACAGATTTAAGATATCTTAAATTCTGAGTCCTATAGTAGTAGTGATTTCATGAGGTTGTGTATAGTAAAGGAACAAAGAAGGGCACAAATAAATATACCTTCTTAATACAATTGTGGGTCCAACAGATAGGTAGTTGTAGCAAAGGCATAATCAGAATCGCTGTCATAGGTTTCAGTGACGTTCTTGGCTTTGAGCTTGGTGGGAATGAGTTGTCTGTTGATGCATTCTGATAGGGCTCCCTAACATTCACATAGATGTTAGGTCAGACATGGAGTTGGGCAGTAAGTAGCTATTAAGGAGGTTGAAGCCTAAGAAACTTTGTAATTAGACCCTGGACCTGAAACATTCCAACCTCTCTATTGACATTTAAGTACTAATTAATTACTCAGCCCTTGAGAATATTCTATGTAGTGGCATCTTACCAGAATGTTTCCTTCACAGTGCCCTCCTTTTGAAATTATATCAAAAAGAGAAAACAATCATATTTTTATAAATAATCCCACCATTTGGAGACCAATTTTAAGGATTTTGAGGTTTTCAAGGGCCCAATAATTAATGAGCAAGTTTCTGGTAAAAAAAATAGTATAAGATATTTTGGAGAACATTTTGATTTACATGAACTCAAACACAGATCATTAAATCAGATTGAGTACAGCTTACTTTCAAGTGAGTGTGAAATACACCTTACTTACCAAGCTCCAAGGCTGTCTGTACAGAAGATTTGCAAAGAGAAGTTGAAATATATGACCAGATACACATTCTTTCTCTTGGTTGTAAGTGACACAATTTTTCTCTTTTGTAATTTGTTACACAAGAGAATTTTTCTATTTATTCATACCTTTAAATTTATAAAGCTTGTTATGATCTTCAGCCAGGATATTTCAATTTGCATGGGGTAAGTCCTAGTGGGACTTAGTAAATGATGAGAAGACCAAAATCAAATATGACAATGTGAAAATTTTTTTTCCTATGTTAACTTGCTCAAGTTTGCACAGACAGTCAGTGGCAAAGTGGGACTGGAGAGAGATTTAAATGATTTCAGTAGACTGGGGATTTGAGAGGACATGCCACAGCAGATGCAATGATTCATGCCATTCAACTGAACTGCCCCTCATGAGAGTCTGTTCTTCAGAATCTATCAAATTCCATTCAGTTGGAGTTCCTGCCTCACTACAATTCCTACTATTCATTTACACCCCATTTTAGTTTATCTTTCCTCCTTTTTAAAAATTTTATTTAGTCTTTTTAATCCACCTCCCTGTCTACCCTCTGACTGTTCCACATCCCATAATCCTCCCCTCCATCCCCGTCTTCAACAGAATGTCCCCACCCCCCAGACCCACTCCCACCCCATCAATCTTTTCAACATCAAAAAAATTGATAGCTTCCCAATTCCCTCTTCTCAATTTTGCTCATTTTAAAACTATGTATCTATTTCTGGTTTTGCTTTTCTACCTAGGCAGGTAATTTCTGGGCAATAATTTCAACAAATTTCCCCCAGGACTATGCAACCCACTCCCTGTTTTCTTGATATCCTAGGCAAGCCCCATATATCTTTCAATTGGTGTCCGTTGTAAATAAATATAATTGACCAGAGAAAAGCTGGCAGAAATGTGAAGATTTTTCATCACTGTAATGAAATATCCAAGTATCACAGAGGCTATTCCATCATTCAGAAAACATAAACTACATTATCCAGCTTATTTTAACCCACTAAATAATTGATGAGGTATACTTTCACAGAAAGGTCCTGGCACATAACCTATGGTTATTCAATTTCTTTTGAAGAAAAATATTATTTAATATCTTCATGGGAAAAGTAGCTTATTCACTCATAGAGTTTAAATTTTCTAAAGTTGCTTATCACAAAATGAAAGCTATCTTTTAATAATGTGTCCTCAAATATTTCATTAGGAGGTATTGCTTTTGTGATATGAAAGTTTCAAGAAGTATACTAGTATACGCTCATGATGCTTTATTAGTAATAGTACTTCTTTTGAAATATTTTATGCTAAATTATTGAAGTTTATTCCAGGTCAAATCTATTCATAGAAATAGCAATGTATACTTGATGAAAGTACTAAAATTCACTAATTTCACTTATCTATATACTCAAAAATCATACATATGCACACACAAAACTATGTTGCACACATATCATTGAGTATTGATGTTTAGAGACGTGAGCTATAAACTAACGGGACTTATTTTGCAAAGTCATCCATAAATATAATCCCAATTTCATTATAAAACTTGTTTTGAACTATAGAGAAATATCAATAATATTATGCATTTGAATTGGAGTGAATTCCATAACATAATTAATAAAGTAGAATATGATGCTGATCTTTGCCTCTGCGAAAATCTATCTAGTCCTATTTGAATTATGAATTTTAAAACTATGAAAAGATTGTAAGTCTTTGAAAGTTTTAATATTTGAAAGTCAAGGGACATTCTTCTCAGTTTCTATTTCAAATTTTAAACAGGTAAGTAAGCTATTAAATTTTACATTTAAAAATTGCTTTTTCCACTTTAATGGCAATGAGACTAGCACAATTCCTCGCCTTCTGCAAATGTATTCCCTTCTGTGGAATCCTGAGGCAAGGTAGCATCACCATCACCCATCACTTGAAACGACTCTATACGCTATTGCATGAATGTTCTCTTCCTGTCGGAAGCAGCAAAACACTGAGGAACAAGTGTATTCACTTCTTCACATTCCTGTCTTGGTTAACCTCGCCTTAATTGAACTGTTGTCAATCAAGGTTATTTGTATCATGTCACTGACTTCTTTCATCTTCCCAAAGTCATGGATAATTTCTGTCCAATATTTTATTAGGAGTCAATAAATAAGATCACATTCCCTTATCTAGTAATTTTACCTTCTAGGTTTCTGACATCATTTTTACATGTAGTTTCTGAGATCATTTTTACCTGCAGTTTCTTCCCTCTTGATAGTACTTTCTTTATCCCATGTTCTGTGATGATGACCTTAACAGCCCTGTAATTCTAAGAACCTCTTGGACTCTGTCTTCACCCTTTCTTGTACTTGCTGAAGTGTTTTCATTCATTATCCTGGCTTCAAACAACATCTTGTCACCAATCTTCCAAATAAAGAATAATTCTGTCAGTTATGATAAATAAATTAAATAAATGGCAAAACTTCAAAGACACTAGTAATCTGAATACATTTTGTGTATTTTTAAATGTGAATTTGATTACATTACTCTGTGCCTTAGTTGGTAGCATTGTTTCTTGCTTGAGATTTCTGTGTGACTTAAATGGTGATATCCACAAAAGCACTTGGCATAGTGACTACCAAAAAGGCAGGGCACAATAACTACGGAGATGATGAATATTAGTTTTGCTAGAGATTATAATTCAATCATATCCAAATTGTCATATTTTAACTCCATAATCACAGGTACATGGTTAGAAAACTCACTTGTCCTTTTAAGAACTTCTGCTCATGAGTTCTCCTAGCACAGTAACCGATTAACCCTTTATTTGGACAAGATGTGATTTCCTGGCTCCAATACGCATGTCCCATAGCACCCCATCTTCTCATTGATTCTCAGAATAGAGACACAGTTGATGAGAGACTCAAAATGGTTTTCAGTTGTTAAATATATACATGGGACTTACATTTATTTATACTAGAATAATTGAAACCACTCCCTGGGGGAAAGTCTCAGGTACAAGGCACATGTACTACAATTCCTTCTGAATTCACAGCACTTTACAGGAATATGTCTTTTTATAAACTACCTTATTCTATCATCAAGTAAGCTATGTAATGTGATGAAGACAAGGTGAATTTTATGTGGTGACAATAAATTTAATTTATTTGTCATGGTTATATTATTTATATTTTGTTTACTTCATACCTCTTTTGATGAATAGTCTATTAAATAGATAATTAAATATATAAGAATTATTCCTTAAACATCTATAATTTCTTTACTGTATGTTCTTTCTCTATCAGTATTATCATATATGTGCTTGTATATGATCAGATGTATGTGTATGTGTATGAATGTGCATGCCTGTATACGAAAGCCAGAGTTCAATAAAATCTAAATTCTCTCTCAATTATATTCTATGAGATTCTGGAGTTAAATGACTCAGGTAGACTGGCTGGAGAGCAAATCCCCAGGCACCCTCATACTTCTATGTTCCCCAGTGCTGGGTATAAGTGAACACTGCCACACAGAGCTGCTTTACATGAGTACTAAGGGAATAAACTCTTCTCCGTATGCTTGTGTGCCAAGTATTCTACTGAATGAGCCATCTTTCCAGCCCATTGTCGACATCATTTCTTAATATTCCTGTCAAAGGAGAATTAAAGATGAATTGTTTTCATTACATAAAATAATATGATTTTTTTACCCTCTGCTGACACAACTAATTTTATTTTGCTGTCACCTCAAAGGTTTCTTTAGTGCCCCACATCAACAATCTGTATCTGTCAATGAATTGAGGCTTTATTTACTGCACACAACTTTACATGCTATGAAGCATGGGCCATTAACGCTTGAAAATTTGCTGTAAGGCATGAGACACCCAAACACTCATAGGCTGTAAAGCAAGAGCAATAAAGGAAGGAGAGCTATAGCACAGACTACAATGTGAAGTTGTGGCAAGAAGTGATGAACAGGCTTCAGGATCAATCTGAGCTGGGTGTGAAGCCACATGCTTATCACAACACTGTCATGCTGGGGTGTTACTACCTCAAATCGCTTCTCTCCTCTGAAGTGTAAGAACACTAAAGTCTCATTCCCAGGATTAAAGTAACTCATATATTATTGATATCTCATAAGGCTTTGCTCCTACCAGGCCTACTGCATGTCCCTCCATCACTTTAAGCCCTTTTCAACTAAAAAAACTGCTACCTTGGTGTAGCCTTCCCCAGCCTGAAGCGGGCTGTTACAAACCTTGTCGCCACTGAGGTGGGGCCACCTGTGGTGCAGCTTCTGACTTGGCTGGCTCCTTTTTTTTTTTTTTATTTCCATTTTTTATTAGGTATTTAGCTCATTTACATTTCCAATGCTATACCAAAAGTCCCCCATACCCACCCACCCCCACTCCCCTACCCGCCCACTCCCCCTTTTTGGCCCTGGCGTTCCCCTGTTCTGGGGCATATAAAGTTTGCGTGTCCAATGGGCCTCTCTTTCCAGTGATGGCCGACTAGGCCATCTTTTGATACATATGCAGCTAGAGTCAAGAGCTCCGGGGTACTGGTTAGTTCATAATGTTGATCCACCTATAGGGTTGCAGTTCCCTTTAGCTCCTTGGGTACTTTCTCTAGCTCCTCCATTGGGAGCCCTGTGATCCATCCATTAGCTGACTGTGAGCATCCACTTCTGTGTTTGCTAGGCCCCGGCATAGTCTCACAAGAGACAGCTACATCTGGGTCCTTTCGATAAAATCTTGCTAGTGTATGCAATGGTGTCAGCGTTTGGATGCTGATTATGGGGTGGATGGATGGACCTGGAGGGCATCATCCTGAGTGAGGTAACACATTCACAAAGGAACTCACACAATATGTACTCACTGATAAGTGGATATTAGCCCAAAACCTAGGATACCCAAGATATAAGATACAATTTCCTAAACACATGAAACTCAAGAAAAATTAAGACTGAAGTGTGGACACTATGCCCCTCCTTAGAAGTGGGAACAAAACACCCTTGGAAGGAGTTACAGAGACAAAGTTTGGAGCTGAGATGAAAGGATGGACCATGTAGAGGCTGGCTCCTTTTTAAAGTGACAACTGCCCTGCTCTTCTGCTACCTGCTGAGAGGCCGAACCTGTCTTCCTGAGATGTTCCTGAGATAGCTGACTACCTGTGAAATTGGCGACTTACTGCTAACAATTTAGCAACAAAATATCCAGAAGCCTGGCGACCCAGTGCTAAGGGAATGGCTCCAGGCACCAAAAATGGACTGGCAGGGGGATGGGCCTTCCCCCTTATAAGCACGGTGTTTTAATAAACTCCAGAACCTTGAACAGGGAATCGTCTTGGCTCCATTAATCTCTCTCGCTAAGTCATTTTCAGCCCCAGCCTGCCTCCCAGGTGTACCCGGTTCATATAGGCCACAGGCCGGTATACAACACCTTGGTATAAAAGGAAAATCAACTCCAATAGTTGTTTCCTTATAAAGTAAAACTGAATGGTTAAAATCTAACATGTTTTCCTGTTTTGTTCTCTAATTGATTCAAAATGTAATATGTTGGGAGTTATTAAGGCAACACTATTGTCCTGATCTCTGAATTGGGCCTCTCCCCAGAGAAGAAAAGGGGGTCAAAAGCGGGCCACCGGACACACCGCTCTGAGAAAGTCAGCAGCAGATGTCCTGACCTCAAGATGTACCCTGATACCACTAAGTTCCTGCTTCCCCATGTAGTTGCCAAAGGAAAAATTTCAGCTGCCCCATCCCTCCTGCTGAGAAGTACTTCCTCTCTTTCTGCTGCCCCATCCCTCCTGCTGAGGTGCATTTCCTTTCCCCCATTCCTCCTGCTGAAAGGCACTTCCCCTTTTGCTTGTACATTTAAACCTCGGGCCTGGCTAATACATTTGGGGCTTTGATGCATTCCAGAACGGTTTCCATGTCATTATTCACACAAGGCCCTCGTCTCTCTCTACCCCCCCCCCAATTTGGTTATTAGGAGGAAGTCCCCTCGAGACCCTCGAATAACTGGACCTGCTGGATGGGTCAGTAATATCTCATTTTGAAAGATGAACTGCAAATATAAAAATGACCTAGGTGGTATCAGATTATTTTTTGTCTTCACTCATTTAGGGTCTTTGGTAGATAGTAAAAGAATATATTTATTTTAGGCATAAATATTGATCAGTGACAATATTCATATTTTGTATTTTAATATGTTATGTATTTGGCATTAGTATCTGAAAAAGTAAGTTAAGACTGAATTATATATCATGTGTTTAAAAAATTACTTGAATAGTTCACACATGAGAAGTGTACAGCCATAACTTCTAAAACTTCCTCTTCTATCTCTTTCCATGTTTTCATGGTCTCTGTCTTAGTTGCTGTTCTATTTCTGTGAAGAGAAACATGACTAAGGCAACTCTTATCAAATTACAGTGTTGTTATTTGAAAGAAAATGGCACTCAAAGGATCATAGACAGTGGCACCATTAAGAAGTGTGGCCTTGTTGGGGTAAGTGTGGCATTTTTGGAGGAAGTGTGTCGCTATGCAGGCCTTGAAGTCTCAGATGCTCATGCCAGGCCCAGTGTGTCACATTCTTACTATTGTCTTTGATCCATATGCAAAATTCTCAGCTACTTCTCCAGCACCATGTCTGCCTCCATGCCTCCTTATATCCTGCCATAATGATGATAAACTGAACCTCTGAAACTGTAAGCCAGCCCTAATGAAATGGTTTTCCTTCATAAGAATTACTGTAGTCATGGTGTCTCTTCATGAGAACAGATATCTTAACTAACACACATGGGGACCTCCTGGAAGAGGAGAAACTTCATTGGTCAAGCTGCCAGCAAGCTGGGCAGGGAGCTTTAGGGATACAACTTTCTTGAGTTGCCACCCATGGTAATGCAGATACCTGTGAATCATCCATGCTCTTGTAAACTAAGACTCCATCTATCCATCCTTGTTAACCAAGCTAAGAATTATTTCTTAGTATTCATCAGTGTTCTACCTGCTTTAAATACACTTTGTTCATGTCTCCCCAGGGAGCAAAGCATTTACTCTTTTGCTAGTTCAGAATTAGTGTCTAAAAGCTTATTCAAAGTAACGGTCATGGTCATAGTCACTGTTTTTTTTGCTGTCAAGAGACATGATAACCACGGAACTGATATAAGATAAAGCATTGAGCCAGGTGGTGGTGGCACAAGCCTTTAATCCCAGCACTTGGGAGGCAAAGGCAGGCAGATTTCTGAGTTTGAGGCCAGCCTGGTCTACAAAGTGAGTTCCAGGACAGCCAGGGCTACACAGAGAAACCTTGTTTCAAAAAACAAATAAAAAAAAACAAACAAAACACAAACAACAAACAACAAAAACAAAGCAAAACAACAACAACAAAAAAGATAAAGCATTGAGGGCTAGTAAGATGGCTCAGCAGCTAAGGTCACTGAATATGCCCTGAGTTCAATTCTCAGCAACCACATGATGGTTCTCAAACATCTGTAATGGGATCCAATGCCCTCTTCTGGTGTGTCTGAAAACAGAGACAGAGTACTCACACATATAAAATAAATCTTTTTTAAAAAGATAAAGCATGGAATTTGGGGTTTGCTTACAATTTCAGAGGTTTAGTTCACTATCATCATGTCTGGAAGCATGGCAGTTTTCATGGCACTGGAAAAGTCACTGAGAACAGTATCCTGATAGAGGGAGAGGGAGAGGGAGAGGGAGAGGGAGAGGGAGAGAGAGGGGGGAAGAGGGAGGGGGGAGAGGGAGAGGGAGAGGGAGAGGGAGAGGGAGAGGGAGAGGGAGAGGGAGAGGGAGAGAGAGGGGGGAAGAGGGAGGGGGGAGGGGGGAGAGGGAGAGGGAGAGGGAGAGGGAGAGAGAGGGGGGAAGAGGGAGGGGGGAGAGGGAGAGGGAGAGGGAGAGGGAGAGGGAGAGGGAGAGAGAGGGGGGAGAGGGAGAGGGAGAGGGAGAGGGAGAGAGAGAGGGAGAGAGAGGGGGGAAGAGGGAGGGGGGAGAGGGAGGGGGAGGGGGGAGAGGGAGGGGGAGGAGGGAGGGGGGAGAGGGGAGGGGGAGGGGGAGGCAGAGGCTTTTGAAACCTCAGCGCCCATTCCAGTGACATACTTCCTCTAACAAGGCCATACTTACTCTGAAAGGCCATACCTTTTAATTTTTTCCCAAACAGTACTACTCTTTTATGATTAAAGATTCAAATTTATGACCCTATGGAAACTATTCTTATCTAAACCATCATATTCCACTCTGAGGACACCATAGGCTTATAGCCATATCATAATGCAAAAATGCATACAATCCAACTTCAAAAGTACTCATAGTCTATCACAATGTCAACTCTAAAGTTCAAAGTCTTTTTTGAGTCTCATGGCAGTCTCTTAAGTATAAATCCTGTAATGTCAAAATCACAAAGCATATCACATACTTTCAACATAAAATGGTAGAAAATATACATTAGCATTTCAAAGGAGGAAGAGCATAGTGAGGAAATACTAAACCAAAGCAAGACCAAAAGCCAACACAGCAAACTTCTAATTCTGTATGTATCTCTATGTCTGATATCAAAGTGCTCTTCAGAACGCTAACGCCTTCCAGATTTGTTGACTGTCACACACTTCTCTTGGTTGGGCTGGTTCCACACCCTATGTACAGCTTTCCTTGACATGCAGTCCTCTACACAAAGGCTTCTCTGGGCCTTCAGGCAAAGATACTTCTAGTACATGCCTGGCTTCAGTGTCTTTTTTTTTTTTTTTTACCCATAGAGGGAGGTTCCATAGCCCTTTTCTTGTATCTGTGACTTCAGATCCAGAACCCTGTGGCCAAAACTGCCAAGTTTTGCTGCTTGCTGGGGCTGGAATTTGCACCCCTCCACCCCCAATTACATTCGTATCAGCTTTCTGTCGTTGATGGTTTCCTTGATTTCCTAAGCTCTTATTTATTTATTTATTTATTTATTTATAAACAGGTTGCAGGGTTGGCTGGCTGGGCTCTTTCCCTGAGATTGTACTACTGCCTTTATTCCATTTAGTCTTTAAACTTTAAGCTTTTTTGTCTCCTTGCTCATAGGACTTAACACCAACATCATCTTTCTTGGTGCTTTTCCTTTTTCTCTGCATTCTGTACATTTTGTATTTCTCCATAGCCCACTGGGTTCTTTTCATTATAGATCTGTAAAAGAGTTGTTATTAATAACCGTATTACACAGCCAATACTAGACTGTCTTGAAATCTCCTTTGCCAACATTCATCCAAAACACTTTAATTTAGCCTTTGGCAGAATTTTTTAGGACAAGAGCGAACAGTAGCCACACTCTTTGCCAAAATTTCACAAGAATGGTGTCTAGTCTGCTTAGTAACATTCTCCTTTCTGAAATTTCTTGTGCTGGGCCTTTATAATTTACACTGCTCTCAATATTGCTGTCCAGGTGCCTACTGCTATGACCCATGAAGTCTCACTTAAAATATTCGAATGGTTTCCTAATCCAAAGTTCACATTCCACCAAGCAGCAAGGTCAGGCCTCTCACAGCAATACCCTAGTCTCTACTACCAACTTCTGTTTCAGTCACTGCTTATTATATTGTGAAAAGTCATTATGACCAAGGTAAATCTTATGAAAGAAACCTTTATTTGGGGACTTGTTTATAGTCTCAGAGGTTTGATCTATTATCAAATTGGCAGGGAATGTGGTCGGAACATGGTAGCAATCATGGTGCTAGAGCAGTAGCTGAGTTCTACATCCTGATTCATAAGCAGAGAGAGAAAAAGAGAGAACACTGAGCCAAGCATTAATTTTTGGCTAAGCATTCAAATCTACTAGGCTATGGGGGACATTCTTATTCAAACCACAATAGTCTCTTCTTTAATTATTATTACATTAGTAAATAAGTAAACACACACACACACACACACATACACACAGCTCAGTTATTCCATTTAGCCTTCTCTGTGTGTACATGTGTTCAGAACTGACAACTTTCAATTGAACATCCTATATTGGTGTTCTCCTCAGAAAGAAAACGATTTTCTTCCTGTCAACAGCCATTGGTGACCTTCAGCTCTTCATCTAGGGGAGGAATCATGGTCACATGTTAACTGGTATTGTCATTGTGTCAGTCTTGCCCCAGCACTCCCAACCCAAATTAAAGCCATGCACTTTTTAACAAAAATCCCAGTGCCAGACATGGGAAATTACCTTTGATTGTTGTTTGGAGCAATAGAGGAGTCAACAAACAACATAGGTTATTGCCATTGTCCTCGGATGCCTTCCAGATTGTGAAAGGAAGATACTAGTGCTAAAGACACCACACAGCCCAGATTCAGAACTTGAAGTAATTGGGCTGGAACTGACATGGGAAACCCCTGTGGATGGTAAATTATAGTATCAGAAGATACTATGGAAGCTTACAAGACAAAGAAGTAATTAGTAACCCTACACAGCTGTAATGCCTATGAGTAAACCAGCAAGATATCCCCAATGATGCAATAGAGCTACTTTATCTTGGGAGTAGCCAAAGAACTATCTAACTGAACTTAAGGCCTGCTTAATAAGATCAAATTCATGCAAGTTCTCTAAGATCTAGCCAGCTAACCTGGCTGGAGAGGTCCTAGACCTGAAAGGAAACCCTTTTACTGATGATTTCTTAATCTGATAAAATTTCTATTGAATTATAAATATTTATCGGGTTACCCACATATGTCATCCATCATCAAAGAAGTTTCTCCTTTGCAATAGATGGAGGCTATTACAGAGATCCACAGCAGGTCAAATGAAGAGAATAATATACTGAGAGATGCCCAACCCCAATTGATATGTCTGCAACATGGTCCCTACACCTAATGATCAGAGAAAATTATGAAATAGGAACAGAAATATGGTAATAGCCAGAGGAGGGCATAACTGCTATAAGATAGCAGGGAAAATGAGACATGAATCATTTAGTGTCGTTTTAGTGGTAACTGCATCAGAAATAACGAGATTATGTTCTGTTTGAAGCCAGGGTTTCCCTTAGAGTAGCACATTATTTTAGCTTATTTTTCTGACAAATCATCATAATCTCGTGAATCCAATAGTAAGACTCCACTGAACATGTGCCTCCTTTTTCTTTCAGTAATGCCAGCTTTTATCTATTCATAAAATGTATCCTCTTTTTAAAAAGCCCATTTATTTTTGGAAAGTATAGAAGAAAAATTAAAAGAAAAAAATGCCCACTGGGGACTGGGGAGAAGCTTCAACAAGGAAACATCCTTGCTGAGAGAAACAGAGGACCTTAGTTCTAACACCAACACTCATGTCTGAAAAGAAGGGAAAAGAAAAAAGAAAAGAAGACCCAGTTGTTCTCTGAGTGATTCTGCAGCTCCAGGGTTGTGGAGGGGATTCAGATGGATCCTGAGAGTTCACTGTTCACTCAGTCCATCCAGAATGACTAGCTTCTGGTTCAGCAAAACCTTGCCGCAGAAACACGGTGAGCAGTAAGAGAAAAAGTGACCTGGGATATTCCTCTAATCACATGAGCATATGTGCACAAGCATGTGCCTCTTATTCATTTGGCCACTCTTCATTCCCACAATTATACACAGTTTTCCTGGAAGCAAGACATTCATTTGCTTATCATGTTATCAAATTAGAAAGTAGAAAATGCCTGGAATACTGATGTACTATTTGTGAAAATAAATAACAATATCTATAATATTCATCAGCAAGGGGGAGATTAACACCTCCAAATTTTAAAAGCTTTATTAATTAGAAATTATATATATGTATATATATGTGTGTGTGTTATAGATAAATTATATATATATATATATATATATATATATATACACACACACACACACACACACATATGGAGAGAGAGAGAGAGAGAGAGAGAGAATGGGTCAGAGGACAACTTTGTGGAGTTAGTTCTCTTCATCTGCCTCTTTATAGGTTCTGGGGATAAAATACAATTCCAGTTTTCAGTTTCCTGGTCATCAGGCCTGTGAGGCAGGCCACATGCCACATTTCAGTAGATTTTTTAAAGACTAATGCTTTTATGACTAATTGAAATCCCACAGGAGTAAGGCTTGAATAAGTAGCTTCTTTGGGTAAATTCCAGCTCTGAAATGGATCTCAGCCATCTTTCTTTTAAACAACTATGGTGGCCTTCCTTCTCATTCTTTCCCAAGACTTTACAAAGATGAATGATATAGTAAATGTGAGAGTACTAGCTAGACTTTTGCTTCCCACTCCCCAAATTAAATATAGAACAATCAACAGAAGCTGGTCATACAGAAAAAGCTGTACTGACTGACAAGCCTAAGACCCAGGTCCAAATCTTAACACAGTAACTCCTAGGTATGCGACATAGCCAAGCCCTTAATTTCCTGAATGCTTGCTTTTTCAAATGGCATGAATAAAAGAGCCTAGCTTCTAAATATACTCAATCTTCTTATTTTTTAAAAAAACAAAACAGTCATTACATGGGTGTTAGTTATATCAAGTATATCTAATAATCAGGCATTTAAAATTCATTCAACAAAGATATATCTGCCTTATTTGGAGTAGCCAAGTTTCATTTTACTTGTAAATTTATTTTCACATAATATGCAGGTCTAGAAAATTCAACATAAATGATTGATTTCAGTTAAATAAGTAAATTGAAATAGACACAAAAGAAATCCCTCAGGTATCTTAAAATCCAAACAAAAAAAAAAGAGAGAAATGAGAGATATAGAAAAAGTTAAATTTTGCTCAAATATAGAACTATATGCAAAAAATATAGTTTAGATTGGTAGACAATGAGTAAGCAATTAGTATTATTGCTTTTTGTAAAGCAATATGTATCAGAAAAGCTATAGGAATAACACAGGTTTATAAAAAAATCTCAGAGGAAAGTGTCCACAGGAATTACTCTAAGTCCTATTAAAAGCTTACCCACATTAAATAGATAATCTTTTATCTCCTTAGTCAAATTTATTGTTTTTGATGCTATGGAAAGAGAATTGTTGCCTTGTTGTTTTAGATAATTAATTGTTAATAAATTAAAATGCAAGTAATAATTTTATTGTTGATTTTTAATCCTATACTTTACTGAATTAGTTATCTCTGAGTTGGGTTTGTTGTTTGTTTGTTTTTAAGAGTATTTAGTTTTCTCTAAGTTGGATAAAGTAATTTGAAAAATGACTTCCCTTTCACACTGAAGTAGCTGTGATGAAACTCAGTGAGCCACACAAAAAGAAGACCTGAGAGAAGAATGTTGTTGAAAAGAAGGAAAGAAGGAAGGAAATGAGAAAGGAATAGAGGCTGAACATGACTAAATAGAGGCTGTTCATGACATACATCCATGAAACTGTCAAAGAAGAAAAATGAACCCGCTCATTTTTATTTTAATTTGGACACCTTTTATTTCTTTTCCTTCGTTAATTGCTCTGTCCAGGATTTCCACTACCATGTTGCATAGTACCAGTAAGAGTGGGAGGTTTTGTTTTTCTTCTAGTCTGAACACTGTCACATGTTCATCACATGATTTGAAGGTAGAATTGCATGTATGATTTTTATTATACTGAGATACTTTCATTTTAGTTCTTAATTTCAAGAATTCATTTCAACTGTGTGAAAAGTATAAAATGATGAAAGGAATTCCTTCTTTTTGTTTTAACCCATCTTTGGGATGTTCCTACCAGTGTATTTGAAAACTACTTGATTCATGGCTTTCTTTTTTTCCTGTAAAGCACATGTAACTCCTTACATGTTGGGATATGTTACTTGGTGCAACTTTACTTCATATTTCTAAGCCATGGTTTGGCTAACGTTAAGTGAGCTATTATGTCATTTCAAGTGTGAGCTGTGTTTTTTTTTTTCATAGATTTACTTAACTTTTTTCATTATGTTAATTTGTGTGGCTATGTGTGGCTATGTGAACGTGAGTTCAGATGTCTATGGAAGACAGAAGGAGTTTAGGATTTGCCAGCTCTGGATTTATAGGAAACCATGAGCTACCTGCCATGGGCTCTAGGAACCAAACTCTGCAAGAAAAAGCGTAGAACAGAATGGTGGTCCCCTAGACCCAGAGAGCTAGGAAATGTGGGAAGCACATGGCTCTTCAATAGCTACAAAGTTTCAGTTAAGTGAAATGAATACAAACATTGAAACCTGCTGTGCAGCATCACATCCATAGGTAATACTTTAAAGCACCCTCAAAATTATTTTCCAAATAGGAAGGGTGTTGATTATCCATTAGAACATCTGTTTTCCCCCTGAGATTTGTATTGTTTAATTCTCAGACATTTCTTCTTGCTATAGCATGGCATTGCAAAATAAAATATCCACAAACAACATAGCTGCTGGAGTTAACGCCTTGCATTACTCTCCCAAGTGACTTTTCAGTGGGTGGAGTCTATACCAACCAAGGAACCCCTGACCTACTCCGGAAATAGAGATCTTTTTTGTGTCCCCAACGCTTAGAATTATTTTGGGCTTGTCACTTACCAGCAATAGAACCCTATGTGGGTCAGTTAACCCTTGTGGACTTCTGTTGTTCTTATCTGTAAACTTGGAAGGCTAGCCTGAGTAATCCTGTAGTCCTGTCTGCTTTGGTGCCACTAGTATAACTAGTATAACTAGTATAACTAGTATAACTAGTATAACTAGTATAACAAAGATTTTCATATGTAAACAAATTCAACACTGCACCAAATTCAGAATGCACTGACCTGGTTGTTACTAGATTTAGCCTATCTGTGGAAGGGGTGGGGGAACAATAACTGAGTTTACTGGCAGCCTGGGTGAGTCAAAAGACCAAGCTATTTTTGGCAAAGACCACTAAACTGACTCAGGCATTTATATGCATTTTCTCAGAAAGGGAACCCAGCTTAAATTCCAGGGGAATACCTACACGTCTGCTGCAAAATCACTAGTTAAAGGAATGCCCTTTTACTGAATAAAGAAGCCACACAAAGAATACCAGTTGGGTGGTGTGCTGGGCAGGCTCCAGTGTTTTCTAGATGGTAAGGTTGTCAAGTAACCCAAATATCAAAGGACACATGGCTCAAGAAGGGACATATTTGATTCCCTCTCCTGTTTCCCCACGTTGACTTGAATTAACCAGTCTTGAGTTTATTAGTCTTAAACAAAGGTTGACTGGTAAAGAGTCCTTTGTCAGTCTGTGAGATACAATGAACTAGAATTGGGAGAGAGGGTCAGCAAGTGTTTCTCTTGCAAGCATGAGAACCTGAATTTGGCCCCTTGAATCCATGTAATAAAAAGCCAGGCACACACTAGTAACCCCTAACTCTGTGGAGACAGACAAACAGATCACTGGAACTTTCTGGTCAATGAAGGGTCCTTTCTCAAAAATAAAAATGTAGACAGAGCCTGATGAATGACATCTGAGGTTGTCTCCTGACCTCCCTATACAAAAGTACACATGTACACCTGCACATACATGAACACACACACACACACACACACACACACACACATTATGGCCATCACAGTCATCCAATGAGTCATAGTATACTAAGTTTAAAAGACAACATTCAAACTGAAGTCAACGAGTGAGTCTTTGTTTTGCATGTAGATAATTTAAATTAAAATAGCATTTTTATTTTATTCTCTGGATTGCTGTCATATGAAAAGTACTGAAATTTGAGAAATGTCATCCCTGCTGAAGATAGGTGTCTACCTGCTGTCTGCCAATGAGGTGACACAAAGTAGCACATGTCATTGGGGATTCCAAAGCCTGTACTGCCAGTTCTGCTTTCTTATTAACTCTTATTATCTTTGCTCACTTGAACAAGAACACACCATTGGGAGGCCTTGTTTCCTCGTCTATATGTAGGGATAATAATTATACCTAATGGTGTTATTAAATGTATATCAGAAGAGTTACCTACACACACTAAGCTCTAAATGAATACTATCAGTAGAAGTTTTAAGTATATGGATGAACTTCAAACTATACTTCCATACAATTGTATACATTGAATCTCTATCATGGTATCAATAAATTGACACTCCTACATCCCTGAACCCCCCCCCCCCCGAATTGATCTATTTTTCTTTTAAGTTACATGTTTGTCATTTCAGAACCATCTCGTCAGTTCAGACGACAGTTAAGGAGATTCAACCAATCATCAATATGAACATCTGGAGACAAAAGAGCAAAGTCAACCCATCCCCCAGCAAAGAGGGAATAGGGAACTAAATGAAAGCATCACTCAGAAAACTGGTGGGGAAAAGGCAAAAGAAAACTGCAAGCTGATAGAGTAATATTTGTACTCTGATGTGAGTCAATCCTATGCCTTATTATTGAAAAATTTAGCAAGTCAACATAGTTTATCTTTCTAGTTAATTTATTTGTTTACTTTGCATCCATATTGAAGCATCCACTCCATTCTCTCCTTCCAGTCCCTCCCTCTCTACGTTCCCCATTTCTCCTTAGAGAAGGGAAGACCTCCCATGGACATCAACCAGCCATCAACCATCAATTTGCAGTAAGTCTAGGAGACTCTTCTCCTACTGAGACCAGATAAGACAGCCCAGTTAGGGGACAGGGGTCCAAAGACAGGTAACAGAGTCAGAGACAGCCCCTACTCCAGTTGCTAGGGGTCTCACATGAAGATCAATCTGCACATCGGTTAGTTTGTTTTGATTGAATTGATTTAAGACACAGCAGTTGACCGTCAAAAAGATCTAGTTCTTCTGTTAGACTCCTGTATCCAAAGCCACTCCATTGACCTAATGAGTCAGGAGCTGATGAACTGTGAATCTTTGTTCAAGGCCTGCCATGGTTGTTCCACTGAACCACTGTGATGGGTTGAATTGTAGTTTTTTAATTGTTGTACACTGGCCCATATTTGGAGAAGGATCTGTCAAGCTGTAGAGCTAAAGGAGGGCGTTAGAGTGGACTCACATCCATTGTCACTGGAGTCTCTAGAAGAAGAAGCTAAAATGGTGAATCAGGCAAACACAGAGGAAAATCTATGAGAAAACAGAAGAAGAGTTGCATTTAGAGTCCACAGAAATACCTCGGGTTTTAGAAATCAGCCTATCAACACCCTGCTCCTGCACACTTTTGTTTTGTTTTGTTTTGTTTTGTTTTGTTTTGTTTTGTTTTGTTTTGTTTTGTTTTGTTTTGTTTTGTTTTTGAGACAGGGTTTCTCTGTATAGTCCTGGCTGTCCTGGAACTCACTTTGTAGACCAGGCTGCCCTCCAACTCAGAAATCTGCCTGCTTCTGCCTCCTGAGTGCTGGGATTAAAGGTGTGTGCCACCACGCTCGGCTGCTCCTGTACTGTTACAACTCTGACTTTTTTCTTGTGACTTAGAGAAAACATACCTCTATTGTCTAAGCCACCCGATGTCTGTTCCTTTGTTATGAAGACTCTGGCAAACCAGTACAAGTAATACTTGTAAATAATAACTATGGGACCCTTCTTTTGCTATTACAACCTGTTTTGTAACCTGGGTAGTTCTTTAGCCTTTAAAGCTCCTGATAAATGGAGTCCAGAAAATTCCAGAATGGCTAACTCTATTTTTTGGAACTTACTCTTTGTGAAGAATTTTTCATACTCGGTACTGAGTGTTCATTATTCTAATGATGAAGGTTCATAGAGCTGACACTGGGGCACTAGAATGCTTCCAGAATAACCACACATTCTATTTACCGAGTGCCTAATGCTGTGTATATTGATTTGATTAGTTAATATTTTAATTCACTGAGAGATATTTTATGAATATTTTTCATTTTATTTTTTTTCTGAATAAAGAGTAATTGACCATGTCTACAAGTCAAATGTACAACATATTGTATATGGGGTTTTCATCCCTAGAGAAATTTGAAGTTCTGAGTGTAGTCTCCAAATGATGACATCATCTTAATAGTCTTGGTTTTACTGCTTTGTTTTAGGTCAGTCTTTGTGTCTTGAGAAGAAATATTTTCGATGTATAGGATGCAATGTGCACATCACAAGCTGCCCATTCCTATAAATTACAGGTCATGCTCCTGTCAAGAAGCAAACTTTAATTATCATCTCCCAAGATTCTAACTGCTGTTTTTACTGAAACAATTGTTCTGGGCAGAAGCCATCCAATGAAGTTGTTTGAACTAATTCAATGTCCTGTACGATTGACCCCTAAATCATTACCACTGTGAGGGACTCTTCATATGCTAAAGTGCAAACCAACAGCCTGGCTAACATTTAATAAAAGTTTTCACTTTGGCTGACTCTATTCAAGCTCGTATTAACAACGCCAATGATGATAATGGCAATAATAATTATGGGTAACCCTTATAAAATGCTTTCATGACTCCAGCCTAAGCCTTTAAATGTACTGGCTCAGTTAATATAGGTAATTGTTGATGTAGGCATTATTTCTTATTTGCATTTTATAAAAGAAATACAGAGACATTTAATGACCTCAATAAACTGGATTCTTATCAAGTCTGACTTGAAAATTCTGCTACCCGTTGTGAGGAGCTATTTACAAAGAGCATGCGTAGTTGAAGGAAGGAAACATCAATCCTCCACACCACATCCTAATCCGTGAGTTCACACCTATATGGGATTGCATAACCAAATGTTGTGGTACTGAAAACTTCTGGCAAAAAGGTTTCTGAACATGAAATTGATATTAAATGCATTGAAAATCCAAGGTGTTTCTGGAAGTATTTGTGGCATGCTGCAGTCTTGGTTCTGAACACACAGAATGCATCCTTGAAACTGTGCATGCCACCATGCCACACGAGGCCAATGAGCATTTCCAGGATGACCTCAGCTCATAGTCATGACTCAGAGTGTATTTACTGTATTTACGTGGATTTTTTTCCCCTTTGGGACTGGAAAGATGGTTAAGTTAGCAAGAGGTCTTGTTGTATAAGCATGAAGATAGAATTCAGAACTTTAGCATCCATGTAAAAAGTCTATCATGGTTTCAGGTACATGTAACTCCAGTGTGGCAGGGGGTTGGCAATGAAGATTGGCCTGCTGGGGCTTGCTGGTCATTAGCATGCTCAAAACTCTCTGAGATACAGGGACAGGGACAGACTCTCTCTCTCAAGAGTATAAACCAAGGGCAATAGAGGCCATCTAAAGGAGCCTGGCCTTCATACATGTGCATAGGCATGAACACCTGTCCACACATATATGCACACACAATTTAAAAAATAACCACAAAGTTTTCTGCTTATATAGAAACATAATGGTTTTACTATGGAAAAGAAATATATTTACTGTTTTCCTAGCAATATACCTTAACATAAAAGTTTCAAATTAGTATGTATTTTGAATTGTATTGTGCTAGAATGTTGATTTAACATTACTGTTTAAGTTGCTGACTTGTGTGTGTTTGAATCATTGGAAAATATTGGTTTGGGATAAAAGTAGAATTTTAAACAATCTCTGATATGGCCCAAGCACACTTCTGCCACTTTATATTATGTGTTTATGTTAAATCTCAGTATTGATGATTATAAAATCAGAATTTCCCATAGCCCTGAAAAATGCTGAACACAGCCTGTGCCCTGCAGTATCAAGCATGTAGCCAAGTTTGAATTTTTAATGTAAAAGTTAAAAGTACATGACCTCATCCATTTGCAATTTTGCTGTTTTAAAATAATCAATAAAATTATGCATATGACAAAACTGTTCAGATAAATATTTACAATTTATTGTCAGCAGGTATCATGTGCACAAAAGTTTCAAAGGAAAAGCTGTTGCAAGCAGGAGTTTAAGAAGACAGGACATCAAGTGAGGTATGGTGTTGCCATCCCACAGTCACATCTCTGACCCAAAATTGTTCCTGTCTGAAAGAATTACAGGGATGGAAATGGAGAATAGCCTGAGGAAAAGAAGGTCCAGCCACAGGCGCAAAGTGGGATCCAGCTCAAAGGGAGGTCCCAAGGCCTGACACTATTACTGAGGCTACGGAGCACTCACAAAAAGGGATCTATCATGACTGCCCTCCAAAAGACCCAACAAGCAGCTGAAAGAGTCAGATGCAGATATTTACATCCAACCAATGGACAGAAGCAGCTGATCCCTGTTGTTGAATTAAGGAAGGCTAAAAGAAGCTGAAGAGAAGGGTGATTCTGTAGTACTGGACCCCCAAGACCTCTCAAACACTGCACCACCAAACAGACAGCATACACCAGGTGATATGAAGCTCCCAACACACATACAATAGAGGACTGCTAGGTCTGTGTTCATTCAGAGATGATGCACCTAACACTCAAGAGACTGGAGGCCCCAGGGAGTTTAGAGGTCAGGTGGGGTGGGGGTGGGGAATCCACGTGGAGACGTGGTGGGGTGGGTGGGAGGTGTGGGATGTGGAGCAGTCGGGGGGGGTGGATATGGGGGCCGAGAACAGAATATGGAGTGTAAAAAATAAATTAAAAATAAAATAAAATGTAAAATAAAGAAACCAGGCTCCAGGCAATATCTAGAGAAGAATGATAGCATCAGCTTCTTGAGGCTCTGGGAAAGGGTTCAATGTAAATGTCCTCTGTCTTAGCCCCTGGACAAAGGGCTCAGAAGATTTTTCCCAAGTATGTCATAAATTAGGTGTCAATTTCCTCCCATTTAGCAGCACAAGTCACTTATACCCTGGCACTGAAGTGAGCTACTCAAAAAAGTGGAAAGTCAATGATTCGTTTACCCCTGCTTTCCCAGGGCATATGTCCAAATTTAAAAAAAAAAAATGTAACAAACAACAAATAAAACAAATACAGACAAAAAAATAAATAAAAATCACAAAATGTTTACAAAATATGCTTATAAGCCAAGGATTTGAGAGTCAAATTGTACTGAGTTGCATATTTCATCACTTCCACATACCACGCGCAACATTGTGGTTAATTACTATTCCTCTTTAGGGACTCAATGGCATTGTCCATAGAAGGAGATCCTAATTCATTAGATTGACATAATTTCAGTAGCTACTGTCTATTACTGTTACTTTGCTCTAGGAAGGTCTGTGAAAGATGTTCTTATGGTACTCCAGTCAGTCTTCAGACCTTGATGAAGTGAGCATGGTATGCCTTTATTTTATACTGAGGTGAGCAACACAGAGGGACGAAATACATAACAAATGCCATGTGTGCCAAGAGTGATGTAGCTATGATGACAGCACAGCTTCATAGTGATCTCTCTTTCCTCTCTCTCTCTCTCTGTCTCTCTCTCTCTGAAAATTGATTTTTTTTGTAAAGATAGAGTGAGAACACAGCTCCCAAGCACCACAAAAATTATGCAGTCAGATTTCTGCAGAGTGCAATGGGTAAGACACTGGAAAACCATCTTCATGATCATGGTATGTTTTTTTTGTTTTTTTTTGTTTTTTTTTTTTTTTGCCTCGTATGTGTATGTGTGTGCATACATATACTATTTGAACATTCCATGTACAAACAAATGTATCTTAAGTATATCCATCCTCTGTTTTCTGCATCCAACCCCTCCCAATCATTGGCCTCCCAACTTCATTATCACCCTTTTAAAAATAACCCAGAGTCCAATTATTATTACCAATATCCACATGAGTATAGGGCCATTTACTTGACTTGGACACATTTCCATCTGCCACAGGTCCAAAGAAAACTACTTCTGCCTGGCCCCATAACCATCAACTGCCACTAGCTCTTCAGCTGTGTTGGGGCTTTGGGAGCCCCTCCTCAACATACGTTAGACTTCTTAACTGAGTTGGTCTTGTGCAGTTCTTAGTCATGTCATATACAGAAGGTGATGTTTCTGAGAATTTTTGTCTTCTTTTCTGACATACCTTCCCTTCCTCTGTATTCCTGAGCTTTGAGTGCAGGGATAATGGTAATGTCCATTTATGGCTGAGCTCTCGGTCAATTATTTTCAGAATTTTGAACATTTATAAATATCTACACTAACATGTACCCAAAGAACAGAGGGACCTTTCCAATCACGACAGAGATCCTATTCAAATACAAATATAAGCACAAATATTTAGAAGGCAGGGAGTTTGATGACATGGGTATTTAGTTAAATAGTAGGGTCGGGTGTTTTTGACAAGGTTTACAATATGTACATGAATTCTTTCCTGTCAATCAATTCTCAGATACAATCAGAAAGAAATTTGCTATTTTTAACAGTTGTGTCACTATTGCAAAGTTAGACACATCTTTTCTGACAGGTCAGTATTGTGGCGTTCAAATTCCCTTGCTGGGTGAAACCATTAATGCTATCCTCCTCCAGCTTCGTGTATAGCCCGCAATATATGAAAACTAGGCATTAGGGGAGCCTTTTCTAGTCAGTTCTGGGTAGATTCCTTTGTCCTAGAACCAACGTGTATTCATTCGTAGCAACAGGATCTTATCATCAAGTTGTGCTAGACAACCAAGGACAGTGGCAATAATCATATTGTTTTGTGTGGTTTTGAGGCCACCTTACTGAAAAACTTTTAGGGATGTGAACTGTATTGGGTGCTGAGACTTTTATTTAATAACTCATATCTTCTGGGAACAGCATTGACCACCCATGCAGAGCACCTCTGTTAAAACGTCTTTGTTTTTAAAATTAGCTTACAAACTACCGGGTTTTCATGAGACATCTACATTCATCCTTAATTTTGGTTAAGTTCTCCTCACTCCATCCTTTACCTCACCCCCTTCCTCCCACTCCATTTATACATTTAATTCCCAGTACTTGCTCCCACTATTCTTTTAGGAAACATTCATTCTATCACCTCTTATTATATATATATAGTATAATAAATGTATATAAATATATACTATTTATCATACATTATATTTTTAAAATATATATACATTTGTTTTTTTGAGACAGGGTTTCTCTGTATAGCCCTGGCTGTCCTGGCACTCACTTTGTAGACCAAGCTGGCCTCAAACTCAGAAATCCGCCTGCCTCTGCCTCACAAGTGCTGGGATTAAAGAACTGTGCCACCAATGCCTGGCTTATATATATTTTTATTTGGGATAAAAAAAATCATAGATCTCCATAAACTTTTCATACATGCTTCATTCTTACTAATTCTGCAGTATCTTTTTTTTCTTGGTAATTTTGGCACATTTTTTTAATTAGGTATTTTCTTCATTTACATTTCCAATGCTATCCCAAAAGTCCCCCCTTAACCTCCACTTTCCTCCCCAACGCCACTCCCACTTCTTGGCCCTGGCATTCCCCTGTACTGAGGCATATAAAGTTTGCACGACCAATGGCCCTCTCTTTCCCACAGTAACTCTCCTGGGCATATATCCAGAAGATGTTCCAAGTGGTAAGAAGGATACATGCTCCACTATGTTCATAGCAGCCTTATTTATAATAGCCAGGAGCTGGAAAGAACCCAGATGTCCCTCAACAGAGGAATGGATACAGAAAATGTGGTACATTTACACAATGGAGTACTACTCAGCTATTAAAAAGAATGAATTTATGAAATTCCTAGGCAAATGGATTGACCTGGAGGCCATCATCCTGAGTGAGGTAACCCAATCACAAAAGAACTCACATGAAATGAACTCTGCAGTATCTTACCAGTCTGCTGAACACCAACTTCTTCATTACAAAGGATATATGGGTGGTTCCAGAGATATCTTTATGATGCTCAAATTATTATAGCTATTATCTGATTAATAATGAAGAAAAATAAAAGAACACAGAATTATTTTTACTGAAATGTGAATACATAAGATGTCTCAGTTTATGAGGATGATGTCTTGAAGTACAATGAACAGCCCTTTATTTTGATTATAATTCACTGAAAGAAATTCTCCAAAGAGAGAGTGGAATTGGTCTCATGGCTTTTCAGATGTCCTTTCAAACGATGACTTCTAACCTGTCGATTCTTTTCCTGTTACTTCTGTGCCACTGTACCTGTCCCTAACAGATCCCCGGGTCAGTCATGTGCAGCTGACGTGATTTCCCAGTATTTGAGTCTGCTCTGATGTGGTTCCTTTCATGACTTCTTTCATATGGCATGTGTGGCTCGTGAGCCGGCTCAAGGTCAGTGGTATCCTCTTGCACCCATTTGTTCTCACTTCAAAATGAAGATTTTATTTAGATGAAAAATTGTGTTCCGGGAACAAATTATTTCACTTGAAAGCTTTGTCTCCTAATGTGACAATTGAAGGCTTTGTAGAGGAAAATAATCTGTATTCTTGTATTAACACTAACATTAACTTTGTCCTTACATGTACAGTGACAAATGAGAAATTCAGATCTATCACATTGTTTTGAATATTAAAGTGAAATCTATTTAGGGGAAGCTGGTGGTTGTACAAAAATCATTTTTTTTCGAATTACATCAGCTCTTTCTGAGTATTCATTCACCTAATATAGGAAGGAAAATGTTTCTCTATTTTTCTCTTCAGCTCATTTCCTTTTGCTAGAGGCACATTTTACATCGAATTTAAATATATATATATATATATATATATATATATATATATATATATATATATTTAGAAATATGCATATTTTATTTTTACTGGACACTATAAGGAAAATATTATTTTATTGAATGAATAAATATATAACTTGTTTTTAATGACCACAAGTCATTAGTGTAAATATAACACATTTGTTGATTAGATTTGTTTCTTTGTCTTTGTTCATATAGCATTACATTCCTTATTTTAAATCAGAGAAAAACAAAGACAGAGACAGAGAGAGACAGAGAGACAGAGAGAGACAGAGACAGTGAGAAACAGAGAGACAGAGAACTTACAACAGTATAGGCTTAGTCCATCTATCTATCTATCTATCTATCTATCTATCTATCTATCTATCTATCTATCTATCTATCTATCTATCTAAAACCTATTTCACTGGCCTTTCTCCATATACCACACACTTATATCACATTGATGTAACCTGGGAATTTATACCTATGACTTTGACTTTTTAAAATTCTCTCTTTGTCTTTAGCACTATGAAGCTTGAATATGCTATGCCCAAATGTTTGTATGGTATCTGTTCATGTGTTTGTTTGTGTGTGTATGTCTGTGTGTATACACATATTTGTGTGTTTATTCTTTTTGGTTGTGTATATACTATATCTATATATATCTAAATATGACTCTATATATATGGACTATATATATATATGGACTATAGATAGGTAGGTAGGTAGGTAGGTAGATAGATAGATAGATAGATAGATAGATAGATAGATAGATAGATGGACTATATATATATGTGGACTACATATATGGACTATGTATATGTATTTATATATGGACTACATATATGGATTATATATATGTGGACTATATATATATGGACTATATATATGTATGTGTATATATATATATGTACATATATATATATATTTAATAGCTATGTGCTTTCATTACCAATCTGTTCTGCATTTTTCATGAGTACTTTTAACACATTAATTAGAGTTACTTAATTCTTTTCTGTCTGCTAATTAAGTATCTGCTTTACATTTTGTCTGGTTCTAATAATTGCTTTGCCTCTTCAAACTTGTCCCTATTCTCTCTCCCAACATCCTTTGACATGTCTTGTAGTATACTGTAGTAGACAATAGGAATGGAGGCCTTTCATGTGAAGGTTAATGTTAATCTGGATAGAAGTAAATTCTATTTAATGCTTGTTGCGGCTGTAGATACGAGATATTTCAGATTTATTGCTACCATTCTTCCTGCTATCATTGGGCTTTCCTCTGTGCTCCTTGTTCCTTGGCAGAGAGTAGTGCCATGTAGCTCTTTGGTCAGTAATTTTCTGAGACATTTGTTAGCATAGTGATAAATGTAGAGAAGAAGGAACTGCTTGTAATCCTCTCCTTAGGTCTTATTGCCTGTGTATCTCCGGACAGTGAGCTGCACTCGTGAATCTAAATGTTGCTGTAGGCTTTTGCTCCTATTTCTTAATCCTTTCTCCTGCTCACCACATTGACTCCTTTTGGTGAGAGATGTACAATGGAGATTATATAACAGGAAAGAATTCTCATTTGGAATTGGGATTCATACTTGCTCTTTAGCAAAGACCTTTCACTTAAAAACACACCTCTATTATGGAGAAGACTTGTCCTTAATTCTCAATGGTTATTCCTCTTGCCTCTTGTTTTTTTTTTTTTTTCCTCAGATCTTCATTATAAGACCCTGTCTTTAAAAAGCACAAAAGTATAGAGAAATATGCAAGAACTCAACTCCCAATAAGTTCTTACTATTGTGCAACTTTTTCCTCCAAACTAAAATATTCTCTCCTGGAGGGAGATTTAGTCAAAACACACAAAGTAAAAAAACAAAACAAAACAAAACAAAACCAACTAACCAAACAAAAAAACTATGCAAGGCTCATAAAGTGAGATGTTTTTCTTTATGCAAGGAATTATAAAACTCCATTCAAAACTATGTGTGAGTGAGGTTTCCACTTTCCAGAAATAGTTGCATGTGCAGTTCTGTGGGTATCGCTGTGATGGGATATAATACTTAGCTTCTATTCTTCTAAACACACAAATCTCAGCAACCTCTGTAAAATGTCAAGAACCACAAGGCCTCTCCACAGGATGTATAAGCAAGTGAGCTAGCTGGGGAAGATGAGATGCTTCACTAGCTAAGCTGCTAGCAAGCTGTGCAGGGAGATGCAGGCTTACAACTTTCTTGTGTCATCCACCCATGCCAAGGCAGCCTTTTCAGTAAGTAATATGGCTGCCTTTGAATCACCCAGGCTCCCCCAAGTGAGGCATCCAACCAGCCATACTTATTCTCTAAGCTAAGTACTTCTTGGTATTTCATTAGTAGCCTATCTGCTGTAAATACACGTCTGCTCATGGCTCTCCAGGGAGCACAATTTACTCTCATGTTGGTTCGGTCAGTGTCTAAGAGCTTATTCAAAGTCAAGATATTAGTTGCTATCTTTGGCACTGTTCTATGGCGATGAAAAGGCATGATGACCATGGCAACTTTTATAAGAGAGAGCATTTAATTGGGGGCTTGCTAACAGCTTCAAAGGACAAGTTCACTATCATCATGGTGGGGAGCATGGCAGCACGCAGGCAGTCATGGTGCTAGGTAAGTAGCCAAGAGTTCTGCTTTTCTCCATAGGCAACAGGAAGAGAGGGGCATTAGATATCTTTTTAAGAATGATTTATTTTTATTTTCAGCTTTTGAAACTCTAAGCCCACCACTAGTGACACACTTCTTTCCATAAGCCCTACTACCTCCTAATCCTCCTCAAGGGGTGCCAGTCCCTGATGACAAAGTACTCGCATGTATGGCCCTATGAGGACCATTCTTATTCAACTCATCACACTTTTAAGTATTTCTACCAGTCTTTGGTTCCCATATCTTCTTACTCTAGGAAATAAAGCCAAGTTCTGTATCCACTGATATCCTTGTCTCTCCAGACTTTGGAATGGTAGGTTTCTATGAATGACACCCTAGTTGTTCATGGGTAGATCTCAAAGTATTGTCAGTTTTTATTTTGTCCAGAGTTCTCTTCTTGTAAGGACAAGAACAACTTTCACAAGTGTAGGTGCTAAAAACAGCACAGAATTTCTTCCAAGTTGCTTGTCATTTTGTGAGGAACTATTTTTAAGATTAAAAAAGAAATGAGGATGAAGTAAAAATCTAATAAGCTCTTCAGATACAGCTTGGGTATCACAAATGCTCTATTTCTAGAATGTTTGCATCTCTTACTCTTGTCATGGACATGGTAGTTGATATGACTATAAACATCCAAGGCTTGTATTTCTTTTTATTCATTGCCACTTACAGATTAAGCCTAGATACCTTTTAAAAATGATTTAATTTTAAGGATGTATGTCTATGTGTCTGTCTTTGTGTAGGTATGTGCACATTAGTGTGGGTACTCATAGAGAGTAGAAGGGTTGAGTTCTCCTCCAGCTGGAGTTAGAGGCTATAAGCTACACAACACAAATGTGTGTAGTTCTTGAATGGCAGTATGTGTTCTTGACCACTGATCAAACTTTCTAACCACTATTTACCTTCTTGTACACAGTTATTTACAGAAACGAGTATTCTATCTACCTTTCATGTTTACTTGTGAGTTACCACTTTTATCTAGAAGTTTTAAGGTATCTTTCTTTATAAATTTCCATGCAAAACCAAGTGCAAGTTTTGTTTTCATTTTCCAGAAGTAGTTGAATGCGCAGATCTGTGGGTGTCTCGGTGATGGTATGCAATACTTATCTTTCATTCTTTTAAATTAAGGCGCACTGAAACCCCTTAATTTATGTATGTTGTACTGAGTTCAGTTCACAGCACCATAAAAACCAAGCAAACAATGGCATAACCCAAAACTACTTTTGAAATATATAGTTCAGTAGTACTTAGTACATTCTTTACATCCGGTTACTGGATCCTCTATATATTTCCAAAACGTGTTCAGTACTCTAAAAGATAACCCCATGTTAGTCTATGTTCTGTTGGTGATATTTTACCAACACTTTGGACTATGTGATTCCTTTTTAAAAAAATATTTTCTTTTTTTTTTTATTTATTTATTACGTATTTTCCTCAATTACATTTTCAATGCTATCTCAAAAGTCCCACATACCCTCCCCCCACTTCCCTACCCACCCATTCCCATTTTTTTGGCCCTGGCGTTCCCCTGTACTGGGGCATATAAAGTTTGTGTGTCCAATGGGCCTCTCTTTGCAGTGATGGCCGACTAGGCCATCTTCTGATACATATGCAGCTAGAGTCAAGAGCTCCGGGGTACTGGTGAGTTCATACTGTTGTTCCATCTATAAGGTTGCAGGTCCCTTTAGCTCCTTGGGTACTTTCTCTAGCTCCTCCATTGGGGGCCCTGTGCTCCATCCAATAGCTGACTGTGAGCATCCACTTCTGTGTTTGCTAGGCCCCAGCATAGTCTCTCAAGAGACAGCTATATCTAGGTCCTTTCAGCAAAATCTTGCTAGTGTATGCAATGGTGTCAGTGTTTGGAAGCTGATTATGGGGTGGATCCCTGGATATGGCAGTCTCTAGATGGTCCATCCTTTTGTCACAGCTCCAAACTTTGTCTCTGTAACTCCTTCCATGGGTGTTTTGTTCCCAATTCTAAGAAGGGACACAGTGTCTATACTTTGGTCTTCATTCTTCTAGAGTTTCATGCATTTGGCAAATTGTATCCTAATTATATCTTGGGTATCCTAAGTTTTGGGCTAATATCCGCTTATCAGTGAGTACATATTGTGTGAGTTACTTTGTGATTGGTTTACCTCGCTCAGGATGAATCAAATGCTGTCCCGAAAGTTCCCTATACACTCCCTCCACCCTGCTCCCCTACCCACCCACTTCCACTTCTTGGCCCTGGCATTTCACTGTACTGGGGCATATAAAGTTTGCAATACCAAGGGGCCTCTCTTCTCAATGATGGCCCATGTGATTGTTAAAGGGACACATTATTTTTTCCAAGTTCTGGAAATGAGGCAGTCTAACATGAAGATGGCAGCATTGGTGAGGGCTCTTGTCCAGAAGGCAAAATAGCAGGATAGTATGAGAGAAGGTGAGACCAAGTTAAAGTCATTTATCTAATAAGGCTGTCCTTCTGATAAATAACTCACACCCACAGTAATAATACTAGTTCTTTCATGGGGCAAAGATTTTATGACCTAAGCACTTGTTGTTACTCCCCACTTTCCAATGCAGCCTCAGGAAAGTTTCTTTTTTAAGCACATTAACAGAAAAACTTAAATTTATCAAGCCTTTTGTCCCCACTCCTCTCATACAGCAGTCCCTGAAAAGGAATAATTTTTGCCCATGTGGACTTACTCATGTTACGTATTTTGCATAAAGGGAATCATAAAATGTGTGGCTCTGGGGGTGTGGCTTACTTCAGATAGTAGATTGCAAAGGTTCACTCCTCACTGTCACATGAGATAATCACAATAGGTGCTCGCTCACTTCTTGTGACACTCCTAAGCTTTGCCTCATCTCAGGTCCTTTTCATTTATCGTTTTGAAATTTGAACAACACTTTCAGGTCTATTACCTATTTTTCTCCTCAGCTCTAGAAGTTATTCCTTTAGTCATTTAAAAATATTTTTTCTGATATATTCTCTTTGAGTTCTTCTGAAAGTATAATTAGCTTATTTATAACTGACATATAAATATTTTTTTTACATCTTCAATTATGTTGTTGCATTCACTGAGCATAAGAATGCACTAGCTCAGGTTCCAGCTAGTCAAAGACTTAACTTTTTGTGTTTATCTTTTTGCTCACACCATCACCCGAATTATTTTTTTAATCTCTAGAAGCACATCATGACTTTTGAATCTACCTACCCATTTATTTTCTAATAGATTTAACCTCTCTCCATGTCCTACTAGCCATGCACTTCTTTTAAATTTAGATCAGCACTCATATCCTTCTGTTTCTACTCATGATGAATTAGAATATTAAGAAAATATAAGTAAAAACTGTCCCCCCTAAATTGGGAATATTTCGAGTTTTATATTTCATATCTTCTCAAATTTGAGTGTGAAATGTAGGACATCCTCTGAATTGAGTAAATGAAATAGTCTTGCATTATTTTAGGGGCTTCAGCACTATAGCAACTTAGTGCATTCACCTTACTATAAATTATTTGAGTAAAAACAGATATTGCAATTGTGTCGATTGGTCTTCTTGCAGGACCCCCTAACAGAGAGAGTAGGAACTGTCTTTGACTCTGTTGCCTGTGTTGGGACCTTTCCTCCTACTGGGTTGCCTCATCTAGCCTTCATAGGAGAGAAGGTATCTAGATTTACTGTAACTTGATATATCATGGCTTGTTGATATCTATGGGAGGCCTGCCCTTTTCTGAAGAGAAACAGGAGGAGTAGATTGGGGAGTAGGGAGAGAGGGGTGTGTGTTGGGGGAAGAGGATAGAGGGAAACTGCTGTCAGGTGTAAAACAAACAAACAAACAAACAAACAAACAAACAGGTATTTTATGATCCTCCACAACTATGTGTATCCTAGAAGCTGAAGTTAAAATTGTATTGAAGTATGAATTAGAATGTCAGAGCACTGAATTTCATTCTCTATTCAGCTCCACGCTAAGATGAATTTAGCATGAGACAACTCTATACTGAAATCAGTAAGGCACAAGGCACAGATTACAGGTTTTTAGGTCCCCTCTTTCTCTTAAAATTTATATCAAGATCAGAACTTTTTATTTGACCCAGAAGTATTTGCAGGACCATAAGAGGGCAGCATTCAATCTACAGGACTGCCGGCATCATTTCCCACAGATCTCCAGTGCACTGAAGTTACAGGATTCTGAGATTGACACAGCACTAGCTAGCATTAGCAACTTGAGGCCCATGCCAAGAAAAGTAATTTGTCTGTTTTAAGTAAAAGAATATAAATGTATCCTGACTGCACTAAAAAAAAAAGTCACTTTAGTATTTGTATAGCTGTCAAGCTTGCATTCATTGGAAACAAGAAACTCTTGTTAATCCCATCTATACCATGACAGTGAAAACAAACTTGTCAACCCAACTAAGGAAAAACACCCAAGAGGATGGGCTGAAATGTAGATTTGAAAATGGCATTTTAAAATGCATTATATATAAACTGTGAAGTGTAGGCTGACAACTGAATGTTCAACAACACATGTTTTCTACATTAGGACTACATTTTGATATCCATAGGTTAGTCTGGAAAAATAAAACAAGAAAGAAAATTCTAATAAGATAATAGATAACTTGGATTCTACGTAGTAGCCAGTACATTTTGAAGGCAAATGACGTGTTAGACATTCTATTTAGGACAGCTGAAGTCAATGAGTTATATGTATTTTTGAAGCATAGCAGATAATTAATGAAAGATGGGTTCTTTTACAGTGGTAGAATCTAAATTTTTGAATCTATGTTTCCATTGTCAGCTTCCTTATCAGCTCGATAAGCCTGTCTTCTGACAGTGACAGCAAATCATAGAAACTTGACAGGCTCTAGATCATAATATGACATTTATAATTTGCTGGATTGACCTCTTTTTCTTCCCCCTTCTTTTTGCAAACATTGGGCATGGTCCTCCTTCCTCTGCCTGTGGGTTAGAAAGTTCTCCTTTTTCTTGTCTTGCTGCTCTCCTCTTCCTTCTTCATACAATGTCCAAACGTCTAATTGCTCTCTCAGGAAATTACCTTCACTCTACCTAATCAGAGGAAAGGTATTTATAATAGTTCAAAAATGAAAGAATTAGCCACTGGGAAATTTGGAAAACTTTACTGGTGATAGACTGTTGCCAACTTTTATAAGACAACCTGTCACCATTTTATCCTTAATACAGGAATCTGAACCAATTCTCTGGGATTGCCTCAAATCACTGGATTTATTAAATTCATGACTGTATTTGTTCTCTTACAGCAATGGCATGCATGACACAGTGAGCCATGCACCACTCTTCAGAAAGAATATTAACAGTGGAAATAAGCCAACTTCATACACTGAGAGATGACACAGCAGAAATCAGGAGCTGAAGAAATATACAAGTGCTGTGTAAGTTTGTACCTTACACTAAAGCTAGAGGAGAGCCCTGACTAAAATAGGGGGGGAAAGCCATTTGATTACAAACACTTTTCTAATTATACACTGACTCTGTTTTAATCTTTAAAGTCTCCTCTGATGTAGTGTTAAGATGTTAATAAAGAGTAAATTGCTTTCATCCTGACCTTTTGTTTTATTGTTTTTTCTCAGCTTTTATTACAGAAGCATTATTGCTGTGGAAATGTTAACTTCCTGCTTGTGTTTCTGGAACCCTGAAGGGTATAGAAGTTGGACAGTTTAGGCTCTATTAAGGAGCTTTGAAAGGAAAAAAAAAATTCAGCACTTTTGTTTTATATTTTATGTTCGCCAGAGGAAAGTCTGTTCATGATAAGTGAACTTGGAGATCAATGCCCAGAAACAAACTACAAACTTTAGGCTCACTTCTGTTAATTTTGAGAACCCACAATGGCTGCATTTAAATAAACATGAATTAGCCAGGTAAAAGGAACAAACCAGAGAGGGAGGGGATGGGTAGATGTGCTGACGAAAGGAGATGACTGAAAACAAAGTTTAACACCACATGTGAATGAAATGTCCTAATTAAACCCGGTTTGATAAGCTAACTTAAAAATTAACATCCTCATGAATTTATGAAATTCCTAAGCAAATGGTTGGACCTGGAGGGCATCATCCTGAGTGAGGTAACACAATCACAAAAGAACTCAAATTATATGTACTCACTGATAAGTGGATATTAGCCCAGAAACTTAGTATACCGGAGATATAAGATGCAATTTGCAAAACACATGAAACTGAAGAAGAATGAAGACCAAAGTGTGGACACTTTGCCCCTTCTTAGAATTGGGAACAATCACCCATGGAAGGAGTTACAGAGACAAAGTTTGGAGCTGAGACAAAAGGATGGACCATCTAGAGACTGCCATATTCAGGGACCCATCCCATAATCAGCCTCCAAATGATGACACAATTGCATACACTAGCAAGAGTTTGCTGAAAGGACCCTGATATAGCTGTCTCTTGTGAGACTAGGCCGGGGCCTAGCAAACACATAAGTGGATGCTCACAGTCAGCTATTGGATGGATCACAGGGCCCCCAATGGAGGAGCTAGAGAAAGTATCCAAGGAGCTAAAGAGATCTGCAACCCTGTAGGTGCAACAGCATTATGAATTAACCAGTACCCCGGAGCTCTTGACTCTAGCTGCATATGTATCAAAAGATGGCCTAGTCGGCCATCACTGGAAAGATAAGCCCATTGGACATGCAAACTTTATATGCCCCAGTACAGGGGAATGCCAGGGCCAAAAAGTGGTAATGGGTGGTATCTTAGTCAGGGTTTCTATTCCTGCACAAACATCATGACCAAGAAGCAAGTTGGAGAGGAAAGGGTTTATTCGGCTTACACTTCCATACTGCTGTTCATCACCAAGGAAGTCAGGACTGGAACTCAAGCAGGTCAGAAAGCAGGAGCCGATGCAGAGGCCATGGAGGGATGTTCTTTACTGGCTTGCCTCCCCTGGCTTGCTCAGCCTGCTCTCTTATAGAACCCAAGACTACCAGCCCAGAGACGGTCCCACCCACAAGGGGCCTTTCCCCCTTGATCACTAATTGAGAAAAAGCCTTACAGTTGGACCTCATGGAGGCATTTCCTCAACTGAAGCTCCTTTCTCTGTGATAACCCCAGCTGTGTCAAGTTGACACGAAACTAGCCAGTACAATTGACCCCTTGTCAACTTGACACACAAACACATCACTAGTAAGCCTCAACCCTTACATTCTTATTCATCCCCAAGATCTAAATAAGTTTAAAAGTCCCACAGTCTTTAAATATTCTTAAAATTTCAATCTCTTTAAAATATCCATCTCTTTTATAATCCAAAGTCTTTTTACAATTAAAAGTCTCTTAACTGTGGGCTCCACTAAAACAGTTTCTTCCTTCAAGAGGGAAAATATCAGGGCACAGTCACAATCAAAAGCAAAAGTCAATCTCCAACCGTCCAATGTCTGGGATCCAACTTACGATCTTCTGGGCTCCTCCAAGGGCTTGGGTCACTTCTCCAGCCATGCCCTTTGTAGCACACGTGTCATCCTCTAGGCTCCAGATGCCTGTACTCCACTGCTGCTGCTGCTCTTGGTGGTCATCTCATGGTACTGGCATCTCCAAAACACTGCATGACCCCTTCAGTCCTGGGACATCAATTGCAACTGAGGCTGTACTTTCACCAATGGCCTTCCATGGCCTCTCACAGTGCCAAGCCTCAGCTGCTCTGCTCAACTCCTTCATGCCTTCAAAACCAGTACCACCTGGGTGACCCTTACACATTACCAAGTCCAGCCACAGCACAAGGTACAACTTTGGCTATATCTGGAACACAACCACTGTGCTCTCAGAAAACACTTCCCAGAAGATGTCACCTCAATGATGCTGGTCTCTTCTTAATCACCACTAATTTCTTAGCTCCAGCTAACCAGCATCAATAGTCCCAGTAATGCAAAGTTTTTGCTTTAGTAGTTCTGGTATCTTGTTAATCACAACTGATTCTTCAGCCCCAGCTAACCAGAACTACAGAATCTTCACAATCAAAACAGCAATGGCCTTGAAAAGAGTCTTTAATTTTCCCTCTGAAATTTCACAAGCCAGGGCTCCATCTTCTACACTGTTCTCAATATTATCTTCCAAGCTCCTACAAAACATCCGACAGAGCTCTTAACAAAGGATGGATCTTCAAGCCCAAAGTTCCAAAGTCCTTCCACAGACCTCCCCAAAACATGGTCAGGTTGTCACAGGAATACCCCACTCTGCTGGTACCACTTTGTCTTAGTCAGGATTTCTATTCCTGCACAAACATCATGACCAAGAAGCAAGTTGGGAGGAAAGGGTTTATTCAGCTTACACTACCATACTGCTGTTCATCACCAAGGAAGTCAGGACTGGAACTCAAGCAGGTCAGAAAGCAGGAGCCGATGCAGAGGCCATGGAGGGATGTTCTTTACTGGCTTGCCTCCCCTGGCTTGCTCAGCCTGCTCTCTTATAGAACCCAAAACTACCAGCCCAGAGATGGTCCCACCCACAAGGGGCCTTTCCCCCTTGATCACTAATTGAGAAAAAGCCTTACAGTTGAATCTCATGGAGGCATTTCCTCAACTGAAGCTCCTTTCTCTGTGATAACCCCAGCTGTGTCAAGTTGACACAAAACTAGCCAGTACAGGTGGGTAGGGAAGTGGAGGGGGGAGGGTATGGGGGACTTTTGGGATAGCATTGGAAATGTAATTGAGGAAAATACGTAATAAAAAATATTTAAATAAAAAAATTAACATCCTCAAAGTACCAAATCTGCTTCACAATGAGGTAGACAGCCAATATGAACTTGACTCAAACCAGTCTCCAAATGTTAATATGTTAATGCCACTCTATAATACTAGGGAGTAGGGATGGAGACCATCAGCTATTTTGTTGGCTGAATTTCCTTGTAACTGTAAGTTCTTGGAGAAAAGGTAACAGGGCAGAGGTGGGGGTCTTAGTCTTTGGGTTTCTAAATTTTATTCTAAAAGTTTGCCTAATTTACTGTGGTACAAGCTTTTACAACTGAATTTTATATTATTTATTCCAAGAAAGGAGTGAGAATGGGCATTTCTCATGACAAACCCTCCATGCCCAATAGCTACTCACATAAAAACATGGTCCTACAGGACATTTCTTACCCAGTAGGGTTCCTGTCTAAAAGAACTGCAGGGACGCCCTTCCAGTCGGCACCAGTACCGGGTCACCTTGGGCACGGAGTCGGTGGACACCCCCAAGGTCCCAAGAAGACTCTCCACACAATCTTAGGACCTCTGCTGAGTGGAACACAACTTCTGTTCCAATCCAATTGCTCTAGACAACTTCTGCTATGAGGCAGGTTCGAACGCCAGATATCTGGGCACCTTCCCTGCAAGAGGAGAGCTGTCCTGCAGAGAGTGCTCTGACAACTGAAACTCAGGAGAGATCTAGTCTCCCAGGTCTGCTGATAGAGACTAACAGAATCACGAGAGGAACAAGCTCTAACCAGAGACAACTATAACAACTAACTCCAGAGAATACCAGATGGTGAAAGGCAAACATAAGAATCTTACTAACAGAAACCAAGACCACTCACCATCATCAGAACACAGCACTCCCACCTCAGCCAGTCCTGGGCACCCCAACACACCTGAAAAACTAAACCCGAATTTAAAAGCATATCTTATGATGATGGTAGAGGACATCAAGAAGGACTTTAATAATTCACTTAAAGAAATACAGGAGAACACAGCTAAAGAGTTACAAGTCCTTAAAGAAAAACAGGAAAACACAACCAAACAGGTAGAAGTCCTTAAAGAAAAACAGGAAAACACATCCAAACAGGTGATGGAAATGAACAAAACCATACTAGACCTAAAAAGGGAAGTAGACACACTAAAGAAAACCCAAAGTGAGGCAATGCTGTCTCTTGTGAGACTATGCTGGGGCCTAGCAAACACAGAAGTGGATGCTCACAGTCAGCTATTGGATGGATCACAGGACCCCCAATGGAGGAGCTAGAGAGAGTACCCAAGGAGCTAAAGGGATCTGCAACCCTATAGGTGGAACACCAATATGAACTAACCAGTACCCCGGAGCTCATGTCTCTAGCTGCATATGTATCAGAAGATGGCCTAGCTGGCCATCAGTGGAAAGAGAGAACCATTGGTCATGCAAACTTTATCTGCCTCAGTACAGGGGAACGCCAGCGCCTAGAAGTGGGAGTGGGTAGATAGGGGAGTGGGGGGGTATGGGGGACTTTTGGGATAGCATTGGAAATATAAATGAGTAAAATACCTAATTAAAGAAAAAAAGAAAAGAACTGCAGGGACAAAAATGGAGATGAGACTGAAGGAAAGGCGGTCCAATGACCCGCCAACTGAGGATCTACCTCATAGGGAGACACCAAGGCCTGACATGATCAGTGATGCTATGATGTGCTTACAGACAGGAGCCTAGCTGTCTTCTGAGAGGCCCAACTGGCCACTGAGTGAGGCAGATGCAGGTATATATACACGCAACCATTGGATGAAGTCAGGGCCCCTTATGGTTGAGTTAGGGGAAGCATGGAAGAAGCAGAAGGGGAGGAAAGACCATAGAAAGAACAGCAGTCTCTGCTGACTTGGACTCCTGAAAGCTCCCAGAAAACTCTTTTCACCAACCAGACAGCATACAAGAACTGGTCTAAGACCCCAGACACACATATAGCAGAGGACTGCCTAGTCTGACCTCAGTGGGAGAAGATGTGCCTAATCTTCCAGATACTTGAGGTCCCAGGAAGGGGGTAGGCATGGTGGTGGGGAGCATCCTCTTAGAGACAGGCACGGCATTCCTGGCATGGGATGAGGAACTGTGGACAATGGCTGGATTGTAAATTTAAAAAAATATTGTCAGGATATAAACTGAAAGTTTAGGAAAATTTCCTGTTTATCTTGACCATGAAAAGGAAACAGGCTGTTTCCTCTTTTACTGAGACCCACCAACATGGGCAGCGTTCGCACCAAGACCTTGAAGAACGGGGCCTGGGTCATCATCGAGAAGTACTACACGCACCTGTGTAATGACTTCCACACCAACAAGCGAGTGTGCGAGGAGATCGCCATTATCCCCAGCAAGAAGCTTCAGAACAAGATAGCCGGCTACGTCACGCATCTGATGAAGCGGATTCAGAGAGGTCCTGTGAGAGGCAGCTCTATCAAGATGCAGGAAGAAGAGAGAGAGAGGAGAGTTAATTACATTCCTGAGATCTCGGCCCTAGATCAGGAGATCATTGAGGTGGATCGACACCAGGAAATGCTGAAGCTTCTGGACTTGGGCATTCTCTCTAACCTGCAGGTCACTCAGCCTACGGTTGGCATGAATTTCAAAACACCACGTGGAGCTATTTAATCTGTTATGCCATATTTTCAGTAAACCTGAAAACAAAACAAAACAAAACAAAACAAAAAGAGAAAAGGAAACAGGCTTGACCTATACTTTTAATGGTGATCTACCATCTAGCATTGGTAACCAGAAAGTGATTGTGTATGTTCATGTAAATGTGGAACATTGTTACAATTGTAACTTCTTCTATCTTTGTTTATAAAGTGTAACTTCTTCTATCTTTGTTTATAAAGTGCTCATTAAAATATATCAACAAAACAAAGCAAAACAAAACAAATCAAAAAGCAAGGCATTGGCTGATAGAGGCAGGGAAGGGAACTCAATGTCTTCAGAGGAATTTCTATCTAAGCTAAGGCTAGTTCTGCCTGTCTGTAAGAATCAGAACACAGTCCTGGTTCCTCTTGTCCACATGACTATATGTTGCATGAAATATTTTTAAAAGTGGTAATCTCCCATGTTAAACACAGCTACCCTCTGCCTCAGCAGGCTGGCAGGCAATGGCGGGCAATGGCAGGCAATGTCTGGCATGATCCTATCTTGTTTAGATTCTCTGACTCAGAGCTCCAAAATCTCTCAACCCAGCTTGCTAAATTTCCACTGGTGGGTCGTTACCACACCAGCCCCATGCTTCAAAACTCCCACAGCCTTTTGTGGTGCACATCAGGCAAACCCACGCTTTGCCTCCATACCTTTCTCTCTGGAATCCAGTCAAGCTGCCGCTTGAAGGAAAACATCACACAAACTCAGTCAGAAACAATGGTAACTCAATTGCTGGGTACAAAAACTAGAATACAAATCTTGTAAGCCATATTACATTTAAATCCTCTGGTGGCAAATCCTGGCAGATCCACCATTGAACCTGGGAGATACTAGTAGCTACATATTGTCCTTTAACTATCTTCATCCAAAACCCCCCAATATATCTCCTGCTTCCTCTCTTCCCTGTCCAACCTGGAAAACCCTTCGACTTGCCCAGTGATTGGTCCCTTTATTCACTGGGGAAGGTCACAAGAGTTGCCTGAGTATGTGACTCATTCCATACAACCCCTCCTGGGAAAGCAGAATTAACATCAAAATATGAACACCAGGGCCATCCACAACAACTATAGGACAAGAAAGAAACCCACAACATCCATGTGTTTGTCCTATCCAATTTCCCCTTTATATTATCAGCTAGGTCACTGTGTGTTTCATGAATGAAATGGGAAGTCTTAACTCCATGAAGCCTTCCTTTTTAGTGCTAACAATGGATGGTTAAATATGGTATAGAATGTTTTCCATGGTTAAAAAAAGAACACAAACAATACCAGCTGAGAAGGGTTAGACAGCCTCCAGAGAACAATGAGGAAGCTGGTATTTCACATTGCATGGTCCAGAAAAGCTCCTCTGAAAGGTGACATGAGAGTAAAGCCTGAATTCAGTGAAAAGTCGATGAGGATCTATCTGGAGCAAACAGGGATCTGAGCAGAGTGAACTGGAAAGAATCCTTGAAATGGGACAGGTGATGCTGGGTGATTTAGGGAGAGGAAGACAGTCCCAACATTTAACTCAGAGTAACTATTGGAAGGAAAGTGTCAAATGAGATGGGATGAAAGGAAGCAGAAAGGGAAGCAGAATCTACTATGATTTGAATAGAAAACAGCTGGAAAGTTTAGAACAGTGGTATTACAGCACTGTCTCAAGTTTAAAAGGATATTTCCACCCACTCCATACAAATGAGCTGAAATACATAGTAGATAGTGTTTCAAATGGCGCATAGTAATTTCTGTCTTCTGGCATTACTCTCATTTATCCCCTGAATGTAAGTATGAGCACACTGTAGCTTGTGTTTTTAGTCAAGAGAATTCAGTGAAGAGGATGGGGTATTACTTCTGTGATTAGGGGGCAAGACTATTTTTGTTATTGTTATTCTTGTTATTCTTGTCTTGACTTTGAAGTAGCAGGAAACTACAGTGAAGACAATCATACAGAAAAGAATTGAGGGCAACTGGGAGCTAGGAACCAACCAGGAATGAAGCTCTCAGGACAACTATTTTTGAGGAAGTGATTTTTTTTTTACAATAATTATGTGGGCTTCAAAATGAATCTTTTGCATTCCTGACTTCAGATGAGACTCTAGCTTTGGATCCTACCTTGATTTCAGTCTTCTAGTAAATCTTGAAGCAGAAAACTTTAGATAAACTTGCCCAGATTGGTGATCCATAGAAGCCACAGTAGAATCAAAGTACTTAGGCCACAATATGATAAAAACCACACCCTTTCAACAAAAGGGTGGTGCTTTGTTATTTGGGAATACATGATTAACATGGTAAGAGCAGAAGATAGAAGAACTATTAGGCAGCTTACAGTGTAACCAAGGAGAGACACATCAGTGACCTAAAGACAGCATACAAAAATAATTACATTGGAGAAAAATGGATTATAAGTTCAGAACTCATATTTTACTGATATATTAAATGTAAACTAAGCAAAAAAGAGAGGAGTGAACGGTAGTGGCAAATTTTATAGATAAACTGTCTTGTTACTTTTTACTGACCTATGGAAGACAAGGAGAGATATAAGGGCTTTGCTTCTTGTTTTATTTTGTTTTGTTTTTAAGTAATTTGTTGGGAGGTAAGGCATGTCTTAGTTAGGGTTTCCATTACTGTGAAGAGACACCATAACCAAGGCAATTTTTACAAAGGACAGCATTTACTTGGGGCTGGCTTACTCTTTTAGAGGTTTAGTCCATTATTGTGGAGAGAAAGCATGCCTGCTTGCAGGCAGGCATGGCACTGGAGGAGCTGAGAGTTCTACATCTCTGTCTGAAGGCAAACTGGAGACGTATGGCTTCTAAGAAGCTCAAAGGAGGGTCGCCAAATCTACCTCTAAACTCAAATACTTCCTGCAAACAAAGCTTCACCTCCTAATAGTGCCATTTTATGGGCCAAGCGTATTCAAACCACCACAGGCTGCAGGTTGGAAACACATGTTCTGTCTTGGATGTGCCATGGTTGAAATGCTTAGAAGATACTATGGCTAGAAATCAGAGAGAAGTTGCAGGTTATGCATACAAGCTTGGCAATTATACAACCTATTTGCATATTTCTCTCTGAAATGGTAAGCTCAGGCACACTCAGTTCTAAAGAGCCAGGGAGAAAGTAAGACAGGAAGTAACTCTTTACTATAATCCCTTAGGACCAAGAGTAAAGTTAAGAGAGAAGTCACAGAGAGGTTCTCATATCCTTTGCTGAAGGCCCCTGGTTACTTCTAGTTCAGTCAGAAAAGAAAGTGAATGAGTACAGTGTCAGGAATTTGGGTCTAACATAGATCCCTTTATTCAAGGAAAGTATACCTACCAATGGATACATAAAACATATTATATCATGTCTGGTAACCTGTTACAATAGGACAAAGTGAGAAGGAGACACATAAATGGCATTAGCAATAAATCCATTGTTTGCCTGACCATGATCATAGAGTGGCTCTGAGAGGCAGTAAAGTACCAATTAAGACTAAGATGATAGAGGTAGGAAGCCTGGGGTTGGGTGATGGTATGGACCAGAGTTGTCAAAATCTCCTGATGTAATATTAGTTCATCAATTCCTCTTTTAACATGAGAGTGATACTCTGGTGTTTACTTATTGAAACTAGAACCAAGAGCTTCCCTGGAAGTGCTACATTTCTTTGGTAAAAGTCATGAGGATGAGCTGAGTACAAACACGTAAAAGAACATTTCTGGGCAGTCATGGGATGTGTTTCTTGCCTTGTGAAGCAATACTGCATGATCATTAGCACATTAATGAGATGCCTGAAGTTTCCATTTTACTTTAAAGGAATGTGACATGATCCTCTACAGAAACTCAGAGGACTTCAATGTTTTCATTTACTTTCATGTGGGTTGAGGCCTCACCTCATCCATTAACATCCATCTGGAAAAATGCTTTTATGAGCATGTATTAACTCATTTAATTATAATAATGACTCATTAAAGGGTTGCTTTTCTTTGTTTTGGTGCCTGCCTAGGGTTGAACCAAAGGTTTTGTGCATACTAGGTAAGTAGCCTCTCCATTGGGTATATTTTTAATAGACAAAGTTGAAAATAAGGTAAGCAAACTACAATCAAACCATTGGCAAGCCTTCAAGCTGAGATTTCTGACCCAGGTGAAGTGACTCCAATATTACCCACTGTGTAATATTCTATTACTTCACGTGATTTGTTTTTTTGAGTAGGTCACACTTCTCCAAACACTAATCCAACTTCCTTTTCCTCAAAGAAGTCTGAAAACATCTATGGGTGGTCTTAGATCAAATGTTTCTAATGAAAGTCAAAATGAGAATAATAGTGGCCATTTTTTAGCCTGGTTTGGAATTTGGCCATAACAGAGTGATGCTCCAAGAAAACAGCAAAATTCATGAACTGTAACTTTACTTGTGACAAACACCATCTTGTGTTCGTTGAGCAAACAACTTACTCTCTGTGAGTTTCTGGTTCTTTTATTTATAAAACAGATGCAATTATAACACTTATGAAGTGTGGGAGGATTAAAAATATATATCTGTATAGAAGGTGTACCATTCAGCACTATAGCACTTTCTGATGAAATCAACAAAGAGACTTACTCATATCTCATTTGAAGGAAAAGGAACAGATGTGGAGAATATACTATGTTCCAAACCCTGCTTGTATGTTCAACATATTTCACTTCATTTAATCATCTTCTGAAAGTTACCAAAAACAAAAGAAAACAAAACAAAACAAAACAAAACAAAAACAAAAACAAAAACAAAAACAAAAAAAGAGAGAAAAAAGACATTGAGCTTGACATTTATAGGTAATAAAATAGAGACTTGAAGAGATCAAACATTTCTCTCGGGATCACATGTTTTGCTTGCTAACGGCCAACATTGTCATTGAAGCACTGTGATTTCTATCAGTCTTCCAGGGTTTTGTTTTGGTTTCTTCTTGATATCATCATTTAAACCAAGAATACAGAGACCTGATACTTGTTATTATCTGTTTCCTGACATGGAGAAAGAGCTCACTTCTACTAATTTAGAATTCTTCAGTTTCTTTCTCAATGAAATGCTAAAGAAAAGGAAACTGAATCCCCAGAGATTAGTTCTAGCTAATACTTGATGGCCCCTTTTGAATTCAGTAATGAAAATATTCCACTTTGATTGTCAAAGGATTTGTGGAAGTAGACAGATCCACAAAGGATAATATTTAAGGAATCACACTACCAAAGCTCAGGACTTACTCAGCTAGGACTCTATAGAGTTCTCACTGAGAGTCCTCAAACATTGTTTGGTTTCAGAAAATAGAGTCAGTGAATAAGCCCAACTTTGCAACCCAAGTTCTCTGAGCATGTTTTGCTACTACTGGGATTTGGCAAATTTGGTGATACTATGATGTGGTGGAGCCTTGAGGGTATCTGAGTCTAGAGTTGTCAAGGTCTGTGTTCAGAACTTTTCAGTTGAGTTCCACATGATCTGTACTCCCTGTACTCCTCCATACAATGCCTCACTTTTCTGCTATACTCTTTCTGCCTTTACTGGAGGAACATGTGGTAATTTGAGCAAGGTAGTGGCTATTGAATTAAATCAAAATTCATCTTCTGGCACCCTCAAACCAATACCATGGCTACTACTAACATATCCAACAAATCTACCTTTCTTATTAACTAATAATCATAGAAATTATTACAGAATTTGCTTTCATAGTAAAACTATTTTCTCCATAATAACTCTTAGCAGCTCACCCACTAGAGGCTTATAATTCACTTGCTTGCTTATATTCTACTTCCAACATAAACAAATTAACTATTTCTCAAATCCTGACAGGTAAATGTGCACTTAGCTTGTTGAGAGGACTGCTAGTAATAGAAAATATGGAGCCTGAATCAACTATCTTCTGTAACTAAGAATGACTACCCATGGCTTAGAACACCACCCCAGACACAAAAGGTTTGACCCACATCATGCCTGCAAATGTTCTGGGGCAATGGTAGCTTAGATCTTGTGAGAGTCTCTGACTTGCCAACCAATCACTGGCTTAACTTGAGGCCCAACCCATGAGAAGGAATCCATGTTTGACATTGCCTAACTGGCCAGGAATTGCAAGTTTGATAATCCAGAGATCTAGCATAGAATAAAAAAAGACTGAGCAAAAAATTAATGAAATGATTTCTAATGATATTCTGCTATACTCATAGATCCATGCCTAGCCCAATTGTCATCAGAGAGACAACATCCAGGAACTGATGCAAGCAGATACAGAGACCCACAGGCAAACATTAGGTGGAGCTTGGAGCCTATGGAAAGAAGGACTGAAGGAGCCAAAAAGGTTCAGGACATTAGGGGAATAGGGCCCATAAAATCAAACAAAGGAGGAGTCAGGGGCTCACAGAGACTGAAGGGGCAATCACAGTCTGCCTGGGTCTATACTAGGTCCTGTATACATACATTGTGCTTCTTTTGCTTGTAGGTTTTGTTGACCTCCCAAACCAGTGGAAATGTGGATTATGTCTGACTTGTTCACCTGCTCTTAGACCCTTTACATCCTACTGGGTTGCATCACCCAGACTTGATATGAGGGTTGGTACCTAGCCTTATTGCATCTCTGTGTAGTTGATGACACTCAGAGACCTGCTCTTTTCCGAAAGAAAATTGAGGAGCAGTGGCTCTGGGATTGAGGAGAGTCATATTTGGAAGAACTGAGAGGAGTGGAGGGAGGGGTGGCTACATTTGGGATGTATTGTATGATCAAGGGATGCATTGTACGAGTGAATACATAAAACAACAACAACAACAACAACCAGCTTTCTGTTTGCTGCTGCAATAACAGCCATTAGTATGCTCAGGTACAGAAAAGGATTATCTCTAATGTCTTCTGCTGTGGCTAAAAGAAGGCCTGGTTGGATTCAAATGAGACAAATGAAATCACCAATGCCAACTCCTGCCAGCAGATCAGGAAGCTGATCAAAAAATGGATGATCATTCAGAATCTTGTGACTATGCATGCATTCCTGGGCTCGTTGCCCAAAAACCACCTGGACTTGGCTGGAGGACAAGCATATTGTCATAGAGAAGGGTACTGCCAATGTTCTGATGCCCAAGAAAGTGACCTGGATGAGAGACAATCCTGCAGTGGCTTCTCAGGAGAAAGCATGAATCTAAGAAGATTGGCCACTATACGTATCACAGCCTGTACCTGAAGGTCAAAGGAAATGTATTCTAAAACAAGCAGATTCTCATGGAGCACACCCATAAAATGAAGGCAGACAAGGCCTGAAAAGAAGCTACTGGCTGATCAGGCTGAAGCTTTTAGGTATCAGATCAAGTACAAAAGTGCCAGGGGGAGTACCTCTGGGCCAAGAATGAAGAAATCAAGACTCTGTCCAAGGAAGAGATCAAGAAATAAAGCTTCCCTCATGTCTGGACCTAGTGACCTGGCTGTGGCCTCATGTAGATCAGTCATTAAAGTAAAACAGGCTTTTTTTCTGTTAAAACAACAACAACAACAACAACAACAACAACAACTACTACTACTACTACTACTACTACTACTACTATACTACTATAGAAAGGTTAAGATTTCAGTCCAAGCTCAAAGAAATATTTCAAATGGAAATGTGGAATCTGGTTTGATACATCATGGCTAGCACCATGATGTGGGGAACATTTAAAGATGAGCCAGCCTACTCCAAGCCTTTGTAGTCCTGTTCACTGTTACAACAAGCCTATGGACTCAAGAGATGAAAGAGAGGTCCCACGAATAAAACTCCAGATAAAGAAACCATAGAAAATGCATTGTGGTTGGAGTTAAATAGTCCCAGTCATTTAAAAAAATAGGGCAATTGCATCCAAAGAAGAACAGCAGTAAATAAAGTGATGTTCATCTGTAATGTTTTCCATTCTCTGGGCAAGCTTGCAGTTCTGTAAAAGGATTTGACAGGCTCAAAAGACTCTGAGGAAAATCAGTTTCAAAGATCAGTGTGCTGTGACAACCTACCGATTTTCAAATCTCCCTGCATGACTCCGCAGAAGCTATGCTGAATAGCTAAATGCTTTCACCTCTTCCATCAGACAGAGCCATTTGTTTTAGCTTATATGTGACATCCTTTGTATTGTTACAATAGTCAACAAACAAATTCTTTTTGGTTTGGGGTTGTAGAAAAGCAAAAGGGAGATTTAAAAGATCTAAATGTTTACTTGTGAATGTAGTTGATTTTTTTTTAAATGGATTAATTTAGTGTCCTCTTCTCCTTCCTGGTTGTGAGTTTCCATGTGTAATCAACAAACAGTCAGTTGCTTATTAGGGTTTACTGAACTTTTTCCACATCCCAAGAGCCATCTTTCAGTAGGTTGTTTTCCATTAAAAACTTACACACAATCTTTTCAGCCAACATCCATTTCTTGAGATGTGGTCATTTTCCATTTAACTCAGCTTTCTCCTTGATTTGCTTTGAGATTATGTAACTGTTGCCAAATTAGACATGGTTTAAGAAATGCCACCGTGACCTCTCATGATGTTGAATTAGTATTTCAGTTTTACCACCCAGGAGAAATATCAATACCTACTCATTCAAGTGACAAAATTAAATTTAGTTTTTCATCTGACTATGTCACAGAAAAATAGCTGATTTTACTTCTCATTGGCTTGACCTGATATTGATTTTTCTATTTCCATGATAATAATTTCAGAGCCACAAAATATCAACTGAGTTTCTATGGTTTAGAAAGCAGACCTCTGTGTCAGGTTCTGAGCATGAGACCAATGAGAGATGGTTCTGGAAGCCCACCCATCAGTCACCATACATTCCCTATTCTTCATACACATGCTTCCTCCTGGTGAACAGCTTCTACCATCTAACAGAGACAGCAAGCATCAAGAGAACTCTTAGCCAGCTTCACTTGCCCTTACAGCATGGTATGAGGCCCAGCTATTTTACCAGATAAAGTGAAATCTAGGATGAGAAATGGGGAAACAGAATAGTCAGAAGGAGAATGGTCCTTCTCTTTGGTGGAAAGAATTTTGAGAAAGATGTTTCCATTTTAGGTGTGTGTGTGTAGAATTGTATAAAAATGATATGTTGACTTTAAAATGTACTTTTCTTAACAGCTAGGTTAAATTCCATTCTGTATACATGTCATAGACAGGACATGGATGGGAGAATAAAATGGAAAGAAGGAGGCTGGGCGAGACATAGGACAAGAAACAAGAACAACAAATTTCATTTGGGAAATGCCTTGATGAAACCCAATTCTTTGCAAACTAGTGGTAACTAAATAATACTTAAAATAACTATGCCAAGAGATGTGGCAGCCATCTTGCAATCATAAAGGAAAAGACTTCAGAGAACAGGCCAGCACTACAGAGGGGGTAACAGAGAGTTAGAAAGAGCTTGACTGCAATGACGTTTTGAACTGTTGAAACATAGCTGCACCTACAAGAGGTTACCTTCTCAGTTACCTGCTTAAGAAGTTTGCACCTCTGCTGTGGAAGGGCTGTCAGGAAATTGAACTGCCCAGTCCTCTCTTACCTTTGTAATGTAATTGTAATATTAACACTTCCAAATCTCTCCTTAAAGTTTTTGATGCATCCTACATCAATCCCATCTCTTTCCAACCCAAGTAGAATCAATTTTTTTCAGCGTTCCATGGTCCTGTGCCTTATAATTTTCTCCTGCTCCCCACAAAACCAAAACCACAAAAGTCCCTGTCTTTCTAGATCTCCACCTTATCCCTTAGCCTTAAAATTTAATGCAACATCATCTAGTTGATGGGACTGTTTGTGTTGCTTGTTGGTGTATAATGGATTTGATCTTCTTTTGTAAATATAGGTGGGTACAGGACCCAATTCTTATCTAGAAGGCCTATGATAATAATTGTATCAGGGAAGATTACCCTGAAGTCATCAACTATCATTCATCTTTCAGCATATTAAATTCCGTGATTAAATAGATACTTTCTTTTTGCACTCAAGCTTTTTCTACAAGCTATAGACAGTTTACCAACCTCTTTACAATAACTGTTCATTAGAGAGATTAATAACCTTGTATTTAAGGATTAAAGCTCAATGCCATCATTCTCACCTCTAGAATATTTTCCCAGTTAAGTGGGTAAAGATGCTGAGGATTGGGGAAAGTAGGTGACCATCAGATTTTATAAAATGGCAATGCCAGATGCATCACTCTGTGGGTGTGGGTGTGGGGGGGCATGCACTGTTTCCTACTCTAGAGTTCTTTTTTTGTCTTTTGCAAGCCATCTGTGCATTTGCAATCTACTCAATACAAAGGATCCATGCAAATATCCCGGTATGGGCTCCTAATGACCAATTGCTATACCCATAGAGCATTGCTTAATCCTCATCAGCAGAGAGTTAGACACTTTGGAGCAGTCATCTCCAAATTGTATATCTTTATGAAATTCCTTCCCCACAAAGCCCAGGAATCCATGTGGAAGAGGAGGCCAGAAGAGAGGGAGTGGATGACTCCAAGAAACAGTTTCTTTTACACGCAACAGGACTGAAATACATAAGAACTCTGAGAGACTACAGCAGTATGCACAAGACCTGCACAGGTTCAAATTAGACCAAAATCCCATCAGTGAAAAAGTGAAATGTACACAAAAATCCCACCCTTAATCTGGGAACCATTTGCAATTGATACTTTCTGGGAAAGAAAAATTAGTTTTGTTTTTTTTTTCATTGGAGTGTAAGTGGATATTTCAGTTACACCCTAGGGTGGGCCTCATGTCCAGGAGTCGGTGTCAAGACCAAATGGACTCCATGTTTCTTCTGTGGGTATGTTTTATTTTGGTAATTTTTTTCTTGTATTGATTTTCCTTTATTTTTTTCTGGTTCTTCTATTGTTTCTGAGAGAGAGAGAGAGAGAGAGAGAGAGAGAGAGAGAGAGAGAGAGGGTTTGGGAGGTGAGGAAGAGAGTAGGATCTAGAAGTAGTTAGAGAGGAGCAAGAATATGATCAAGATAAATTGCATGAAAAAATTTCAATAAAAATTAAAAGACAACAAGATAGACATCTGTAGATACAAAAGGTCATACTTTGATATGAGAAACAATGTTCCATGCAGCCGATAGCCAAGATACCTAAATTTATGTTATTTAGTCATCTGCTGTCAGCTTTGTTATCTATTCAGAGAGTTCCTCCCCAACTTTCCACTTTCCATCCAAGTATGGCAAACACTCCAGTCCCATTTTTTATCCCCCCCCCCACACACACATCAATATTTTCACTTCTCTCCACTCCCCACAGTAAATTACACATTTGTTGGCTGGAAATGTACTCCAGGGTAGAACACTGACCCTTTGATTCCAGCGCCACAAAACAAAATTCCATGTTTGCTTTGTGTGCTCCCTGTTTGTGTGCATCTCTTCCCTGAAGGCAGAGAGCAGGCCTGATCTATTCCTCATTCTAAATCCAGCACTTCACATCACTCCCAGCGCACAGTAGGCACGCAGTACCTATTCAGCCATCAGTTAGTTATATAATATTTCAAATGACAGGAGATGGGAAAATGAAAAAAAAATTAGGGAAAAATAGTGCTCCTTTGGCACCTTGCATACCACTCAAGAAAACATGCAATGTATGCACAAGCAAAGCTATACCTAGTTGAGGAATAGTAGAAGCTGCCATTTCAAAAATGCACTGTAGACTTTACAGTCAATAATGAAAACAGTAGTTCAAAATTTTCCTTGCTGTAGTTGTTGATATCTTGATGCTACATTTAGAGACATGAAAAATATGAATAGTAGGGCATCTTAAAATTGATGAAATACATCAGGGTGTGCATTTAATGATGACAAGCAGAAATGAGAAACACACAGGCAGACCACGTGTACCAAGAGAAAGAACCTTGCCTTGATGTCATCAGAAAAAATACACATATTGAGTAAGGCTCAGCCCTGTATTCATGTGACACATTGTGACTCTAGTGACAGATACAGCATATCTCCAGCTTTATGGAAATCCTTTATTCTGTGGGCTTGAACAACTTTTGGAGTCTCTGTTTGATATTTTGAAAATCAGCAATATTTACCAAAGTAACTAAATTTAAAAGATACTCTGTATATGTATGCTGTAATTACTTTCCTGATTCTATTCCATAACTACAGAAATGAACTTTATCTAATTTTTTATAAATTAAAAATATTAATCAGAATGTAAATACATTATTTATTCCTTTCCTTTCTTCAATTGCTTTCATCCCCCACTCCCTCTCAAATTAATGACTTCTTTTTCTTCTTAATATTGTTACAAACACTCATATATTAAATCTCCTTAATGTTGTTGTGGTTATATGATTTTAGGGCTAAATGCTTGATATTGAGTACCAATTAGTGTGTTCACCCCCATAAAAGACTAATTCTCATTCTCGGTAGTCATTAGTAGCTTATAGTTCTTTCTCTAGGAAGAGTTTCACTAGTGTGTTGGCTATGCTTTATGTCAACTTGACACAAGCTTGAGTTACTTGAAAGGAGAGATGCTCAATTGAGAAAATGCCTCCATTAAATCTAGCTGTAAGACATTTTTCTTAATTATCGATTGATGTGGCAGTGGGGTGGGCTGTGCAAGAGAGCCCACAGTGGGTGGTATCATCCATGGGCTGGGGGTCCTGGGTTCTCTAAGAAGATTAAGTAGGCTAGGATAAACAAGCCAGTAAGCAGCACCCTCTATGGCTCTGCATCAGCTCCTGCTACCAGGTTCCAGCCCTACTTCAGTCCTGTCCTGACTTCCTCCAAGAACTAGGATATGGAAGTATAAGCTAAATAAACCCCTCCCCTACTTCCTTTTAATCATGGCATTTCACTTCATCAATGGAAATCCTAACTAGGACAATGATATTTCCCCCATTCACATTAACATATGTTTGCAGGTTTTTCATGGGCAGCCATACTGTTGATGCTTCATGGGTGTATATTCCTTGTCATCTCTAAGAGAAACAATCTCCCAGCAGGTGTCCAGGACCTCTGGCTCAGACAAACTTTCTTCCCCTTCTTCTGAGATATTTCCTGAGCCTTACAAAGGGGAATTGTGTTGCAGATGCATCCATTAGATTCGGTCCACCACAATCAGTTCTTCTTTGCATTTTGACCAATTGTTGTTTCCTGTATTGAACTCTGTCTCCTTCAAAGAGACACCTTTTTTGATGAGGGTTGAGAACTAGAAATATCGTGTGTTCAAGGATGGGTAAAGGATGCAGTTAGGAATTATGTTCATTAGTAAAGTAGTTTTAAAATGTTCCTTCCTCCCTAAGATTCACAACTTCAATATCCAGGGTGAGTACTTGGTTAAGTTTTCATTCCCAAGCACATTTTCCCTTCTACTGAGGAGTCCTTAATGTTAGTGCTGGTTGCCACCAAAATATGAATCCACTATTACACCTTTAGAAGCAGCATGCTGCACTCTTCATGGTTGTGGTTCATAGCACAGCAGGGTAGGGGATGTTAATTGCTCTACTCTCTGAAAAGCTTTTGGAACACCTGATGGCACTATGAGTGCTAGATTGCAGGGAGAAGGGTTTCAGGTCAAATCCAAGTGCTACCAAGTGCTGTGGCCAAAGTACATATTGTCTTCAGTAATAGGGATATACTTTCAACTTCAGAGTAGCAACCAAGGACAACAGCAATAACCTATACTGTTTTGGAAATCTCTTGATCTACCTAGACCAACAACTTGAAAGGAAGTTTCTTGTACCGAATTTGATGGTTCAGACTTTATTCCTAGCACTTCAGGACTAGAGGCAAGTGGATCCTTATAGGTTCATGATTATTTTGGTCTACATGGTGAGTTCCAGGCAGTCAAGGCAATATACTAAGACTCTCCCTTCAACAACAACAAAAACAACAAACAACAACAACAACAACACATTCCTTCCTCATGTCAGAACAGTTCCTCCTCACTGCATGAATGTCCACAGCACTCTCCTCTTTTGTCTTTTGTATTTCTTTTGCATCTTCTATTTCTCTTTGTAAGGAATCTGCCTCCCACTAAATAATTGTTCCTTGAACGTCTGAGCTCTGACTTAGCCAATGTCTGACAGCTAAAAGGTCCTTATTATGTTTGTTGATTGAGTGGAAGAATCAATTTGAGTAAGCTAGTCACAGAACAACTGCTGAGTCCACTTGCATGGAGTAATTGGAGGAGACTAATCATCCAAGCGTAGGGCACAATCATGTTTTCCAGGGGCCAAAGGGTAAAGAAGTAAAGCCATTCAACTGGTGTTCATTTATATCAGGCAAATAGGTTCAAACGCAGTGGTTCACAACCTGTGGGCCATGACCCTCTTTGAGAGTCAACTGACCTCTTCAGAGGGATGGTCTAAGATTCTTAGAAAACACAGATATTTGCATTAAGATTCACAACAGTAGCGAAATTACAGTTATAACTATAAATAAACAGTAACAAAATTAATTTTTATAATTGGGGCTCTACAACATGAGGAACTATATTAAAGAGTTATAGCATTTCAAAGGAGAAGAACCACTGTTCTAGTATATATGGATAAGGCATAGTACTTATAGCATTATTATAAGTTGGAGTAAATTCAAATTCTATTAGCTAGGGAAATCACATAAGTTTTCTCACCATCAAAACAAAGCCAGATGAGCAGGAGCTTTTGAGAGGCCTTGGGTGTGTCGATTCCCTTACGTGAACAAACTGCTCAAATTGCACACATCAGCTCCTTTCAATTTCTGTATATTAATTATGCCTCAACAAAGATGTTTTGCCAGTCTAAATTGTTATATTTGTTCCTAGTAAATGAACTGTCTTTATGTTTGTCTTTGTCTTTGCAATGCATGGAGAAATCTATCCATTCACTCAACTGAATTTTCACTGGAGAGTTAAATGGCATTACCCTGAAAGAACATTATCGTTTTCTAGAATATACAGGAAAATTCTATGGAATACATAGATAAGGACTCATCCTGGGATTTCCCCATCTTTGCCACAGGGAGGACCTCTTTCCAGTAGGATTTGAATGTGCTGTCTCAGCAGCCTATAGTTGCTATCCCTATAATGGTCTAAAGTGACTGCAATGCTTCCTGACATTCTTGTTCTAGTTCCAGAATTCACATCCTCCACCCTGTCAGAGTGTCTAGCTCTTAGGTAATGCAAAATAACACGGAATGCTTGTTTTCAAGTCTTATTGAGATGAGCAAGCCTTGTGTGAGCATGAGCTCAGCCTTCCTTCGGCTAACTAGCTGACATACCAAATTGCTCAGTGCACCTCTAAAAATGATTTAGCTGCTTTCCTACATTGGAAACTGAGTAGGAGATTTTAAAAATAAAATATTCTCCACTCAAGTTCTTGATGAAATCTTGAGGTCTCTCTAAGTAAAAATAACCTTGGTCTAATTCAAAGGTCAAAAAGACAAAACAAAACAGAACAAAACAAAACAAAAACCTGTTCAAGGAAGATTCAAGTTTTCAAGTTCAACCAACCAGATGCCAAAATCAACACCACTTTGACGCAGATGTGGTACCAGAGAAGTAGAGCTTCAGCAATGGACTTCCCTGTCCTTCTACCCTGAGTGTGAAGAGTCGAAGATGGGAAAGGGAGAAAACAGACCAAGAAGCTGACAAACTGCATCACATCCTGTAGCCAAGCCTCTATTTCAGTCCTTCAACACTGCTGGCCAGTTTCTGCACTGTGCTGAGAGCCAGATCCGGAATCAACAAGACACTTGTAGTCTCTTACCCATGAGCTCCAAGCAAATCAGGATTTGAAGTACAGACAAAATTATTCTTTGGCCTATGATTCCTGAGAGCTTACTTAAAATGGTAGACAATATTTTTTAGTGAAATGTTTTGTGAAAACCACCATCAAAATTTGACAGGCCACAGAAGTTTTGAAAAGTCTAGGGTTTAGACTATCTTTAATTTGTGTCCACCTCTTTCTAACTGTGCTATCTTGGACTATCCACTCATCCTCGGTGAAGCTATTTGCTTCTTACTTCAATCATTTATATAGCACACTGATAGATTATTAATTAATAATTAAATATATTAAAACTTTTGAACCTCTACTTCCCCCAAAACAATAATGCCTATTGTCCACATCATGTGTTGTTACCCTAAGACACCCTTTTTCTTTTCTCCATCATTTCAAACACTAGCGATTACAGCCTCTTGAAGACTTCTCTGCTTCCCCTCTGATACCTGTCATTTGTCATAGGTTGTGATCCACCAACCCCATTCCCATCCACTCCTAAACCATGAGTAATCTTTCTTCTGTCTGGGACACATCCCTCTTTTATATTCCTCTCAAAACTCTACGAGTTTTTCCAAATAACTGTTTCTCATGAAGCCTTTATATATACCATTTCCACTGAATTGCAAGTACTCCCATCTTATCTTCCAAACTAAATTCTTTATATAATAGTTCTATGTTTATGCTGTCTGACCACTACATTTATGGATCTTTTTGAAAACTATGTAACAGTATAGGATGTTGAGGATGAGAAAACTCAGTGGAAGAGATCAGGTAAGAGGTAATGAGCATACATAGACATCCAAGGTAGTAGGTTGAACTGTGACAAGTGAGGGTTTCTATGTTGTAAGTACTCGGGGACACTTGAATCCTAAGTAACTTGACTTCCAGGGTCCTGGGAGAGTTTGTGTATTATGAATCTAGGTTTTTTTTTTTTCTTTTCATTTTTCCTGTTAGGTAAGTGGCCATTGAAGAATGCCCATTCTTTACAATTATAAAAATTTCCTTGGCAGCTGTGTTGACATAGCTCAAAGTACAACTCTAGTAACTCGGCAATAAATTTTATTGAAGATAGGAACTAATGCCTGTGGTAAACTAAGGTTTTCCAAACACTGTTTTAAGTGTTTCATGCATGTTTGGTGGGGGTGGGGGCATGCAGAGACGACACAAAAGGTGGATACTGGCATTACCTTCTCCATTTTCAAGATGGAGAAATGGAAGCACAACGAAATAGAATGGAGCTATTGATCAAGTGAGCTAGGATGCAAAAGCAAACAGTCTAAAATCATAGCCTCAACTTGTGAGCACTTGTTCTACAAGGTGCCCAAATGTCTTGATTCCATAGGCTGCAGGTCTCTGTGCCATGTTATCCAAGCCCTTTTCTTAAATCTGTTGGTTTAAGAACAAAATGTAAATTGTCAACAACAACAGCAACAACAAAAATCCCCTCTTGCACACTTCCTCCTGGGCTTACAGTTGGAACTTCTGCTTTTGTATTCCTTTCATCTCTCCCACAGCTAACAACCAGTAAAGCAGGGACCAAGCTTCCTTCCAACACAAACCTTGGTAAGTGGTAAGTACCAGGCTGTTAGGAATCCACCAAGCTCCTGAATCACTCACTGTTTGCTGCTTCCACAAACAAGGATCTCTTTGAGATTCTAGAGTGAGTCAGTCTCACATCCCATACCTGCCAGAGAGAGTCAGCTGCCCCAATCTCTGAGCTGCCAGGAAGTACACAATTTCCAAGGGTAAAAGAAGCTCCCGACTGGGTGAAAGTAACAATGCACAAATGCTCAGGCAACAGCACTCATTTATATTATGTGGAAAATTCAGTAGCCTGAGGAAGAACCCTGGAAAGATAAATATTGAAGTATGAGAAACGATGATACAACAATTTTACTGTTAACCTGCATACCAGCAACTCTTTAAAATGCAATAGCAAAGACCTGGAGAGATGGCTCAGTGGTTCAAAGTGCTTTCTGCTCTGTTCTGTCCCCAGTGCTCACACTGTCTGTCTAACTCCATTGCCAGTGTATTGGACGCCCTTGGCATCCTCTGGCACCCCGACACATATGGTACAAGTCCATATAGACATATACCCATATACCTAAATACAAATGAAAATGAAATTTTAAAAAATCAACAGAAACCTCTGCAGAAGAGGGGATGGGCAGATTGTAAGAGGCAGAGGTGGAAGATGAGTCCACAGAGGCAGCATCTTTCAGGTGCACAGTAGTGATACACATATGAACTCATAGAACTGTGGGATCACATAAGATCTGAACAGGTTCAAACAAGACAAAATTCCAGCACTGCAGAGCAGAAGTAGACACAAAGACAAGAAGCTATTTGCAGTTGATACCCATTGTGAAAGGGAAAATCAGTTCTCTTTAATAAAATGTCCATTTTTATCTCCTTGTACAAAGCTCAAGTCTAAGTAGATCAAAGACATCCACATAAAATCAGAGACAGTGAAACTTATAGAGGAGAAAGTGGGGAAAAGCCTCGAGGATATGGGCACAGGGGAAAAATTCCTGAACAGAACAGCAATGGCTTATGCTGTAACATCAAGAATTGACAAATGCGACCTCATAAAATTGCAAAATTTCTGTAAGGCAAAAGACATTGTCAATAAGACAAAAAGGCCACCAACAGATTGGGAAAGGATTTTTACCAATCCTAAATCTGATAGGGGACAAATATTTAATATATACAAAGAGCTTAAGAAGCAGGACTCCAGAAATTCAAATAACCCCATTAAAAATGGGGTACAGAGCTAAACAAAGAATTCTTAACTGAGGAATACTGAATGGCTGAGAAGCACCTGAAAAAATGTTCAACATCCTTAATCATCAGGGAAATGCAAACCAAAACAACCCTGAGATTCCACCTCACACTAGTCAGAATGGCTAAGATCAAAAATTCAGGTGACAGCAGATGCTGGCGAGGATGTGGAGAAAGAGGAACACTCCTCCATTGTTGGTGGGATTGCAAGCTGGTACAACCACTCTGGAAGTCAATCTAGAGGTTCCTCAGAAAATTGGGCATAATACTACTGGAAGATCCAGCAATACCTCTCCTGGGCATATACCCAAAAGAAGTTCCAACTGGTAATAAGAACACATGTTCCACTATGTTCATAGCAGCCTTATTTAAAATAGCCAGAAGCTGGAAAGAACCCAGATGTTCCTCAACAGAAGAATGGATACAGAAAATGTGGTACATTTACACAATGGAGTACTACTCAGCTATTAAAAAGAATGAATTTATGAAATTCCTAGGCAAATGGATGGACCTGGAGGGCATCATCCTGAGTGAGGTAACACAATCACAAAGGAACTCCCACAATATGTACTCACTGATAAGTGGATATTAGCTCAGAAACTTAGGATACCCAAGATATAAGATACAATTTGCTAAACGCATGAAATTCAAGAAGAACGAAGACCAAAGTGTGGACACTTTACCCTTTCTTAGAAATGGGAACAAAACACCCATGGAAGGAGTTACAGAGACAAAATTTGGAGCTGTGACGAAAGGATGGACCATCTAGTGATTGCCATATGCAGGGATCCATCCCATAATCAGCTTCCAAACGCTGACACCATTGCATACACTAGCAAGATTTTGCTGAAAGGACCTAGATATAGCTGTCTCTTGTGAGACTATGCCGGGGCCTAGCAAACACAGAAGTGGATGATCACAGTCAGCTATTGGATGGGTCACACGGCCCCCAATGGAGGAGCAAGAGAAATTACCCAAGGAGCTAAAGGGAACTGCAACCCTATAGGTGGAACAACAATATGAACTAACCAGTATCCCGGAGCTCTTGTCTCTAGCTGCATATGTATCAAAAGATGGCCTAGTCGGCCATCACTGCAAAGAGAGGCACATTGGACTTGCAAACTTTATATGCCCCAGTACAGGGGAACCCCAGGGCCAAAAAGGGGGAGTGGGTGGGTAGGGGATTGAGAGGGTGGGTGTGGGGGACTTTTGGGATAGCATTGAAAATGTAAACGAGGAAAATATCTAATTTAAAAAAAGAGAGAAAAAAATAACTCTCCAAAAAAAAAAAAGTGTCACTGGGGATATTTACCACACTCCAGGGCAGGTCTAATGCCCAGGAGTAAGTAGCTGACCAACACAAAACTGTCTCCATGGGTTTTTGAATATTTACTGATTTTTTTTCTTTTTTTTTCTTATTGATTTTTTTCATTTGTTTGTTTTGATTTTCTTTTCTTTTGAAACAGAGAAAGCAAAAGAGAACATAACATTGAGTAGCTAATGGGGAGGGTAGGATCAGGGAGAATTGGTGAAAAGGGAACGAATATGATCAAAATATTTAGTATATTTTATTCTTCTACATAAAAAGTACATTGGTGCACACATTTAATCCCAGCACTTGGGAGGCAGAGTCAGGAGGATCTGTGAGCTAGAGGCCAGCCTGGTCTACAGAGCAAGTTCCAGGATAGACAGGGCTACAGAGTGAGATCCTGTCTAAAAGAAAAAAAAGTGTATTATATGGATCTATAAAATTCTCAAATAATTAAAAAATAAAGAAGATTGAAAATTATAAGCCCCGCAACCCTTTAAACTTTCTAAAACTGAATGTGACCTTGGTATGAGCTTGCCTACGTGTTTTTTGCTTTTCTTTCTGAGCAGAACCTCTCTTACTTTTAGACTTTATCTTGCTAAGAAAACATATTTTTGTACAAATTGACTGAAGTTGAAACAAATATTTCATTCTTTGTGGACCCAGCCTTTGGTCCCTCTGCGCTAAATATTCCCAAGTGGCTTAGAAGTACAAGTATTCCTTTGTCTTTTTTGGAACCCATCCCAGCAAGAAAAGCAATGTGCCCTTTGAGAGAAGAAAGCAAAGTCCAGATAACACCCTTCCTAGCAGACATCAGGAGGGGACCTTGGCTGGTCTCAGGTTCCCTTCTTCTCACATTCCTAGCTTCCAGTCAGTGGCACGTGGTGCTCAGAGCAATATGAGACTTCAAGGGTGACTGCAGTGTCTGAGGAGGAACAGCAGCAACAGAAGCTGGTGTGCTTTTTATTTGTGTATCGTTTATAGTCTTCAACAGCCAAGCCCCATCTTTTTTCTTTTCCCCATATGCTAGCCTGGGCTATTTTCTGCCCACAAATCTCTTCCCACTCACTTCTCATTTGTCCTATTCAATCCTTCCTTCCTTCCTTCCTTCCTTCCTTCCTTCCTTCCTTCCTTCCTTCCTTCCTTCCTCCCTTCCTTCCTTCCCTCTTTCCTCCCTCCCTCCCTCCCTCTCTCCCTCCATCTCTCCACTCTCCCTCCTCCCTTCCTTCCTTCCTTCCTTCCTTCCTTCCTTCCTTCCTTCCCTTGTTCATCCCTTCTCCCTCCCTCCCTCCCTCCCTCCCTCCCTCCCTCCCTCCCTCCCTCCCTCCCTCCCTCCCTCCCTCCCTTCCTTCCTTCCCTCTTCATTTTTTACCTCCTTCTTTCCAAATCTCTGTCCTTCCCCCCCCTTCCTCTCTGCATTTCTTCATTCAGTCCTTCCTCTTTCTGTCTTTCCTCTAACGCCCATGTTAATTTGGAAATTGGAATTCTTCTGCCAAATCCTCCAGAGAGCTAGAATTACAGGCTTGTACGGCCATGACCAGCTTCTTTGCTGGTTTGTTTGTTTTTATGACTTAATTCATTTAAAAATTCTTGATTGAAACACTCTGACCTGTCTGACCTGTGTACAACTCAGTCCTGTTGACCTACTCTCTGCAAGGATGCCATTTGATTTATTTGGGATGCCTGCTCCTTGGGAAGATGCTGGGAATCTATTCAGTCCATTCTGAAGTTCCGTTTCTTAATGTAAGTGGGACTTTGTGGTGGAGACTTTGGGTATTCAAGGTGCAGAATTGGTTACATTGTGCATTTTTAATAGAGAAATATGGTCTTCAAGAGACAAAAGTTGCTGTTAAAAGTTAAAGCATGTTTAAAAAAAAAAACAGTTGGAGGAAACCTCCTGACAGTGTAATGACCGGGTATGAGCATTTGAGCCCAGCAAATATAATTTTTTATTCTAAATCATATCTTTATTTTTTCTTTTATTGGATATTTTCTCCCCTCTGGAAACTCCCTTTTCCATCTCCCTCTCCTTACCTTTATGAGTGTGTTCCCCCACCCACCCACCCACTCCTGCCTTCCCACCCACTCCTGCCTTCCCACCCACTCCTGCCTTCCCACCCTGGCATTCCCCTACACTAGGGCATTGAACCCCCTCAGGCCCAAGGGCCCATCCTCCCACGGATGTCCAACAAGGCCATCCTCTGCCACATATGTGGTAGAGACCTGGGTCTTCCACATGTATTATTTGGTTGGTGGTACAGTCCCCCTGGAACTCCAGGGGTATCTTGCCAGTTGACCCTGTTGCTCCCCTCTTGGGCCTGCAAACCCCTTCAGTTCCTTCAGTCTCTTCTCCAAGTTCTCCATCTGGGACCCCGTGCTCAGTCCAATGGCTGGCTGCAAGCATCTGATTTTGTACTTGTCAGGCTCTGGCAGAGCCTCTCAGAAGACAGCCATATCAGACTCCTGTCAACAAGCACTTCCTGGTATCCACAATAGTGTCCGGGTTTGGTGATTGTATATGGATGGATCCCCAGGTGGGGGAGTCTCTGGATGGCCTTTCTTTCAGTCTCTGCTACACACTTTGTCTCCATATTTCTCCCTGTGAGTATTTTATTTCCCCTTCTAAGAAGCACTGAAGTATCTACACTTTGGTCTTCCTTCTTCTTGAGCTTTATATGGTCTGTGAATTGTATCTTGGGTATATTGAACTTTTGGGCTAATATCCACTAAACAGTGAGTACATATCATGTGCGTTCTTTTGTGACTGGGTTCTATCATTCAGGATGATGTTTTCAAGTTTCATCCTTTTGCCTGAGAATTTCAAGAAGTCATTGTTTTTGATAGCTGAGTAGTACTCCATTGTGTAAATGTACATTTTCTATATCCATTCCTCAGTTAAGGAACATCTGGGTTGTTTCCAGCTTCCGGCTATTATAAATATGGCTGCTGTGAACATAGTGGAGCATGTGTGTCCTTGTTATATATTGGGACATCTTATGGGTATATGCCCAGGAGTGGTATAGCTGGATCCTCAGTTTCTACTATGTCCAATTTTCTGAGGAACCACCTGACTGATTTCCAGAGTGGTTGTATCAGCTTGCAATCCCACCAACAATGGAGGAGTGTTCCTGTTTCTTCACATCCTTGCCAGTATGTGCTATGACCTGGGGTTTTGATCTTAGCCATTCTGACTGGTCTGAGGGGATAACCATCCCTGACCTCAATCTGTACTACAGAGCAATAGTGATAAAAAAAATGCATGGTATTGGTACAGTGACAGACAGGTTGATCAATGGAATAGAATTGAAGACCCAGAAATGAACCCACACACCTATGGTCACTTGATCTTTCACAAAGGAGCTAAAACCATCAATGGAAAAAGGACAGAATTTTCAAAAAATGGTGCTGGTTCAACTGGTGGTTAACATGTAGAAAAAGGCAAATCATTCCATTCTTATCTCCTTGTACAAAGCTCAAGTCCAAATAGATGAAGGACTGCCACATAAAACCAGATACACTGAATCTAATAGAAGAGAAAGTGGGGAAGCCTCAAACACATGGCCACAGGGCAAAAGTTCCTGGACAGAACACCAATGGCTTATGCTCTAAAATCAAGAATTGACAAATGGGACCTCATAAAATTGCAAAGCTTCTGTTAGGCAACGGACACTATCAATGGGACAAAACAGCAACCAACAGATTGGGAAAGATCTTTACCAACCTTACATCTGATAGAAGGCTAATATCTAATATATACAAAGAACTCAAGAAGTTAGACTCCAGCAAACCAAATAACCCTATTAAAAATGGGGAAGAAAGCTAAACAAAGAATTCTCAACTGAGGAAACTCGAATGGCCGAGAAGCACCTAAAGAAATGTTCAACATCCCTAGTCATCAGGGAAATGCAAATCAAAACAACCCTGAGAGCCTGGCAAATCTTATTCCCTAGTATTTAAGTGTTTCTTGCTTTAAGGAACAAGTCTACTCCTTAGTCTTTATTGCATTCTGTTAATTTAACATTTTCTCTATGTGGACAATAGCAGCCAAAAATGTGGTAAACATTGGCTTAAAGCTCTTTAAAATTTTTAGCCTTCATCTAAATACAGAATGTACCCCCCCCCCTTTGCATTTAAAAGTATTACTTCAGACTTGACTTTCAAATTCCCAGATTCTCTTCTGATTCTGTGTTCATTGGATGGAGGCACTACACTTCTCTTCTTCTCTTGGATATTCTTACATTTGATCCAGTTCATTTGTTTGGCAAATTGTCTTCATAACTTTCCAGTAAAGGATAGCTATAACTTCATCAAAGTATTAGCACACATTGGTTGACAGTTTGTGGACCGATTGCCAATAAGTATATATGAATATGCACATTTCTCTGATAAGGGAAGCTAATTTTTATTTACTTCTAATTCTTGGGTACTCTGAAGATATCCCAGACACTTAACAGTTCTGCATAATGGAATTAATTGAATTTCAGCTTCAGAAAACTGTTCCATCTAGTAAAGGCAGCAGAGATAATGAGAAACATAGACTTTGAAATTAAACTGTGCAGTCCCAAATCTGGCTGCTGACAGTCTGTACTTTAGCTAACTTCTCTAGATACAGTCTTATTACAGAAGAGACAGTAACAACAACAGTGCCCGTGTCCAAGAAGTTGTTATGTGTGAAATACTCATGCAGCATTTACACACCATGAACATTCAAGATGACGCCATTGTTTGGGCAAAAAATAATTAACAAGTATATAGAAAACATATAGATACTAAAACTAAAAGTTAAAACAATCACACATTGTCACATCTGCCCCTAGCAAAAATGCTTCACTTTGGATATCTCCCTGCTGCTTTCTTTGCTTACTCTTGTTTGTTTGTTTGTTTTTTTCCTTGTGCTAGGAGCAGAACAGAAAGCCATGTGAACGCTCTGCTTTGCTGTTGTGCTGTATCATCAACCTGCCTTGGTGTCTTTTTATAAATTGATGAGTAAAAACTATACGTATTTATGTTGTACTGTGTAATGACTTAAATATGTGTTTACATTGTATCATAGCTTGTCTGTCTTTTAAATTATCTATTATTCTTTGAGGATGAAAGTATTCAAGCTACTTTTTGGTAAGACTGGAATATGTAGTATGTCAGCTGTTTATTTTTCACATTTAGCTTTTTAATGTCTTTCTATTCATTTTGAATGCAAATTAAAAGTAGGATCAAGGGAGTTAACTATTACTAAAAGCTACAGAAACTTAGAGTGCTTTAGGACTCAAAAACTGTCCCATTATTTGGCTCTGCTAGAATCCTCATGTAGTATTATGAATTCATTAGTGACTAGAATATTCACATTTATAAATAAAATCCAGAGGATGGAGACACCAGGAGACATATAGTGACATCACCAAAGCCACTTTGGTTGTAAATGATGGAGTTGAAATTAATTTTTCTATCTCTCAGGACCTAAGGGTTTAATGAGGATCTTCCTGGTGTGAGCTATCTGGTAGTCCTTCTGCTTCTTCATATTTCACATTTCCATCACACGAAGTAATCCTTTAGCCTGTGCATCAAACTATTTCTCCCATTTAAGATGTATCAATAGCTTCCTACTGTTTGTGGAAGAAGTAGTCAAAATTTGAGTAGAGATACAGGCTTTTGAATATTCAGGAGATGGCTAAGTAAACATTATCTGAATATGTTAGTAGCGTGTTAAATCTTAGATAGACTTTATTTCCTGATTTGTTTATGTTGTTTGTTTGCTGAACATTAGATGACTGTGGTTCCTTCTTGTATTCGTTTCTCTTCTCATTCCTGTGACTGAATACTTGATAAAAAAGCAACTTAAAGGAAAGTTTTGTCTTGACTAATAGTTTGAAAACACCATCTGTGATAGGTAGGAAGGCATGCTGGTATAAATGCATGATACATTTATAATAAGAAAGCAAAGAGATAAATGCTGGCCCCTCAGCACAATTTGTCCTTTTTATCAAGTCAGAGATCCCAGCCTGTTAGATGCTGTACCCACCTCCAGATCAAGCTTTCCTCCTAAGTCTTTCTGAAAATATGCTCACAGATACAATTAGAAGTGTGTCCACATGGTGATTCTGACTGTAGTCAGATTGACAAGGAAGATTATCTACCATACCTCTTTAACTGGCTATTCACATAAAGGTATTCCTTTAAGTTCAAACTTTTATAAACAAACCCTTGTTTGAAGAAACAATTCAGTCTTGTAGATTAATTCTGCAAAAACTATCACATCCTAGCCTCTGCTTCCCAAGGATAGATTTAGTTAAGGAAGGTTCTTTCCCAGATAGAGGCAGCTAATTGTCTATTAAAAGATTAGTTCTTCGGAGCCCATATATCATAACTCCATTAGGTAGGCACAGAAAAATTCCACAGGGGTTTGTAGACAATAAGAGTTGCTAAATTAATATGAGAGGTGAGTAGATTCTCCCAAGGAAAAAATGGTCGAGGTTTTGAGTTGAACAGGAGCCGTAAATAGCATGTTTCTTTAACATGCTGTTTTTGTGAATATTTATTTGCTCAGAAGCCTTTGGGTGAATGCTCATTTGAGAAAACAAACCACTGTTTAATTAAGGAACCAATTCTCGGGACTGTGTTGCCACTAAGATTGATATCTGGATTTCAAGAAATTTCAGTTGGAGTAATTGCAGTGATTGGCAGGAAAGGTCACACACAGTGTCAATATGAAACCATGCCTCTTTAGCTGATTGGAACAAAGCCCTCTGTTATGGACTGAAGACATATTTGGTCCTGTTTCTATAATATGCATCTCCAGAGATACTATACATTTGGCAATGATTTGTAGCTTACCACATAGTTCTTGTGTGTCTATGCTTGTGTTGGGAACAAAAAAAGGGGGAGGCCGGGGTGGGGGGTTCCCAGGCCAGGGGGGCCCAGGGATAGGAAAAAGATGCCCACACCCCGCCAAAGTTTCCCTATTCTCTAGTTAGTCAGGCATGGGAGGGCTGCTACCTACCCTATCCACTCATCCCTGGGTGGGTATAACTCTATCCCACTCTTCAGGGGTTGGTCAAGGGGAAGCCCTGCCTGGGGACCCCCTGAAGCTATTTTGCTAAAGCCACCAGGGTTGTGGTAGAGAGGGAATAGGGGAAAAAGTTCCAGACACAGATCAGAGTGTACAGCGGAACTTGAAGAAACAGAGACTATCTATGGTTTAAGAGCTTTATTATAGAAATGCAGGGGGGAAAAGAGAAGGGAGAGAGAGAGAGAGAGGGAGAGAGGGAGAGGGGGGGGAGGGAGAGGGAAAGGGAAAGAGAGAGAGAGAGAGAGAGAGAGAGAGAGAGAGAGAGAGAGAGAGAAAGTATAGGAGAGGAGAGAAGAGAAGACAAAGAGAAAGGGAAGATGAGAGAGAAGTGAGAGAAGTGAGAGGTAGAGGAACAAAGGAGTAAAAGAGAGAGGTGGGGGCTGAGCACCACTTTTAATGGTCTTCACTGTTGCTAGGTAACTGGGGAGGAGTTTAGCTTGAAGGTCAGAAGCTTGGCCATTGCTTACATGACTACTGACCATGCTTCTCTTGTGGGGGCTGTGGGAGGTGGTACCTTAGGCAGGGGCCGGAGTTCCAGGAGTATGCGGAAATGCCTACTGTGTCATATAGGTAAATCATGACCATCGGGGTTCAGACTTCAGCTGGATTGGAGACCAACCTGCAATTCCCCCACATGCTTGGATGCATGGTCCTCAGACTTTGGCAGGGTGAGATTTAGAAAAATATAACCCACATAAAGTCATATTGCTATAGGATGAATGTTATATCCTCAACCCCCCCACCCCATTTTTATTTTGAATCTAACCACTCCAATGGACTGATATCAGGAAAAAAGTGAATTAGTTAGGATTTCTATTGCTGTAAAGAGACACCAGGACCATGGCAACTCTTATAAAGGGAAACATTCAATTGGGGCTGGCTTACAGGTTTAGTTGATTATCATCATGGCAGGAAGCATGGCAGCACATAGGCAGACATGGTGCTAGAGAAAAAGATGAGAGTTCTACATCTGGATTGTCAGGCAGCATTACATGAAAGCCACATTAGATGTGGCTGTGTCATCTGAGACCTCAAAACCCTTTCCCAGTGAACACTGTCTCCAACAAGGTCAGACCTACTCCAACAAGACCACACCTCCTAATAGTGCCACCCCCACCCTTTATGGACCTATGGGGGGGGGGCATTTCTATTCAATCTACCACAAGGAGTATTGGTAGAGGTAATTAAATCCTGAGGATGGAGTTTAGTTTCTTGAAATCATAGCATCGTTCCTCCTTTGTAGATCTGCTCACCCATTCTCCCCAACTTCCAGTGGTCATTCTCCAAGACCATCTCTGCCTTCGCACCATCTACTAACAGGCTCAGTTCTTAGAGCTCAACTTTAAAGTCACACAAGTTCAGAGGTCCCCTTTGCAGATGTATTTCTTTCTACTTGGCACATAGCTCTGATTATATTTTTCTGAGATTGACTAAGTTTAATGTCCAAATAAATCACTAATTTTTTTACATTGAAATTCTTTATTGTTTTTTTTTTCTTTTCTTTTTTTTAAAATATTTTTTATTATTACATATTTTCCTCAATTACATTTAGAATGCTATCCCATACCCTCCCCCCAACTTCCCTACCCACCCATTCCCATTTTTTGAACCTGGCATTCCCCTTTACTGGGGCATATAAAGTTTGCGTGTCCAATGGGCCTCTCTTTCCAGTGATGGCCGACTAGGCCATCTTTTGATACATATGCAGCTAGAGTCAAGAGATCCGGGGTACTGGTTAGTTCATAATGTTGTTGCACCTACAGGGTTGCAGATCTCTTTAGCTCCTTGGATACTTTCTCTAGCTCCTCCATTGGGGGCCCTGTGCTCCATCCAATAGCTGACTGTGAGCATCTACTTATGTGTTTGCTAGGCCCCGGCCTAGTCTCACAAGAAACAGCTATATCAGCGTCCTTCCAGCAAAATCTTGCTAGTGTATGCAATGGTGTCATCGTTTGGAGGCTAATTATGGGATGGATCTCTGGATATGGCAGTCTCTAGATGGTCTATCCTTTTGTCTCAGCTCAGAACGAAGACCAGTGTGGACACTTTGCCCCTTCTTAGAATTGGAAACAATCACGCATAGAAGGAGTTACAGAGGCAAAGTTTGGAGCTGAGACAAATAAACCACTATTTTGATGCACAAATCACATGAACATTGAGTCACTTCAGTGTAGTAGCTATTTATCCCAACACTTGAATGCAGAGCCTAGAATCAGCTAGAGAGCAACTCCATCAAAAAAGAGCTCCAATTGATTTTGGTGTTTTCATATACTTTGTAGATAGATAGATAGATAGATAGATAGATAGATAGATAGATAGGTAGATAGGTAGATAGATAGATAGATAGATAGATAGATAGATAGATAGATAGAAAGATAGATAGAAAGATAGATGATAGATAGATAGATAGATAGATAGATAGATAGATAGATAGATAGATAGATAAATACCAAAACCCAAAATATTTCCATCCAATTCTTAACACACTATATAATACTTTCAAAAATCAGAAAATTGAGGTTTAGAATATTGTTAATGAAGCAACCAGCAAACATGAATGAAAAGATCAGACCTGTACCCTGTCAGCACTATGATTTTCTTTCTATCATTCTATTTCAGAATGAAGGTTCTTCTTCATTCTGAAGAAATAATGAGGACTATGTTCTTATTCTTCAAGTTAATGTTCTTTTTATACGCACAAGTTCAAAATGACTATTCTTGATTTTCAGTGGAGGAAGCTTAAGCTTGCAATGTTTTAAACACCTGATCAGTCACCTTGTCACCTCAGAGCATGACCTGTCTCTCGGATCACCTAATCAATCATTGTCCGGGTTTCAGCTATCCCGATTATGATGATGGTTATAAATGATTTTCTATATCAGGTACGGAGCTACTGTGCTATAAAGATAAATTGCTCTCAAACTGGAAGCACACAGTGTTCAGGTGCCATTTTTCTAAATGTTAGAAGTGACTGCTCTAGAGGACAGAGAGATGGACAATGCTGTTGGGGATAATCAACATCATGAACAGTGAAAATGTTTTAATATAGGACTTCATTTAAAGATTTCAGGAGAATGAATTTGTGTTATATTTGAAAAGGTATTGCCTCGAAAGCCAGCATCATGCATCCCTCATATCCAGCAACAGAGGTTAAATTTACTGGACTCTTGATTACTATCCCAATGGCCTCTGCCTGTAAGGGACCTCCCTGTCACGGGAAGATGAATGTAGTCTTCCAGGTTACCATTCAAATGTATCCCCTTGGGATTAGTTCATATCTTCAGGTCCTTTCCAATTAATTCTTGAGATGAACTGTAGTTTCAAGTGTCCAGGGCCTGCTATCCACAGTGGAAGATCACTTAGGGATATCCCAAGGGGTTGGTCAGATTGGTACCCGAACATAACAAATGAAATGGCCAATAACTCACAGTCTCTTGTCAGTTTCCTGCTAGCAAGTGATTAATGAAGAGCCCACAGTCAAAGTCTGAGATACATAGTCAATACCCGGTCTATTGTGTGATTCAAGATAAATGATGTTCCAATTTGTGTCAAGTGACAAATGATAACCAAATTAGCATCACCATTTCAGCTAATTACCCTATTCCCATGGCCGCCACTAGCATGCTTCTCCCCCCCCCCCAATATTGCAGGGAGCCAGAAGCATGAGCTATAAACTTTAGGGAATACCTCAGGAAAATACAGGGTTCCTGCTCCCAGGAGCATAAGTTCACCTCGTGCTCCTACAAGTTTCCTAAGATCTTAAATTGTAACTAGCAACAATTAAAACAGAATGAAAGCCAGAATCAATGACACAAGAGTATAATCCCAGCATTAGAAAATGATTCAGGCAATGGGATTCATAGTTTCAGGTTAGCCACGCCTAGGTAGGCAGTCCAACATAATCTGGACTACAGAAGACTGTCTAGAATTAAGTAAGGAACCTCCACGCACACACAATTTATCAAAACCTGTGTGATATTATTCTCTCAAGTGTTTTTATGCTTTATCCAAATCCCCATCCAAATCCGGAAGTAGTTCCAATCTGTAGATTGATTAACACTCTACACAGATAAAGATACTCAAATGACTTAGTCATTTGTCTGAGGTTACATAAGTAGGAAGATGTGGAACTAAGGCTTAAAACTAGGGATCTGGACTAAAGGATTCATATCTGGTTTTCCCAAGATCAATTCCAACTGGAATTGAAGTGAGGCCTGGTGGTGAAGACCATAATCTTAGATCTCAGTAAGGTTGAGGTTGGGGTCAGTGCAGACTTCCAATCCAGCTGGGCCACACTATCTAGTGATGATGCAATAGTAACCATGCAGAATTCATACCATGGGGAGATGGTTCAGTCAGTAAAGTGCTTGCAGCACTTGCGATACAATTATGGGTACTAAAGTATGATCCCAGGTAAACACAGTACTGGTGCATTCCCATGTTTCTAGCCCTGTGGTGGGGGCGACTTTCATGGTATCTGAAACTTATATTCAGCTAAGGTTGATATTGGTCAGCACCCTGGATCCTTCTGTCTCCATCACCTAAGTGCTGGAAAAATAAGGTACAGGATAGGCATGGCAACATGTGCTTTTAATCCCAGTCCTGGGATGGCAGAGGCAGGCAGAGGCAGGCAGAGGCAGGCAGATCTCTGTGAATTAAAGGCCAGCCTGATTACAAAGTGAGTTCCAAGATAGGCAGAGCTACATAGACAAACCATATCTCCAACAAGCAAGCAAGCAAGCAAGCAAACAAACAAACAAACAAACACCCTTTGCCCCCCCCACACACACACCCTGCAAACCCTTATTTTAGTAAATATTTCCTATTAGCACTAATTTACATTGCGTGCATTTGTTATTTTACTCTTACAACTAAGAAAATGTGGACATATATTTAATATGATTTTAAATGTTTTTACTTGCTGTCTCCTTCTACAACACCAGGGTTGTTGTTACAGCAGAAACAGGCTTAGAAAGACATACATATTTTTATAATCTATGTCTCAGAATGTCATACCTTTTGGAGGGTAGGGTGGGGCATAAAGGAGTTAGCTTAAATTTATAACTCCATGTTATAACCCAGTATTGTGGAAAAGTTAGGGTAGGGACTTCAAATTTGTCACATCACATCCAGAGCCAAGAGCTGAGAGAAAAGAATGCATGCACGTGTACTTGCTTGTTTGTATCTTTATTTCTGCACTTCTAGCTCAAGACACCTTGCCTAGGGAATGGTTCTGCCCACAATGGGCTGAGTCTTCCCACATCTATTTATTAAGGCAGTGCCCTACAAACAGACCCACAGGCCAATTCTGTGTAGATAATCAATCTCTCATTGCAGCTGCTTTTCCAAATGATTCTAGGTTTTGCCACTACTGCACCCTGACATCACGTTACATTTTGAGAAAAATGTTTTCAGCTAATATCCCAGACAACTATTCCTGAACAGAAATAATAGCTCTGCCACTTACACAGGGCTTGAAAGTTAACATTTAGGTTTATTTGGATGGTAAGTGTTGTTATCACACTGTTGTTGCAGTAGAAACTAAAACACAGGAGACTAGTATAGAATCATGCAGCTTTTCCTTCCTCCAAAATGTCTTGATGGAGTGAACTACTTTGAACTCATGATAGCATGAGATCCATCGTGCTGTGAAGAGGTGGAGCTCCTCTTGTTGACAGAAGAATTTGCCCTACTCAGGAGACATCTCACTAACCCAGCTCCTGATAGAGAAGCCAGTTCTGCAAGGAGTAATCACGCTGTAAGCATCACATTATATGCAGGTTTGAGTGACCACCTACAGCTGACTTGAGAGTTGCCTATGGCATCTTGGAATGGGAATTCAATTTGGAAACAGTGACTTCTAACCAGTGAGACGGCTGATGGGTGGGAGAAGAACCTTATTTTGCAAATCTTTAAACGTGCCAACAGCAGAGGGCAGTGAAGAGGCAACTTAATGGGTGAAGAGGCGTTTGACCAGAAGCTTAGTGGTTAGGACTCTAAGGAGCCAACAACCCTTTATGAAAGAGGATGCTGGGAAGGGAAGCGATGCTTGTAAGGTTTTCCTACTCCAGGTACAAAGAATTTATTCTTCTGGTTCTCCCTAGCTTCTGACAACCCAGGTAAATATGAGTTGGACAAATAAATTCTTTAACGGGCCCAGGACACTTTGCATGTTAACGACTACAAACTCTCAGTCGTTTTTGAGGACAATGCCATCCCTACGCGAGAGGGATTATTTGGGGAGCTACAGAATCTTTGGGAAGGAGTTTAGATAATAGGCCAAACGAAAACCTCAGCCTTCTCCCAGAAAGGGTACAGTGACTGAGACATGTGGCAATAGGCTGCTGAAGTTGAAACCTCGGGTAGAGGAGCCAGAGCCTGGAGGCTGCCCAGCGGCTCCCCCAAGTGTACTCAGCCTCTCACCACAGGTCACAGCTGCCCTGAGGCTAGCCGCTGGCAGAAAAAGCTTCGGAACTCCCAGAGGCAGCGGGACAGCTGCTGCCTTGTTCTTCAGCTCAGCGGTGGCTTTCTCCTTCTTTTCTTCTTCCTTCCCCCTCTCTCTCCCCCTGCAGAAATCAGTCATTCCCTTCCCTTGTCCCACGCCTCCGCGCAGGATCCTCCCACTCCGGCTCCTAAAGCGTTAACCCCGGAGTGTCCCAAAGCCCCACCACTAGCTCCCAAGGTTCCTAAAAAGGAACAAGGTTTGTCCAGACAGAGACTAATAGATCAAAGGCAGGGCATACTTCCTGTTGCCCCGACCTTATATAAAACGTCATGATTGCCTGGGCTGCAGAGACGCACCTAGCACTGACCCAGCGGCTGCCTCCTGAGGTTTCCCGAGGACCACAATGAACAAGTGGCTGTGCTGCGCACTCCTGGTGGTAAGTCGTGGGCAGGAGGCTGCTGACCACCTGGGCTCGGGACCTCCCCTCCTGCTGATGGGGACCAAGCCCGGCTACCTCAGGAGGGAGCTGGGGTTTGGTTGGAACACGAAGCCTCTTTCTAGCTACAGCAGCAGGCTGCCCTGAAGAGTGAATGGCTTTTTCATGAAAAGTTCCAGCTGAGTTTATGCAGATGGGAGAGGGACACGGAGAGAGGCCTTTTTAAAGACTTTTTTGCTTGGTTTTTATTCATTTTATTTACCTTATTTATTTACTTACTTATGTTCTTATGTGGAACACCATACCTTCGCTTCACCGAACTTTTTTATTACTGCAGGTGTTGGAAAGAGAGGCCAGACTTTTTTGAAACTTCTGTAGAAAAGTTTGGATGGAGAGGATAGTCTGAAACAACATTAGCCTAACTTACATATGGGTTGTGGGCAATACAGAAAATATTCTCTTATTTTTCTGTGCAATTTGCTGTTTTACTAAAGTTCTATTAGTCTAGTTCTCAACTTCAGTAGTGTGAAAAATATGAACAGACTAATGATTATTACGTTGTAGAATATAGTTAAACAACCAGATCAGTTCAACTATAAAGAAAGATGGTTCAAACCTGTTTTGAAACGTTGTTTGGAAAATAAAGGAATCTCTTTTATTGGCTCAGGCATTTGGCAAATTGTTATTTAGGTTTATAGACAAGTTTTTTCCATGCCCCAAATTTGTTTCCTTCACATCAGTAGCCTGTGAAACACATGAAGTTACAAATCAGACAGAGAAGTCTGTCTTTGAGTGATTTCTCTGTCTGGAATGCACTAGAGTCAGTGTTTCAATTTCATCCTCCTGCTCACATAGTGAGAATTAAAAACTATGTAGTCTTTCCCTGAGCTTCAGGGACACACAGACAATCATATGTAATACCAAAGTCACTTAGGAAAAAGTGGACAGGAGAGTATACATACATATGCCAACTTCATGTGTACATATGCAGATATGTATACATGTATATACATATATATTACATATATCCACTAATATGGACATATGGAGAATTTTCTAATTTTACTTTATTTTAGGTGTATATGTGGTTCCCTTGCATGTATGTCTGTGTACTGCTTGTGCATCTGATGCTAACTGAGGCCAGAGGAGGGCATCAAGTCCCTTAGAACCGGAGTTACAGACAGTTGTGAGCTGCCATGTCGGTGATGGGAATGAAACCCGAGTCTCTGGAAGAGCAGCCAGTGCTCTTGCTGAGCCATCCCTCCAGTTCCACTAAGAAGAACTTTTTAAGAAGTGCAATTTTTAGAGACAGTGAGATGGCTCCATGGGTAAAGGCACTTACAACCAATCATTGTGAACTCAATCCTTGAAAACCTGTGTGGAAGGAGAGACCTGGCTCCTGACGGGCATCCTCTGATTTCCACTGACACACTCTGGCACATGTGTATCTGCACTGACACACAACAAATGAATGGAAGTCTCAAAAGAGGAAAGAGCATAGAGTGCTTTGCACAGGTGGTAGTGCCTAAGTGCCTTTATCAAATTGAGCACCCATGAGCTGGCAGAAAGTGCTACAATTACATATCAGTACCTCCCATAAAGGTCCGTGCATCCCTCCCTTTTTACTACTGTGTTCATAGTCAGAATAATAGATAGCACAAACAGGTTTGGCATGTAATTAAACTTTATTATGAACTTCATGTAGTTTTCACATTGGGTCTTTTCAAAGATCTCAGAGATACATCACTAGTGTTGGATATACAGAACAGTTTGCTTTGCTGACTCTCCTGTATTCCATGTTTCTATGGCCTCATAAAAATTTAATTAATTTAGGTGTTGGCTGGTATAAATAAGCCCATGGTTAATATGGTGATGATTTTATTCTTTCTAGCTTCTTGTATTCTGCCTTTACATTTTGGATTTTAACAAAATAGCATATATATTTCTCCCCATAACTGTTCCCAAATAGAAAAAAATGTCATAATTTTATAGGTGGTCTATATAAGGAGATATGTACCTAAATATTACTCATTTTAGATAATACATTGTCAGAAGTGACAGCTTTGAACGTGTCTTGAATATATAAAGGAATAGAAAGGATCTTACTCTTTCTTTAGTTGCTAAGGTTGACTTTATTTTATGAATGGTTGGAAATGGACACACTGAGTTTGCATGTGGAGAGGACGAATTTCCCCTGGCAAACAGAGAGGTGTGGCTGTAGGAACCTGACTCACTACAGATATTTAGCTCTTTGTCTAAGGCATTGTACTAGTCAGTGGGAACAATGTTAGCATCCAGTGAGGTATCATTGGTTCCTGACTTCTGGACCTTACATCCTGTTTAAAGAGGCAGATTTGAGACAAGTATTGCATGTCATACCCGTTCCTAAAGAGGAAGCTCCAGATGATTGAGGAATTATCAAAAAAAGTCAGCCTTTCTTCGTGAACTCATAAGGGAAGTTGCAACATGGTGGTTCTCCACTAGACCCAGTTCAAATATCCACACACCACTTACCTGCAGAATAACAGACTGCATTTCTTCCCTCTGAAGTTCCTGTCTTCTATAATATGGTTGCAGGGAAGGGAGGTGCATGAATTAACACAACCATTGAAGTCCCTGCTTCTCATTAGCACTATCCATATGACAACAGGTAACTAGAGGATGATATAGAACCATCTATATAATGGAAGTACTAACAATTCTCAAAGAAAGGGATGACCTCCCACTCTCACTGTGAGGGGGCAAATGGACATGTATTGCTGGAGATGAAGACATCCAAGTGAGAGATGGAAAACCATGTGGTGGGTGAAGTCTACACTGGGTTCTTCTGGGAGAGTCGAAGGTATGCAGGTGGAGGAGAGGAGCGCAGTCCTTAGGTTAGCATTCCTAGAACGTTCACTAGCATAGTCAAGCAGAGAGCTCTTTGGTAAGGAGATACCATTCATCATCCAGAGTCATTTCTTTCCTCTTTGCCATGTGTTACTAGGTGAGCAGAGAATATCAACACGCCTGACTTAGGTCTTGGCTTTAACTCTTGTTAAATCCCCCATCGTCCATCATGCAGTGTCAGAACACGCCCTGAACTTTTCAAAGCCAAGCTCTGAGTTTGTCCTTCCATGCCAGAAGGGAGGAGAATGGAAGGAAAGCAGAGATCCAGCTGCTCTTTACTAAGGCAAATTGCCTGATGATCTGGTCTTCCTTTAGAGTAACGGTCTTGAAGTTTCAGACATTTCACATGTATTTATTTTGTCTTTTCTCCCCTTACCTCAGCCTCTGAGTTCATGGGCTTGTCTAGCTGCTGCTTCTGATTCTTCTTTAACTTTTCCTTCTCCTTCCTCTTCCTCTTCCTCCTTCTTCTCTTCCTTCTCCTCCTCCTCTTCATCTCTTTCTTCTTCAGAAAATGTCCCTGCGTAAACTGTTTCTAGAAGCATTTGACATACAGCCAACCCATGCAGCCCTGCCCTGTGTCCATAGCAACCTTCCTGGCCTCTGTCACCTAGCAATCTTCAGCACAGTTCCTAACTTCAATCTAGTTTTCAATTTGACTTCTTAGGCTAAAAACCACAGTAGCCAAACACCATTGGTGGAGTAAGAAGGCAGCCTATGCCAAAGGTGTTATTCAAGAAGATTTAGAGGCCCTGGTCATGGTTTCCAAATGAACACTGGGCTCATAGTCTGCTGTTCTTGTCTTCCTATCCATTAACTTGCCTTCTGGGTTTTGCTCTCAACAGCTCCCAACCCACATGCTCCTCTGTATAAAGGCTTTCTGTGAGAAACACTATTTTCCTTAGCATTGCATTAATCAAGAGAATTTCCTTTAGCCTTCATTCGACTTTTCAGCCAAAAGGAGGGCGGGGGGCGCTTAAAATACATCAAAACAAACAATCTTTACATTTACTAACAATAGCTATCAGTCAATCAAGGGCTAAATTATTTCGCTGCCCCTTGTGTTGCTCTGATGGAGCGAAAATGCCCAAATTATTAGTGTATTTATGTTTTCCTCCATAAGGCGACTTCTTGATCATATTTGACATTCTCTTCCATGCACCTTTATAATAAATCCTTTGTAACAACACCATGTCTCTTGAAATGAGATTCAGTGTACATATCTTTTGATGACACATATAACTTTTACAAAACCAATATCCTGATATAACTATATTATAAAGCAGTAATAAAAGGAAAGTAATTCATAATAAAACAAGCTTCAGTAAATGTCATAATGAAGTCATGCTGGGCTTGCATTGGCATGTGGCATTTGCACTGCAGACAAAGCTAAGGATAAAGATGGGGGTAGGATTGACTCAGGAGTGACCCAAACACTCAATCAGGCTTGGCTTGGTGCTGTGGTTTTCTAAAACAGTGAGACAATCTTGCCAGAAAATTTAGTTTCATTTCATTTCTTACCAAACCATGTGTTACTAAATTCCTGGAAAACTCATTTTGGACAGCAGTATGAAAAAGGTCCTTCCTGTATAAATACAATGGTGTTCCAACAAAGGTCTGGACAATGGTCCTCGTTTTATTCCTGTAGCTGCGATAAAATGCCTTGACCAAAAGCAACACAGGGAGAATGGGTTTATTTGGCTTAGAATTCCAGGTTGCAGTCTCTCATAGAAGGAAAGTCACAGTGTCAGGCCTTAAGCAGCCAGTCGCTTCCACAGTCAGAAGTAGAGAGAAATGAATGTGTGAGTACTGGCTTGCTTGATTGCTTGTTCAGTTCAGGAACCTCTGCTTAGGAGACGGTGATAACCACATTCAGAGTGAGCTTTCCTGCTTCAATTAGATGAAATAAGAAAGTTCCTCACAGGCATGCTCATATCCAACAGTCCAAACCGATCCAGGTGGTTCTTCTTTGAGGATCTTTGCCAGTTATCCTAGGTGATGTTAGTGGACAATTAAAGCTGACCATAACAGTGGCATTTTATATCTGTCTGTCTGTCTATCTATTTATCTATCTGTCTGTCTGTCTGTATATTTTATTATATATAAAATAATTTTCACTTATTATATTCTGCATCAGTCTCTAATAATACATTAGAAGGTTTGTAGGGCATATAATTATTCTTGGTTTTTCTGTTGACCTAATGGTAACTGCATGGTATCCTTAGAAGCACTCCATAAATTTCCAGAACTTCTCTATGGACAGAGTTTCCACAAACATAGGCTCTTTGAAAGTACAGATTTTCATCTTCCTCATTTGTAGCCCCAAGGTCTCCACCATCATGATTTATATGTTTGCTGAGTCCAATGAGCTATGGTGAAAATTTCTAGAGCACAAGGTAATCTACTAGAAATCTCCATGGACTTTCTTTAACAGAAGTTTCTTATCTGATGTGTTATTGTGGTTTAACCATATAAGGTTGGCTTGACTTTCCAAATATTAATGTAAACGTCTCCTTATCTGGCCAATATTTTAAATACGATAGTATACATTTCTACTACAGAGACTCCAAAACATTCATGAATATTCTTAAGAAAGCAACAAAGTTAAATGGATAGAACACAGGTCTCATGGCATTTATTATATTTGAGCATTAGATACTCAGTTTTTCCAGGATAAATTTTAAATCTTTTTTTTAAAAGGTCCCATCACAGTTGATAAGTATTAGATTCAAGAAATTGCAGCCCCTAGAAGGATCTTGAACTAATAATATTAATAATAAATAATATTAACAGTCCCACAGCTTGTTACCATAGACAACTATAGAGAAAGCTGATTTCTCATGACAAGAGGAAAAAGTGTGAAGGTACCTTTTAAACTCTATATTACTGAGAACCTTGCAAACAAAATGCAAATAAGAACAGCAGTAGCAATCGTGTTTAGAAAAGAAAACAAAAATCAAAATAACATTTAGCAACCCACAATAGCAGGAACTAGAGAAACGGAAATCCTAGCAACATCTGTAAACTCTCTGTGCAAGAAGAAAGAGTGAGGTTCGGCCAACTTGAAATAGATACCAGGACAGTATTTTTATGTGACATATAATTAGTTTTTGGAGCTCATTACCACAGAATATTTTGGAATAACTAGCGTAGAGAGTCTAAAAAAAGAATACGTTTAGACAGTTGTAAGGGATAAGAATAGTGTTACAACACATTAGGTAAGAAGATGTATGGTACCCTCTCTTCCTCACACTAATCTGGCCTCAGTAAGTGATGTGGACTCTACATGTTCAGTAGAACAACTTAACCCAGCTATTAGGTGATGCAATTTCCCAAGGGCTTAGGTAGATACTTTTTTTTTTCTCATGTAATTTCTCACAAGTATCTAATCTGCAGACAGGACATTGATGGGGAATGGGAAAGGAGGGAGGTATCCTAGTAAAATGCTTGCCGGGAAAGCAGAAGGGGCAGAGTCTGCATCTCCCAAACCTACATAGTGACAGGTGAGTGTAGTGCTCCACCTGTAATTTCTGTGTTCCCAAGGTGGAGACAGGTGATCCCCTGAGCAAGCTGGCTAGCCAGATAAGGCAAGACACCAAACTGTGACTTAAGTTGAGAGACTGCATCAATGAATTAGGTGGAGAGCTACCAAGGAAGACATCCAACGTTGACGTCAGCCCTCTGCATATATGTATGCACACATGCATATACAAACAGGTGTGTGTCTCATACACATACAAATACATACACATACATATGCATGTTATACATACATATATATATATATATATATATATATATATGTACACATACATACATAAAAATGAAGAAATAAAACACACATTAAAAAAAGAGGGTAGGCTGTTTCTAGATCTGGTTAACACGTCCATCTACCCTCTTAATTAAGCATTCTTGTGTTTGAGAACATGTAAGATCTACTATCTGAACAAATTTCAAATACACTGTGCAGCATTGTTATTTTATTTAACTTGAGGCCCTTGGGTTAGTAACCTCCTGTGTTCTGCCCCTGGTAATGAACATTCTATTCATAGTAGAAGTGGAGCATCTTTGAACATAGACTAGCCCCCAAGGCCTTCACTTCAACTCATTATCCACCTTGGCAACACTCTTTGTAAATGTTTCTTAAGTAACCATAAATAAAACAGAGAAATGGGTGAGAAGACTAATTTAGATTTGAAACAAGGCCATGGTTCCTCTAAGCACAGTCACTGCCTTAGGGGAATAAATTCCCTGTTGAAGTTTTTGATGCAAAATTCTTAGTTGCCTTTCCTTGCTTCTTGTTAGGAGCCTGCCTCCTTTCTTCTGCTGTCCCATATCCTTGTACATTTTCTGATTCCCATTTTCCTCTTACTTTTGTTCTTCCTTGTGGTTTTGCTCTATCCGTATTGTTCTCTTGGTCTCTGTCTTGCTCTTTTTCATATTCTACACTTCACTGTGGACCTAGCCTGGACTTTGCCCTTGTCTTTGGCTTCTTTCCCTCTTGCTCTTTGGACAGTCTGAGTCTTGCTCTTCTACTCAGTCTTCCTATGTTCTTGATCAAATACAGAACCCTTTTTTAAAATTCCTTTCTTGTTCAAAACTTATGTGTTTTATCTTTAGAAACTATTGATATCAAGAGCCCATTTCATAAAACATCCCTTCCCCATCAATTTGCATCAACACTACCAAAACTCGCCATGTAAGTCATCATCCCAGATACAGAGTGGTGTGACAATACTCTGCAATAGGAAGGCAGACAGGACTCAAGGGCATTGGTTCCTTAGTTTTGCCCTCACCTTCAATATTTGCTTAGTGACCCCGTATGCCTCTGATCAACAGAGAAGCTGAGCCAAGTGGTATATGGAATATCTACTATAATTTAAAAGTTAATCGATTGTATATTGTTCCCTACCCCAGATATCAGAAACCAAGTATACTTGTCTAACTATTAAACATTACAGAAATGTTTTATAGGAATCTCTTTGTTCCTTTGGTCTGAGGTTGAAGTCAAGGACATGATTCAAAGCAGCCGCTTTTGGAATGTTATCTAATTTTAAATAGTGTAACATATATTTGAGTGTCATGAGTTATTCTTTTAAAACAAAACCAATTTCTCCTTATTGTCATTAGCTGGCATACATAGAGTATGGCAATATGGGCATCTTTTTGCGCTCTTCATTTAGGTAAAAGCCAAATTCAAGACATTCCCCCAGGACTTGCTGAAGAGGTATAATTATGGTCATAAGCAATCTTTAGAGTCATTGAGAAAATTTTCTTTGAATCTATATTCACCAAGAAGTGCTTGACAACTGCACAGTCCTCTTTTGAATGAATGTCAAACCTTTAGGCATACCATGCATGGTGATAGGCACCTTGGAAAAACCATTAAAATCTACACTTGAATAATACACCAGCTGCCAGGCAACAGACCTCCATCATCACACTCTTCTTCTTGTATGCTCTTTTAATGTCCTCTAAAAGGAAGAAATAAGGAGTCACTGGTCCATGTAGGTGTGATGATGTTTACTGTGTGGTGGTATAATCATTAGTGGGTGTTGGCCAAGCATTCTCATTTGCTCTCCTTCCTGGAAACTTGGTAGGGAGTTTCAACTAGTATGAATGTAATGGGAGGGGCATGGGCATCTCAAGCAGTGGACTGGTGAAGTAAAATGATATCTTCACTCCCAAACCAAGCATCATATTGGCGATGTTTGATTGTTTGATTTTTTTCCTCAAATTTCCACACATATAAGTAATTTCCAAACATTTTTAATAGACAAAAATCATTGGCTGTTGACAGACCCCCTGGGACAGATTACAAGTAAAACCTGCACCTTCAGTGTTGATTGCAGGCATTGCAATTTTGAAGTTGCTTATTTGAACATAGTAGAACCCAATCAGGCCTGGGTGACCCAGCAGCCAACATCCCAGTCTGTGTGATGCCGGAGACAGGTTAACTATGATGATCATCACAACCCACAAGTGATGGTTAAAGGCTTTACAAATAAAGACAGCTTTATTTTGTGAAACTCAAACAGAAACCACATTTTTAATACTGTTATTAAATCCCCTTACCTTCCAAGAATAATTTTCTGTTTAATAAATCTTGAGCTCTGAGTTCGCTACTCTTTTGTCCAGGTGCTAACTGCCAATTATTTTGACAGATGTATTCTATCAACCCTAATCCTTCCCCATAAAGAGTAGGGGTTGCTCTGTAAAACCCTAAATTTGGGAGAGGCAACTGGATGGACAGTTTAAATAGAAATTGCTTAATCAGTCATAGAAATGATTCCTTCCTCAGGTCTAACACTTTCTTTGACGGAAAATGTAAAATTTAGGCATTACAGAAACTCTTAGCTGGGCTTCAAAGTAGAGCACCTATCAGATGCTTAGGTTGCCTTAAAATGCCCACAAGCATCATATAGCAAACTATACTTGGTTTCCTTCCTTAGTTGCCCCGGACATTTACTCTGTAAAGATGCATTCATCTACAACATCAACCTACTTAACTGACCACAAAGGATGAAAACATAAAATCGAAAGACATAGTACCTTTGACAATGACTATCACACCTACATGTAACATACACCATTCCATATATTTGTTCATAAAAATCCTCTGGTACAGAGATTCACAGACTAGAAACTGAGGAAATCAGAGGAGTTAAGTAGTTTTAACTAATTTCAGTAACTCTCCCTAAGGTTAACTAGATGAGAACATTATTATTATTATTATTGTTGTTATTATTATTATTATTATTATTATTATTATTATTTACTGTTTCTGTAGCAAGGCATGCTAATATCAAAATCAGAAAAGAAAAAAAAACGGGGGCATCTTCAACCCAGAATATCCAGTGGCGTGAAGGGTGAACAGAGTGGGCCCTTAGGCCAAATCCTTTAAAAAATGTGCTTCCATGTATTTATTTTTTTCCTTCTTGAACTCATTTAGCTTTTTTAGCTCAAGGGGATATGAATTTTTTTCCCCAATGGTCTTTACATCAGATAAGAATCTAAGTCCAAATTCCCAAGGTGACAAAGTATAAAGCAAGAAGCCGATGTCCTATCAGTCACTAAACGCGTGGGGAAGAAAGATCCAGCGTATAATGGGAGGTGGGAAAGGAAGGAGGAGCTCCAAGCAACGAGAAACCTCTCTGAGGAGCCACTGCTTCATGTAAAGTGGAATTAATTTTCCAGTCTGGCCTTCCTACCAGGGCTTTGTGTCAACTACTTCAGTGGAAAACAGGAGACTTTGTACATTGAGTTGAGTGAATGTATTGATGAATGGTTGATAGAGAAATAGTTTAGTCGCTGAGGAGATAGACAAGTGACACATGTATGATATCTTTACATTTTATTACAGTCACTGTCACATCCATCTCTTTCATGAGACATGGCGGCTTGTTCCCAAGACTACAACAAGAAGATCCAGTCTTCAGAGGCTAAGATTCAGGCAGGGGTTAGGTTTAAACTCTCAAAGGTATGGAGTTTTTGTTATCTCTGATTAGTCATTAAACTCTCCTAAGACTCAGGTTTTTTTATCTTTAAAATGGAGATAATCATATCTCCTTGGAGGTTGTTGTTAGTCGTTAAACTCTCCTAAGACTCAGTTTTTTTCATCTTTAAAATGGGGAGCCTATCTTCTTGGAGGTTGTTGTTGAGGATTAAGAATAGCAGGATGTGAAGAATGAGCTCAGCCCATAGCCTGCTTTTTAAAATACACAACGCTGTTATCCTTCTCTATATCATACAGGATGGATGTATGATCCTTCAGACATCCTAGACAGACAGGGAATAGCTACATATTTAACAAAGATGCTATCTGATTCCCCCTTTCCTTCTAGCTTTTATTTCATTTGGTCCCTAACATAGCTTTCCTTACTTTTTTTCCAACAATGGCCTGTGGCCATGAGTTAATTAAACAACAATAGGTTTTCGTAGTCAGCAGAAGGATCTATGGGGCATTGTGAGCAATATGTTATCTTCCAAGGAAAGGGCCATAAAAATTAGTTCTAACCTTAAAAATGTGTTCAGGAGTACCAACATGTCAAAATATACTACCAGTTCTTAGCTCCAGATGCCAGGGACTGTGGCTGGAGAGCCTTCCAAGGCCTAGTACTGCCTGGTGCTTGTCAAGGGGGACTGAGTGGAGATAATCATGCAACTAGTACTCCTGTGGTGGTTTTTCCAGAACTAATATTATGTCTCCAGAAAGGTGATTAGCATGAGACCAACAGAAGAACTGTTAGGATCTAGGGACCCAAATGGGTGAGATTTCTATGGTGTGTGTGTGTGTGTGTGTGTGTGTGTGTGTGTGTGTGTGTTAACCTCTTAATCTGTATCCACAATTCCTTCTTCCTGAATGCTAACTTTGTACTGTTTTTTTTTATTTTACAAATTGTTTAATTAGTAAAACGTTAACCACCTCTAACACTTTTTCATCTCAGCAAAAACCTCATAAGCAAATCTCTTTTGTGCATTAGGACTGAGTCTACGCACAAACAAACCATTGCTAATTAATGTTAATGCCTTCAGAAAGGTAAAGGAAACTTGTGAAGTGAACAAAAATTACACTGGAAGTTACGTTTTACCTGGAGACTGTTCTTCAGCCTTCAGGGAAGCAAATGCACATCAAATTTGGCCCAGTAATTCTTCTAATAAATCATAGTTATTTGTGTTTCCTTTCCCCCATTTGCCTGGGAACGCTTTTGGCAGCAGAGCACAGATGTGGAGATGAACAGATTTAATTCATTTGCTTTTGACTCCTTACCTGGAGACATAACCCTGAGTCAAATAACTGGCTAGTGTGGAAATTGCTAAGCAGGCTACTCCCCAGGAGGGGACCTGGCAGCAGCAGATAAACCTCTCCAATGAACTGCCTTTGCTCACAGAGGCTAAGTCCAAATGAAACAGTGCTTGCAAAACTCCATGCAAATGAAAGATGTGTTAAAAAACGCATCTAGGCAAATCTTTCACCTCTGTCCTTCTAGAGACAAGGAAATGCAGGCTCTGTGCATGTCCTTGCAAATGTATCCTTTACACTGTTGTCAACCTGTGCTGTCCAATCTCCAATTATCTGAGGTTTACACAGAAGGCATTCAACCTATCTACTGGATTGAGTCAATATCGAGATATAGCCAAGACTTTCTATCTGTACAAACTCATAGAAAGCATTCAAAGAATGTGGAGGCAAAATCTTGACTCTCTGAATCTCCCAGGGGGGAAAAATCCTTGAAAAACATGGATCAGCCTTAAGTTCTTTGGCAGAACCAAAAAAAGTAGTAACATCATTGGGAAGATACCAAAACCAATTTTATTATATAATGTGTAATATATAATTATGTCATTCATATATATATATCATATATAAATTATTATGTATATATTAGAAACAGGGTCCCATGAACTCCAAACTGGTCATGAACTTTATATAGAACCAATTATGATCTTGATCTTTTGATTTTCATGCCTCCACCTATCAATTGCATTTCCAAGATGAAACACCCAAGTTTATACATTGCTGGAGATGGAGTAGTAACCTATGGGCATGATGGAATAAAAACTGATATTGACAAAAATAAGGTTCTGTGTTACTATTTATTTGAAACTGATTATTTGGAGAATACAAAAATCAGAATCATTCTCATTTTAGACAGAAATAACTGGCCCAGGGTCACTGAGGCAGTCCTAGAACTAAGCTTGCAATCTGGTTAACATAGTCTAAATGCAACTTCTCCAGTGGAAAGTGCACATGGGTGTTCATATTGGGTTGCCAGGCTGTAGGCTTTTCAAACTTTATTCATAATTAATTTTGTACACTTCTAACAAACTGTCAATGACATTCATACACTGTTACATTCTCCTTTTCATCTCATGTCACAAATATATACAAATACTAAAAGTCAGTGTGTAGTTCCCCTTTTCTGTTTATATACAACATCTTTAGGTAATACATGTGCTCTCCTCCTACAGACATTTATGTGCTCAGGACCTTTAAAAATGGGTCCTCAGTTGCATTTGTGAATTATCAATATGTATTTCCAGCTGTTTGCTCAACATCATCACTGAGTCTCATACAAGCAAACAACAAAATTTACCACCTAAAGTCCTTCTCTTTATTCATATATGCTGATACTTCGTTTTTCAGAAATTAGTGGAGACTTCAGGAAATGTAAAATACAGCTGCTTCTTTGAATCCCAGCCCTTCCCAGTAAAAATCTGCCAATATTCCTCTACCCTCCCTTCTCTTATCATCAACTGTTTTGCATAATGTTGACCCAGTTGTCTGCTCAGTTCGTTCCTTAGTGTCTAGTCTCTTTTTCTGCCATCATTTGGGCTTGGGGGGGGGGGCGGGGAATCAGTGAGTTGCATAGATATATAAATCTATAGATATATATTTCCAGAGAATAGTGTTTGTTTTAATCAATGTTTGCTGAATGAGCCAATTAATTAAGGAATGGAAGGTGAATGGAAGAATAAAAAGGGCCAAAATCAAAATAATAAACAGACAAACAAATCGGACTTAATGTAAAAACTGCTTATTTTAAATAAGTTTTATGATTTATACTACAAGCAATCTTCAGGAAACTCTCCATTGCATGTATCCTGGATCTTTCCTTTAATGACTGAGATGGACTTGGAAATGGCATGGTTTACACACTGACCAGACGTTTAGCTAACTCTGGACAGTCCTCAAATAGTTCTCTGTGGCAAAGATCATGACGAGGGATTACAAAAGGAACTCCCAAACCAAGTGACTATTTCAGGACCTGCGTAGGATGCTTTTAATGAACCTTCCATAAATGGAAACCCACTGGGTCATTCATGGTTCTGCAGACCAGAGAGCAAGCCCAGTCTGTATTGCATAATGCAAAAATAAACCTGCCAGAGGAAGTGTATTCTTCTCTCCTTTAGGAAGTCATAAAGTCACATAAACCAATAGAAGGCTCTAGTCAAATTGCTTCTCATCTGAGAGGGAATGGAAGACATAGGTGAATCTGAAAAGTGGCGATTGGTATAAAAAAAAAGTCTGCATAGCAAGAGGCTGCTAAATAGAGTAGAGTTAAAAGTCTAAAAGACGTGAGACTAGGATAGTTGTATCTGACTTTGTTTGACTATATTGTCAAATCTAAGAAGAGGGCAATGGTCAAGCTAGAAAAGACACTAGAGGACTAATTCAGTCTACCCACCATCTTCACTCACTTCTGCCCTCTGTTAAAGTTTGGTACACAAGAAAGATGGTCGGGCTTGGTATAGAAAATTCCTTGATTGAGTAGAACATTTGAAAATGGAGTGGACAGTACAGCATTTAGACATAGAATTTTAACAATGCTTTCAAGAAAAGTAATATGGAAGTTTCTAGAACAAATCTTAATCTGGTATAAAGTAGCAGAGTGTAGGACTTTTAGATTACTTTAAAAAATGTGAGGTTAGACCAGGTAACGGAGAGGCGGGGATGGAAGGGATGGAAAGAGGACAGGTGAAAATATAGAAAGAAAAAGGAAAGCTATACTTAATTTCTTTTATAAAGCAGACATAAGTCCTGAAAAGGATGTTTCTTTCTATAAAAAGCACTTTCAGGTTCAACAGACATGCTTATTTATTTATTTATTTATTTATTTATTTATATTGTGAACTATTTTTTAAGTATTTTTTATTACGTATTTTCCTCAATTACATTTTCAATGCTATCCCAAAAGTCCCCCATACCCTCCCCCCCACTCCCCTACCCACCCACTCCCACTTTTTGGCCCTGGCGTTCCCCTGTACTGGGCCATATAAACTTTGCGTGTCCAATGGGCCTCTCTTTCCGGATAACAGACATGCTTATATATGTACCTCAGCCTCTGAAGATGGTCAGGGATATTTGAAGATTGCATTATTTTTAAACCCTTATTAAGTTTTAAATCTTATCAGTAGATAAAGAAGCAATAACTAATGTTAAGACCATGTCTCTGTCTTTGCTCCAGGAAATGGAAAGGGAAGTAAGAAAGGGGATGCAGAAGAAGATATGTAGTAAACTTGCCCATCCTCTGTCCAAATACCAAGTCCAGAAATTCTGTGTGGGAATTGGGGCTAACCAAAGATTGAGACCTAACTATCCAGTTTTGACCACACAGAATTTTTACTTTTACTAAAGAGGATTTTTTTTTTCCCAAGCAGAGCACAGAGGTCCAATTGAACTTGCTGAAAACAAGTCTGTTTTTCCTTCTGGGTTTTAAAACTGTGTAAGATGATAATTCCACATGGTAGTCTTGAGGAAAGTGTCTCTACTAATTACTCTCTAATTCTTAAATTCAGAGTTTGTTCATTCCATTTCTTTCTAAATACCTTTCACCTCAATTTTCCTTTATCTTAAAGAAATAACTGCTTTCTATGGTATTGGTTTAAAGAAACAGTAATATCATGTCAACTTCCTAGAAAAATACAAATTGCATTAATGCTCTTGATGCTAGAGTCTTGAATCTGAAAGTCTTAGAATTGGAAATATTTTCTATTTTGATTTTTAAAATGATTTAAGAATAATTGCATGTGCTTTGACAGTTGAGACCCCCAGTCCCCAAATTTCAACCCCCCATTTCTCTACAATCTAAATGTTCTTGAACACCTACAGGAGAGTCAGGAAGTTTTGGATTTTAGACCATTTCAAAATTTGTGTTTCCAGGTTAGAAGTGCTATGCAGTTGTTGGAGTTTTTGTGGCTCTGCAGGGTGAAGCACATGAGCAGTTTCCCTCTCCCATCCCATCTTCATCACATTTGAATAATGGAAGGGGTGGAGCAATGTTGATGAACAAATGAGCATTCTTGACCCTTGTGGAAATGGGCACAGGAAAATGATGTGAAGCATGACTAGCTGCTGTACTCGTGACAAAAGGCCTCTCTGGACCTCTGAGCCAGACCTCTTGAAAGTGGACAAAACCCTCAAAAGTGGCTTTCCAGGAAATCTAAAGTGAACAGCAATTGAAAAAAAATGAAAGTATGTCTCATTGCTTTCATATGGGTTTGCATGTTGTGTTAGGAAAACCTCATTGGGGACTGGAGAAATATTTGAACCAGATCCTTAAAACATGCCTCATACCATATTCAAATCAAAATTTAGCCAGTCACTTCATCTTTGTGTCTTTCAAGCTAATAAATAGCCTCAGGGAAACAAAAGAGCAAGCTTTTTTCAGAACCCGTCAGAGTTGTGGGGTGTCACGGTGAGCCAGCAGGCCTGCCTGACTTCAGACTGCTCCACTCTCAGGTTGTAGGTTGGAGTATGTCACATCAAAGGATTCTACTAAAAGATCCATCATTCTCAGGAGGTATTTGGTTCTTTTCTTTCAGTTTATTGGCTCATATAGCCTAAGATACTGGTTATGTTCTACTGCAAAGTGAACAGAGTCTCCTAGATTAAAATACTGAATGCTTATGAAAGGTGCTAACTAGTTAGCCTTCTTTGCCTTGACAACATATGATTTAATAGTGAATACTGTTTCTCTAACTTGGCATGTTTGCCCCTGGTATGTGTGGTGGTGAGCAGAGGGCATTGCCTGAACACTATAAACAGGAGAGTTTGGGGGAAAAACATACTGTGTTTGGTTTGCTTCTTTCCCCGAACCTGTAAACAGTCGGTGTTGATCCTTGTACCAAAAAAAAAAAAAAAAAAAAAAAAACAAACAGTAAAAAGCAAGCAAGCCACCTTCTACACACAAATAACACTGCTCTTTCTGAAAACATGTTTCCTGTAATTAGTGGGAAGTTGTTCTCTGAAGACCTTTGGGGATGTAGAACAAGAGACAGAGTTCACGTGCCACTGGTTCTCCATGAAGCTCCCTTGCCTGTAGAGTCATTTCTCTCCCTTCACAGACTTCTTATGATGGATGGTGGCTTCTGAAACCATGCCTGGTCCCTCATGTTTCCCCAGTTAATCCAAGGAGAGAGTCATTCCATCTTCTCGATGCATTTTTCCTATGTGATGCAAGATTGTCTGCCAGCATCCTTATTGGAGAAAATGTCCATCTTTTTTTCCCCATTTTTTTAATTGAATATTTTCTTTATTTACATTTCAAATGTTATCCTCTTTCTCCCAAATGTCCATCTTAAAATACTAGAGTTCTTCCTAGTGGATTGCAAGTTTACAGGGACTGTCCTCATGTGTGATGCACCAGCATACTCCTGGTGCTGACTCCCAGTAGACATTTCACATGGATCTATTGAATGAATGAATGGGTGAATGGATGAATGGATGGGTGAATGGATGAATGGATGGGTAAATGATTCATCCTATGAATGGCCACTGAAAATCATGTCCTGTCCCACTTCATCAACTCTATTCCATTGCTTTTCATCAATTAAGCCTTAATTACAGAAATTGAGACATTATCTGGTCCTGAGTCCAGCTACTATAACTGCATTAGCAATTTATGCCCTTTTCATCTTCTACTCCATGCTTCCCACCCCCTTAACCTGCTATTTCCATTTATTTTTAAAATAATGCTTAGTTTCTAACCTATTTCATTTTACTGCATGGATTGTCTTTTTTAACTGGACTGTAAACTTCTAGGTGCAGAGTCTTTGAGCCATTTAATGTAGAGCTGTATCTTGGGTCCCTAGAACAGAGACTGGCCTACAGTAACTAGTAAAGTCAATGAGAAAACCATTATTATTATGGTCATTCCATCCATTAGAATAAACACAGTGCTTTTGTTCATTTGCATTGCTAATTCATAAGTCCAACTCCCCACGAAGAGAACCATACTTCTTCAGTCTTGGAGGTCTACATTTTTAACAAGGAGATTTAGTGACTTTGGTGTAACTGTCGGGAGAGTGACCAGTTCATCCACATATTAATACAGAGGTGACCCTGAGACCTGGAGTAATGAAATCTCTGAGGTCAAATGGCCATTCAGCAGTAGCCTATGTGTCAGTGGTGCTGTTTTGAGCTTTTTTGATTGCAGTCTTGAGTCTGCATCATGTTGTTCACCTGTTGCCATCTATCTTGTTGGCTATTGACAAAACATCTGGAAGCAAAGTCATGGCTTTAGAGCCTCTCTTGTGTAGGAGCTCCCAGGAATGGAATTAAGATTAGGGTGGTTAGTGACTTTTGGCTCAGATGTCACCTTGGCATAGAATTACCATTCCATCTCCACCTTAATAAACTATTGTGTCTCTTCTAGCTCCTGGACATCATTGAATGGACAACCCAGGAAACCCTTCCTCCAAAGTACTTGCATTATGACCCAGAAACTGGTCATCAGCTCCTGTGTGACAAATGTGCTCCTGGCACCTACCTAAAACAGCACTGCACAGTGAGGAGGAAGACATTGTGTGTCCCTTGCCCTGACCACTCTTATACGGACAGCTGGCACACCAGTGATGAGTGTGTGTATTGCAGCCCAGTGTGCAAGGAACTGCAGTCCGTGAAGCAGGAGTGCAACCGCACCCACAACCGAGTGTGTGAGTGTGAGGAAGGGCGTTACCTGGAGATCGAATTCTGCTTGAAGCACCGGAGCTGTCCCCCGGGCTCCGGCGTGGTGCAAGCTGGTAAGTATCTATTATGAGGCATAGAAAAATCAAGGAGGACCATGTAGAGCCAGACAGCAGCTAACTTAGGGGACACTTGTCCTAATAAAAGGTAACAGTACCTGTTATCTGTGTGCTATGTGTCTGGATTGTTTCCAAAGGACCTTTCTCCAAGGAGTCCTTTACCACTATAGTGTAATTTAGTGAGGAATCGCAAATGCAGCAAATTGCTCCCTGATGAGATACATGATGAATTGCCCATTTTAAAGGACCATGGTCTGAGCTGCATGGAGAGAGGATGACATAGACCATCATGTTTCACTTTGGCATGGACAGCTTCAGTCTTCAGTGCTTTTTTGACAAACATCAGAAATGTTAATCGATACCAAGAGAGTAATTATGCTGATATTAATGAGACTCCGGAGTACTAACAATGAAGAGTTATAATTAATTATGTAAAAATGGGAACGGTTAGGAGAAATACATTACATTATTAAAAATGAAGCTGCTTCTCGCCTTGGCATGGGAGTTGAATGTTTGTGAGGAGAAAGACAGTAGCACACCCTATTACCAGCTTAGTCTTTATCTTAGACAAAACAGATTGTCAAGCAAACAGGAAGTCCTTGTGTATAAATTACTTTTCCTTTTCACATTCCCCACAGCATGGGCTGGGGCTAGTGAGAAACTTTGAAAGCTGAAACCCGTATTCCTTTTCTGGCACATGCACAAAGCCACAAAGCTGCACTGTAACTTACAACTGCTTGTGGCTTAGGAAAATGAAGAGCACACACGAATTTATCAGGAAGAGAGAGAAATCCCTATAACTTGCTCTAACTCACTTTAAAGCAGGATCTCTCACTCAACTCACTGCTCTTTACACAGCTGGATGATTCTTTTCCCTGAGAGCCTGTCCTCTGTCTCCCTTGAGACTGGTGAGTCCAGCAACTAGCTACCAGCTGCAGGCTTCTGTCCATTACGGGAGGTCCATTTGCTCCTGGTGGAGAGGTCATAGCCTAGGACATGGATTACTTGTGACAAGTTAAAGTTTAAATGATCAGTATTTTACGTTTGAAGCCAAATGCAGGAAGCATCTACAGTTTAAGCCAGGAGCAATAGCAAGGCCAAGGAAGTCCCATCTCCAAAGAAGCTCCAGGATGGTCACACCGTTGAGGCTAACCAAGTGTACATAGTGAGTGGCAGGCCAGCCTAGGCTATTCAATGAGTGTATGAATGTCTCAAGAAAGAAAACAAAACCAAAACCAAAAAAAAAAATGAAATCTATTTAGTCTCTTTTGCAGGGAATCTTTAAAAGAGTGACCATTGCAGGAAAGACCTTGGTAATACCACCACATTTTGCAGTTCAAGGAGAAAGAACTGTAATTCCCTACTTTTTTTTTTGGGGGGGGGCGGTTACTTTGGGACTCAATGGAGTAGAAAAACCCTAGCCTCATTACTTCAGTGAAGTGGTTTGAATAGATTCATATTCAGAAATTAAGCATGAACTGTGCAGGTCAAAAGTTGAATATTGTAGAAATAGTGAGGTTGTTGCCCTCATAAACATGAAAATGTTTCTGTAGGATGAAGCAACAAGTAACCAGAAGACTTAGCGTAAAGGCAAATGCTTTCTTCTGAGGTACCATGGTAGACTTTATTTAACCTTTTTTTTTTCCCCTGAAAACTTGTAAGGTGGTTTTGCACAGAGGTTTGCAGGCCCAAAGGCAGGGAGTGTTGTTTGGTGTTATTCTACAAAATATTTGATAACTATTTTTGTTGTTGTTTTGAAGTCAAGATTGCTTCATATTCTGTCCTTCATATCCTTCTGCTGGCCAGTCCTCTGTTTCCTGTTGAATTTCTTTGGACTGTCTTAGTGAATTACAATTCATCTTGTCATTGTAGTGTCTCACATTTTATCTGTCAGGCTAGATGCTTGCTGTTTCTACACATACTAATGAGGCAGAATCATCACTTAGATGACTACATCTTTTTTAGGCCCAACAGTTCTGTTGATTTTTTTTAAAGTCCTGTTATTAGAGGAAGCTTACCAACAAGTTATTCTTTGGATTCCTCTTGTTAAAAGAATTAGAAAGGGCAATTCACCCAAAGAACTATTTTACATCCATGATCTCTTGTTAGGTGACACCAGAAAAGTCAAGCCACAAACACATACCTGAAGAAGGATAACATTTCTTTCTGTGTAAATCATGTGGCAGTTGGCAAATGGATTCTTAGATGCACACACTTAAGTGACGTATTCCCAGTAAGTTGACAGAGACTAGATGCCTAAATATTTCTACTTACAAGATTGTAGAGCTGAGCATGGAGTAGGGTTCCATCTAAGGAGAGGGAAGTAGGAAGGAAGTATACTATCCAGTGTACACTCTCTTTGTTTTGTGAGGGTGGATCTTATGACAATGTCACCGCAGCGTTGAAAACAGCATTTATGTGAGACTTCGGGGCTGTGGTTTTCCTTCTTCTCCATCCCTGCTAGCCCTTTATCTTTTTACAGGGCAATGAATCATCACTTTTTAAAGAAGAAAAAAAAATAAAGGAAGAGACAGGAGATGAGACTAGAACCACACTGTTTTACTGGTCTTTTATTTTTCTTTCCAGGATAGGTAAACGACACAATGAAATGGGAGGTGGAACTTTTTAATAAATGAAATTTAATAACTTTCTGTAGCTTTCATTTGTCTCTTTTGTGTTTGTTATCTTGCATGAGCCAGAGCTGGCCTATGCAATCTACATTTGAATATGGAAGTCTAAATCTGTTCAGCCAGCTTACACTAGATGGAGATATTTTCATATGCAAATGCACTATAATGTGTGCTGCGCTCATGCATAATAGAGTCCAGGGCTTGAATATATTTATTTTCAGTTGCATCTCTATTGAAAGTTTCTTCAACTCAAGAGTTTTCAAACCCAGTGATGTCTTCAAAAGTAATGAATGCCTTAGAAGCACAAAGTAAAATATCCTTATAGTTATCCTTCCCAAAGATTTAACCATGCTATTTACTCAACAGTGTAAACAAACACTACACCATCATGTGTCTATTATGTAGCTCAACCTTGGGGATATGACTGGAGTCAGCAGTCAACTTTACCACCACCTGTAAGAGTTTTATTGTAATTGTGTGTTTCTCAAGGTTAGCATGGTTCCCAATTAGGAGCTAGGAGAGAAAGATCTTCCGTAAGAAATGATTGGAATTTAACGATGCAACATTGAATGGGTGCTGACTTCAAAGAGTGACAGACAGTAAAGCAGACACACAGCACTTATCTTGATGGTTTTTCCAGGAATAATTGTGCAAAGAATACGGTTGACAAGCCTTACTGGCACTTTGTCAGAGGCAGCACTAATGAGTACCCCACCCGCCTCTCCTTCCATCTCCCATTTCAGGAGCGTCTTTGTAGGTAATAGCGCAACAAACTTGTGTGGGTATTACAAGAAGGGGAAAGAGCCTGAGGGGATGACTATAGAAGTTTTGTTATCTCTGTCTAATGAAGTGAAAAATGGAAACTCTGAAAGTTCCCTGCAATACACAGTAGCAGTAAACACTTGGTGAAAACTGTCGAGAACTGTGCTAAGTTATTGTCTGCAGAGAAAGGATTGGGGAAGAAGGTGCTAAATTTCTGGGTGTTTTCCAACAGGAACCCCAGAGCGAAACACAGTTTGCAAAAAATGTCCAGATGGGTTCTTCTCAGGTGAGACTTCATCGAAAGCACCCTGTATAAAACACACGAACTGCAGCACATTTGGCCTCCTGCTAATTCAGAAAGGAAATGCAACACATGACAACGTGTGTTCCGGAAACAGAGAAGCCACGCAAAAGTGTGGAATAGGTAACTATACACAGCATGCCACCCTGTCCTCTTATCATCTCAGCATAGCCTTCTCTGAGAAGAACACAAACTCACATTTTGCATTTTATGTTTGTTTGTTTGTTTGTTTTGATACAGAGTTTCTCTGTGTTGACAGTCCTGGCTGTCCTGGAACTTACTCTGTAGACTAGGCTAGCCTTGAACTCACAAAGATCCGCCTGCCTATACCTATGGAATTCTGGGATTAAAGGCGTATACCACCAAGTCTGGCTAAATTTCACATTTCTTGCTTCTTAACCTACCTAACAGCTGCTGAAAGCTCAAACTCAAACAAACGAACAGTCTCAAAAACAAAAGACAAAGAAAACAAAACAACAACACAAATCCTTGTATCTCCTCACTGATCCCAGGGACACTGAAGCTTCCTAGAGCTCTCACACTAAAATCAAGAATAACCCATTGTGGACCTCAAGCTTATAACCTGAGCACGAATTTGCCAACCTTAAATTGTAGAATTGACTTCCATATTTTTATAATTTCTTAGAATGTCTGTATTAGCTAAACTATAAGTTGGCAACTAAAAATGACATAAACTGTTGAGAAATTAGAAATGAAAACTTGGTTTTGCTATCAGTCATATCCATACGTTTAGTGCATTGAAGCTGCAAGGGGCTTTGGTTGTGTTAAATCCTTTATTGGCTTGTAGTCACAGCAAATAGAAGAAACCACTCCCTTTGGTGATCCTATCAGTGTATTCGTTCACCCTGCCACCCTGCTCCTACACTAATCTCAGTACTTCACCTCAGGGACTTATACACCAATGCTGTGCCTTTATTCATAAGGTCAAAGTGACACAAACCAATGTGACTCTCCCAAAATGTCCTTTCTTTATTATAGAGAAACATGAAATATAAGAATGAACACAGGCATATTTTATAGTTTCAAACCATTTCCAATGTCTTTCACTACATTATTTGATACCTTAATTAATTTAGCCCTTTTCTAATCTAAATAAAATCAAATAGAATGAATGGGAAGGCTAATGAAAAGAGTTAATTCTAGCCTTAATACTGAATCTATTTTTGCAATTCATTGAGCATCTATTATATGCCAATTCCTTCACTTTATTAACTTTAATACTTATAAAGAAAACACTGTGAAATTTACTTAGAAAAAAATGTAGATGGTTAATGTTTAACATTCACCTATATATTTCTGTTTCTACTGATAAACATGTTTACAACACATTAAATAATACACTATCGTGATTGCACACAAACACAATGCACTATTTTGATTATTGCTTACGTTCTTTCTAGGGAATGATTTTATGTTTTGTTTTTTTCTTTGACCCTGACCTTGAGGTACCTGGTAGTTGCCAAGCAACCTCTTAACAAAGTATTAATATTTACATTAAGTTATAGAATTTTTGTCAAATATTTGTGTGTATTCATATTAAATTCTCATTAAACGTCTATTAATGTTTACCTCTTCACCACCCCCCCCCCAAGACAAAGGGGAATGAAAGAATTCATAACACAGAAGCCCAGTTGGTCTCTATATTAAGAGCATCCTACAGAAAACTGTTAATTCAAACTTCCCTTTTAGCATGGTGTCTCGCAGAAAACTCAACCCCCATACTCATTTTGTGGTTGGCTTTGTTTTGTTTTATTTTTGTTGGAAGGACTGCAGAAAGTAATAGCATTCAGTGAATCTTGTTATTGGTCACTCTTTCTACAGATGTCACCCTGTGTGAAGAGGCCTTCTTCAGGTTTGCTGTTCCTACCAAGATTATACCAAATTGGCTGAGTGTTTTGGTGGACAGTTTGCCTGGGACCAAAGTGAATGCCGAGAGTGTAGAGAGGATAAAACGGAGACACAGCTCACAAGAGCAAACCTTCCAGCTGCTGAAGCTGTGGAAACATCAAAACAGAGACCAGGAAATGGTGAAGAAGATCATCCAAGGTACCAGCTCCTGAAATAAACAAGTCAATGGGTGATCAAAGGAACCAAGTTGCCATAAAATAGGAAGTAGACTTTGTCTATTGTCTATGTAGTAGGGCCGGTGTTTTCCTCCTGCAATTGTCATGGTACTGGCAATTTCTCACCAACTGAAAGTGTAGACACAATTCCTGTTACAGCTAAGAATGGTTCTGTTCTAACAGCTGCAGTAACTGAAAGAAAGGGCATGCCTTTTACATGTAGGTCTAGGCCGCAGGGAATAGGATTCTGCGCACAGGTTCCTTAGGTCTTCACACTAGTCACGTCTGCCTAGAAGAAGGTTCTTGGTCCCTTGGCTCCTGCTTCACATTTCGCGCACTGCTGTACTTGGTAATTCTCTTCAGTGAGACACTAAGTGTCTTTCCGGTAACCTCTCATTAATCCTAACTATATAGCCTGCATCCAAATTACCATTTTTGTAACACCTGCGGTGAGGATTAGTAAGGTCCGATAAATGTTTGAGCTTCTTAGAAGAAAGGGCTAGCTAAAAGCGTGTAGTTGCATGTGCTAGAGTTTCCTGAAGCATCTCTTTTAGAAATAGGGTGGAGAGGGAAAAGAGGAAGGGCATGGAGGGAAGGAGAGAGGGGACCCAAAGAGGAGAACATGAACTTCAGTCTGCATGAAATTTATGCATACTATATCATAATCTTTTGACTTTATGATATACAATGCAAAGAGACTTACTATTTGGGAAGACATGCCACAGAGATGAAGGAGGGTTTTCTTAATGCAGACAATAAGGAACAGAAAATACCCTCCTATACCTAATATCTGAAAGAGTTTTTCTACACCACCCATAAAGCTTCAGACATGGAAAGCCAGAGTGATAGATTTTAGCAGACTTAGCCCTCTTGACAGGCCGGTGCTTTTACCTATGCAAAGACTAAACTTTTCTTGTGTTTCTGGCAAAACAACATTATTCTTTGAACCTATAATTAGCCCTGAAGCAAAAAGAAAAAGAAATAGAAAGCCGGGAACTGTCAGTATGTGAAAGGACCCAATTCCCGGCTTTATAAATGAGAACCGTTGCAGCCCAGAAAGACGAACGGAGTTGCCTCAAGGCTCACAGATAGTAAATGACTCATGTCGTTAATAGAGACATTAGTTACTCCTTCTTATGTTTATGCCCAGGCTCACTGCTGAAATGCCCCCCAGGCTGTGTGTTCACTGTTCTTGGACTCCCATTACCGGCTTCCCATATCTGCCACACTCGGGTGCTTCTCCAGTGCTGTGTATATTTATTAAAGACTAGTTAAAGTGACTCTTGTCAAATAGGGCCAAGGTTAGATGCCAACTGAAAAAATATTCATTATAAATGAAAGAACCTGAGTACTTGCTGTTTCCCTTTCCCCTGAAATGTTGTGATTTTAAAGTTTCACGTTTTACTGGGAAAACTGAAGGTGGTCGGTCCATAGTTTTCTGTTATTAGTAGCTGAAGCTTCTCACAAGACTGTTGTTGGATACTTCAAATAAATTGTCTGATTTCCTATTATACCATACAATAATATCACCTTAATCAGAAATAACTGCTCACATAAAATGTAGTCATGAATTGTGTGAGCATGTCTGCCTGAGGTGTTAGATGAGGAAGACTGATGTGAGCATCGCTTTGGTTCTTGCAGACATTGACCTCTGTGAAAGCAGCGTGCAGCGGCATCTCGGCCACTCGAACCTCACCACAGAGCAGCTTCTTGCCTTGATGGAGAGCCTGCCTGGGAAGAAGATCAGCCCAGAAGAGATTGAGAGAACGAGAAAGACCTGCAAATCGAGCGAGCAGCTCCTGAAGCTACTCAGTTTATGGAGGATCAAAAATGGTGACCAAGACACCTTGAAGGGCCTGATGTATGCCCTCAAGCACTTGAAAACATCCCACTTTCCCAAAACTGTCACCCACAGTCTGAGGAAGACCATGAGGTTCCTGCACAGCTTCACAATGTACAGACTGTATCAGAAGCTCTTTTTAGAAATGATAGGGAATCAGGTTCAATCCGTGAAAATAAGCTGCTTATAACTAGGAATGGTCACTGGGCTGTTTCTTCAAGATGGGCCAAAACTGACTGAGGAGAAGAAGACTGTTTCTCAAGCACTTGAAACGGCCCAGTGATTCCTTTCTCATCAGTCGGGGGGAATGAAGACCGCCCCCACCCCCAACACACACACTGGGGACTCTGAGTCCGGAGAGTGAGGCAGGCTATTTTATAATTGTATAAAACCAGGTGTATACCCAGAAAGCCAAGCATGCTGAGTGAGAACAGAGGGTATTTTTTTTATAACCTCAAACATACGTCCCTTCCTTCCTCTCCTCACAGCTGAGCAATCAGATGGCTTCTACTATTTTATGTGTCACCCCTAGATGAAGGTCTGTTTCCTTCTGCATCTGATAGTCTATGACGTTCTGTTTATAATGCTTATCAGAGCCTCATCACCTTTGTAGGTTGCTAGGCAAGCTTGACTGTTAGCTATTTTTCCCTCTAAAGATTTGATTTGAGTTGCAGACTTAGCTAGACAGGCAGGGGTGGGTTGTGGTAGTTTATTTAACAGATTGCCACCAAGAGCCCAGTGTTTCTTGTTCCTCTGTAGTTGGACCTAAGCTGACTCAAAGTACTTTTAGTTTGAAAAATAATCAACTAATTTTATTTCTTACATTAACAATGGCTGGCTTGGTTTCATAGCACCAGAAGAAACTACTATATGGAGAAAGAATTGATATCTCCTCCAATATTCAACAAATCCCCAACAGTTTATCCAGCTGTCATGTCTGGTTCAGTATCTACAGACTGTGTGTCCTCTCATTACCACATGTAGTAATTCAACTGGAAATAATAGTAATAGTAGTAATAGAAATCAAGTCTAGACTCCATTGGATCTCTTTGAATATGGTAATATCAACGTAAAAGTCTTTGAGATTTCAGTTGTATTAAAGGCTTTTATTAAAAAGCTGATGTTCTTCTGTAAAAGTTACTAATATATCTGTAAGACTATTACAGTATTGCTATTTATATTCATGCAGATATGTTTTGTACATATTATAAACCTAGAGAGAAATGTTGTAGGACTTAATTTTAGAAAGAAAAAAATATTCTGTTTACTATTGAGACAAATAAAAGAGATAAAATATATTTTTAATAGAAACTTTGTAGTGTTTTCCCATAGGTACTGTCAGTTTTCCAGTGTGGAATGTTTTTATAATATAATTTTATCTGTATAAGATGTAATATCATTTTATAGAAAAATACATTATGTATTCAGTTGTTTAATGTCAGAAAGTGTATGAACTATAAATTATCTGAATATTAGATGCTCTGAGAAATTGAATGTACCTTATTTAAAGATTTTTATGATCATACTATATAAATAGCATCATTAAAGTTTTCAAATTATTTTTCATTTCTTTTACTCTTGTTTTTATTTGAACAAGACATTATTAGGCTTACTGGCTTACAGTTTGCCTGTTCATCTTTGATCACCACAAACATCTAGGAGTTGTTTAAAATACAAAATCCTGGGCTACGCTGTAAAAAACTTTTAGAGATGAAGAGATGTGGGCCAGGAAAATCTCCAAAGTGATTGTTTTTTCTATATAAGAAACTGGAGAATTTCTGAAGTCCGGATTGGTGTATAGATGAAACAAGTTATAAGTGACACCAACCACATCAGAAGACCAAATTATGCTCCTGACTGGAAGAAATGAAAACTGCACTACCTAACTCTTAAAAAGAGAAAAGGCGGTAACGGGAAGGTAGATATATCAACTGGGTTGTCGGTTGTCCTCACATCATTTCATTTATATCATAATCCTGAGACCATGTACATGTTACTTCATTTAAAAAAGAGAACTCTGTTGATGTAATTAGATTAAGGACTTTGAGATGAAAAGATCCTCAATTGTCCCACTGACCCATTTCCATTGATGAGGGTCTTTATAGGAAATGCCCTGTGGAGATCATATCGAGAGGTTAGGAATGGCCCCTCAGTTGATGGGACCACACACCCATCTTCAAAAGTTTAACCCAGAATTGCTTCTGTCTAAAGGAAATATGGGGACAAAGAATGGAACACAGACTGAAGGAAAGGCCCTCCAGAGACGGCCCCACCTGGGGAACTATCCCACACGCAGACACCAAACCCAGACAACTATTGCAGATGCCAAGAAGTGTTTGCTGGCAAGAACCTGATACAGCTGTTTCCTGAAAGCCTTTGCCAAATCCTGACCAATACAGATGTGGATGCTCACAGTCAACCATTGGACTGAGCACAGGGACTCCAATGGAGGAGTTAGGGGAAGGTCTGAAAAAGCTGAAGGGCCCTTATCTGGCATCAATGGGAGGAGAGGCCCTTGGTCCTGTGAAGGCTTGATGCTCCAGTGCAGAGGAATGCTAGGGCAGTGAGGTAGGAGTGGGTGGGGGGTAGGAGCACACTCATAGAAGCAGGGGCTGGGGGGATGGGAGAGTTGCAGAGGGGAAACCAGGGAAGGGGATAACATTTGAAATGTAAATAAATAAAATAACCAATTAAAAAGAAATATTATTTGAAGGCTTCTCCCTCCAGAACAGGAATTAAGTGGTCATTGAAAGGGGAGAGGTTGTCTTCCTCAACACACTATCGTTCTTAATAAAGTTCTTTATTCAGCTCTCCTCCTTTCCACTCCTTGATTTGTTTGGTCTTCAGTGAAACAAATTTTGTGAGGCTAACACCCTCATAGAAGCAGGGTAAGGAGGGGGTGGGATAGGGGGTTTGCAGAGGGGAAACTGGGAAAGGGGATAGCATTTGAAATGTAAATAAATAAAACATCCAACTAAAAAACAGAAATACCCAAGTGAGGAAAAGGAGACCATGGTGTGAGGATAGAGAAGGAAGAGGTGGGGCCCTGAGTCTAGGAAGCCAGAAGTGGTAGCACACAGACAGCTACCAGGACCCTGGGTGGGCTAGTGGGCTCACATCTTTCTTCTACGTCTGAGGAAATGCTTCTGCTATTCTCAACCATACCATCTGTGACATTTGTTAGAGTAGCTGGAGTAAATGCGTAGAGGTGGCATCCAAGCTTTCAAAAGAAGAGAAGTAAAATACTTTCCTTTGAATGGAGGTTCCTACTCTTTCTCCATTCATACACATCTAACTTTCAATTGAGTGTCAAATTACCTAAAGTGACCTCTGTTGTCTTAGTCTAGGATTGACATGAAGACACCTAATAGGGGAGTGCACTGACTTATTAATTTCATTTTCCAAGAAGTGACCTTGTGAGTAGGGTCCACTTACATCTCCTCCTTTGCCCCCTGTCCTGTGCATTAGAGAGTTACACTAACTTTAATCTCATGTTGTAGCAATGCAAACTCATAAGTCTAAAGAAATACAAAGCCAAGGCAAAGTCAAGTTCCTTTCAGGAACAGGATCCCTCCTTAGTCATACTAAGGCAGGGTTATGGAAGTCAAATATTGAAGGATAAGGCAAGGGTTCAGGGGTTAACTAGTAGTCTGCACCTGGTACTTGGGAGCCCCAATTCATTGACTGAAGAACTTATTGCCCAAAAATGAAATGGCCTACAGCAGTCAGCTTCTTGAGTTTGAAACCTAAAGGCATTGAAGCAAAATTACTCAGATTCTTACTGGATGAGCCTCTTTAGCTACTCTTTGGGGGTTGGTTTATTCCAAGTTTTGTCTTCTCCAAGAGAAAAATTCCAGTCATGATTTATCTCTCCCTTTTATATTTATAATTCTGGAAAAAAAATCTCTTTCCTCAGGCCTATAATCAGGTATTTTTTCCTTTCATTAAACATTATATTTAGAAAAAAAATGTTTCTAGGCCAGAGAGTTGGCTCAGTGGGTAAAAGTACTTGCCACACAAGCCTAGTGACTACTTTAATCTCTGGAAGCCAAGTATTGGTGGAAAGAGAGGACCCACACCACAAAGTTGTGTTTTTAACTCTATGTGTGTGCAGTGGCATATGTAGACAATTCATCACGTACACACTCAGTAATAATGGATAAGCTTTTAAAACACTATTTGGAAACCAGGATCAGGGTGTTAGGTAAATCCTTGTCACTGAAATGTCTTTATATTTAGGCCTTTCTCAATGGAGACAGACAGTAAATACATTCATGCATATTAATCTAAAAATGCACAAACATACATATTTATATTTTAAGTATATATGCATATATGCATCAATATGTGTATATGTTCTCTGTGTTTACATGGATATGTGCAGGTATGTGCAGCTACCTGCAGAGGTCAGAAAAATCAGATCCATTGGAGTTGAACTTACAGAAGGTTGTGAGATGTATGATGTGGGTGCTGGGAGTCAAACTTCAGTCCTTTAGAAAAACAGCAAGCCATTTCTCTAGCCCTCTTTCCATATATTTCCTGCCATCTATGAATCTTCATTAATTTTTTATCCAGATATTTTGCCCATTTTAATTATATTTCTTCTTTTCTAATTGTTGCTTAAGGGTTCTTTATGTATGCTTGTACCAATACCATGCAGTTTCTATCACTATTGCTCTGTAATACAGCTTGAGGTCAGGGATGGTTATTCCCCCAGAAGTTCATTTAGTGTTGAGAATAGTTTTCCCTATCCTGTTTTTTTTTTTATTCCAAATGAATTTGCAAATTGCTCTTTCTAACTCTATGAAGAATTGATTTGTAATTTTGATGAGGATTGCATTGAATCTGTAGATTGCTTTCGGCAAGATGGCCATTTTTGCTATATTAATCCATCCTTGGTGCAAGCCTTTTAGCCTACAGTGGTTTTCTACTATAATTTCTCAGTCTGTGTCCTAGCTTTTATATTTTTGTTGTGAGTTTGCAAAAGCAAAACTTTGAGCTGCTATTAAAAAATCACAAAATACCTTCTTTTATTGTGGGACAGGGTCTCACTATGTCTGTCCCCCTAACTTCCTGGGAACTCACTATACAGGCCAGGCTGGCTTTGAATTTATCTCAATCCTCCTACCTTGAACTCAGGATTGTTGGATTACAGGTTTGGGTCACACTCAGGAATTTGTTTGTGTGTGTGTTTGTGTTTCTGTGCATGTGTGAGCATGTGCCCATGTGCCTGGGCACACCTTATATTCCAGTACCCACACTAAATCCAAATTAAAGTGTTTCTTCTGTTTTCTTTCACAGTTTTATATTTCAGATTTATCAACTACATTAAATTTTATAGAATGTGTGCTGAATTTTACTTGTCCCAGCAGAATGCTTTGGGAAAGCTAGCATTTCACCACTGAGTTATATTTGGCTGTACACACACACACACGCACACACACACACACATATATATCTTCACCTGACACTGTATCTGTGCACCTGGCTCTTAATCTCTGTACTATTCCATTGTTTTGGATTGTTTGTTGATTGGTTGGTTGGTTTTTATCAATTTAAGAAGTTAGGATGTTGATTGTGTGTGTGTGTGTTTGTGTGTGTGTGTGAGCATTCATGCCCATGTGCATATATGGAAGTGAGTGAACAACTTTTGGCAGTAGAGTTAGTTCTTACCATTTACCTTGTTGAGGTGAGGTCTCTGTTGTTTTTGCACTGCACTATGTTTTCCAGGCTAATTGTCCTCCAAGCTTCCTGTCTCTACCTCCCATCTTAGATTATGTGTGTTGATGTCACAGATATGAGTCATCAAATCTGGCGTCAAGTGATTTCAGGTCATAAATCAGGCTTGTGTCCAAGCCCTTTCACCAGCTCAGCTGAGCCATGTCGCCAGCAGAGCACATTTGCTTCCTGAGACAAGGTTTTATATAGTTCAGACAGGCCTTGAACTTGTTATGCACCCAAGACTGCCTTAAACTTAAGATCATCCTGTTTGTGCCTCCAGAGATTGCAGGCATCCACCACCATGCCTAGCACCATTAATTGGTTGACTCTACTGCTTATCCAGTGCCACACTCCATTAAGAATTGTCACCTTTTATTAAGTCTTGAACTTATTTTCAGTGATTTTTCTGTGGCCTGGCAAGGTTATTGGGTGTGTTTGTACTTGTTTGTTTTGACTCTTTTCTTGCCTCTTCATAAGCTTCGAGTTTTCGTTAAAAGCTACATTGGCTATGACAGTATGTGAACAGGAGTGTGCATGGTTTGTAGACCTGGTGATTAGCTTTCCTTTCTTCCCTCTTACTGGAACTATAGAGAAGGGCTTCCTATTCATCCAGTTAGTAACAGGATCTACCTGATTCTTTTTCTTGTATTTACACTGACTCCCCCCCCCCCCCCGTATTTACACACAGCCCAGATTTCAAACCTCTCTGTACATGGGCATTCCTTTGGATTTGGTGGCTGTCCATGAGAGCAATGCCCCTTTAAGGATGTTGGCCTTTAACTGCAGCTGTGCTTCAAAGAAGCTTCCCTGCACATTTGTGTACTCTTTGCTTTCTTGCGTTTGCTGCTAGTTATGCAAAGCTTTTTGGCCTTACTGGGGGAGTGGGGGGTACACACAGTCTCTGGTGTTCTCATTAAGGCTCTGGATTAGGTCTGTGTGGGGCCTTTTCAATTCTTGAAGCTGTGAGTTCAGCCCCGAATCCCGTGTCTCTCTCTCTCTCTCTCTCTCTCTCTCTCTCTCTCTCTCTCTCGACTCTTTTTCCCTCTGCCTCATTTTTCTGCTCTCAGCTTTGATGAGTGATCACTGATATCATAAAGCCTGCAGTTTTTGCCCGTTTCCCTGATGGCTTAACAGTTTTGTTTTATTAAGTAGGCATTTTATTCTCCACTTAGGGCTACTGTTCCTCCTCCTTCTTTTAAGGCTGTATGGCTCGCTGAGCTCTCTCTGTACCTTCTGGGAACATTCAGAGGGGTTCACAGAAGCAGAAACTGCTGAAGGAAGCCTCCAACTTTTGTTGCTCTCAGGGATTTTGGCACTGACCCACTAGCCTGTCTTTGGCTGTCCTCAATTTCTTACCAGCTAAATTGTTTTTCCTAGCACTCAGCCCCATGTTCTCCTGGGATACTTGCATGTGGATGCCCTCTGTCCTTATTATTGCTGTCTCTTCTTAGATCTGGGGCCACTTATGTGCTTTATAATCTCAGGTCTCCAGTAGATTTCCTTACTCGAGAATTTGAACTCGAGTACTCTTTATCCATCTTCCAATTCTGCATCTACCACAGTAGAAGCCAAAAATATAGCAAGTCAAAGTTGTTCTTTGAATGTTAGTTTGGAAGAATAAATTTGAGTTTAAAAAGTATGCCCATGAGTCTACATATGTTATATTCCCTTGCCCATGTAAAACATAGATATATTAGAAAGTATTATTGATAGGATCATATTATAGACTACAATTCTAATATAAGGAAGCACCATTAGACAGATAGTCCAATGTTTGTGTGTCAACAAAACATTCTATGAAAGTTTTATTTACATAACCTATTCTCCATTCTACCTAAGTCTTACTTACTATGTTATCTTAAATTTTTTTTGCTATAATAAAGAAAGGTTTTGAGTGACAAAGTAGAGGACTCAAAAGGTTGCACTTTCTACAGGTTGCAGCTCTAAGGAAAGACCCAGTTATAAACTATCAGCATCTTTAAACCTATCTACTCTTCCATTGTTTTTATCCATACATCTGCCTCTACCTCTGACTTTCTTTCTATCTTTAAAAATGATGTCTCACTATGTAGATCTGGCTGTCCTCATAATTTCCCCAACCCTTCTGCCTCTGCCTCCAAGTGCTGTTATTATACATATGTATATAATACCTAGCAATATTTCATTAATTTAACCCAGGGAATAGTCTCTGTCAAACAAAAAGAATTTATCCGTTGAGGGTAGAGAAGAGCGTAAAGAAAGCAGAAAACCTGGAGAACTGGAAAACTCCAACAGTTGCTACTAATACAGAGATCTCTGGCCCTGGGAGTATCGTTTTTCTAATATATTTAATTTCTTTGAAGCCATTTCTTGAGTTGAATTCAGCATGGGATGAACTTCTGTTATTCTTTCTGTAACCTAGCATTTTCTCTCAGTGTACTTGTGCTTATTGATGTTGACTAAGCTCTGATTCTTTATGGCTTTCTTGCTTGTCTTTCCACCCCATCCCCAAAGTATAAAATTGTAAAACAGATATTTAAGCATCAAAAACAACCAGCAGCAGCTCTGTCTAGTGCATCTTTCCTGAAAACAGTTCAATCTGAGGAAATGTAATTGCTAGAACCTTCCAGCATGAACAAATGCCATTTGAGTTTAACAAATCCAGCAAAGTCATGTCTTGGACCCCAGGGCAGCCCCACACAGGTCACATTCCTTATATGGGCTCAGAAACCATAGGTTAAAGAGCTATAAGTGACATGTGGTTGAAGCATGAAAAAGCTCTAAAACCTGAAGTACATGGTACATTGAGGAGACATTAGCTGGACCCATGTGGTTCCTATACAGATTTAATAAGTAGCATAACATAAGCTCCTAGATACTGGTTACTAAGACACTGCATTCTAATAGCTGAATCTACTTACTTTTGTTTACCCAGAATCATTGTTTTTCCAGTGAACTCCTCTTCCTAGTGTTACTCCCATCTAAACCCAGTGCTTCCACGTGGGTCTAATAATAAACCTTCCACATCCCTCATTCAAGAGATTTGAAACTTTCCTTAGGATTCAATCATTTTGAGTTGCTTACCGTTGACCTTTTGTAGTCAATGAAATCATAAAGGTGTTAATGTAAAACAAGTCTACAGAGAAAAGTGTGTGACAGAGGATCATGGGCATAGATCCTCTGTATGTCAGGCATAGACAGATAGCAAGTCCTACAAATTAGTGTTCAGTTTCATGAATCATTCTTTTTTCCTTCTCAACCAAGATGGCTTCTATTATTTCTAAATAAGATTCATGGCTACTTTATAAAGTAAATAAGTTGGTCTTTGGGATTGAGATGCTGCCTGTCCTGATTTGTGAGGTCGTATGCCCACCCCCATGTAATGTTACTATTGTAGTAGAAGCCATTGGTTAATTTACTGTAACCATAGCAGGAGCCTTTGGGAGCTTAGGACTCACATTGATTATCTGCAAAAGAGCAAATGGAAAGATTATTCTGGGAGAGGAAAATAGGATGAATTAGAAGAGATGACATATTCAACTTAGACAAAATGTAGGAGGTCCAGAATGGAATGAAGATATGTGTTAGATTCAAGGACAGTTCATCTTTCTGGAAAAGTCATAACCGGAGGAACACCATCCCTTGGCATTTGGTTATGAGTAATGGATTGAGACTTCTCTCTTTTTCCAAGTATTTAATACAAAATAAATCTTCCATTTCCTGGGCTTTTGTGAGTCTCTCCCTCTGAGAAATCCAGCTCATCTTTTGAAACACAAAGGCTTAAGTCATATTTCCACAAAATTGTTGTGACTAAAACAAAAATGGCTTCCAGTTTGACATTTCTACTCCAATATTTTGGGGTTTCATGATTCATGGGCTTCTGACAAATGAAAGTTTTTTTTTAAAGGGTAGAGGTTAGGGTGGTGTATAAAATCTGCATCTGTCTCATAGAATCACATGTCTGTAAGGAATAATATGATGTCATCTCTTCATATATCCTCCTTCGGTGCAACCATCCTAAAACCATCCTGCAGAATTGTGAGTTTTATTAAATAGCATTACTTGAATGTCTCCCTCCTTTACAAATACATGCAAACTCTCACCGAAACTGAGCTTGGGCAAAGCAGTTCACTTACTAGTAGAAACACCCAGCCTTTATGGATTTAAGTGAGCTCCTCCAGATTGCACTGGCTATATTCCCACATTTCATAAGAAGAATCTCAATGGTTTCTAAGAATCACTCGGGATGGTTGTTAAACACCCACATTGCTAGGACTCCTTCATACTGATTTAGATTACATAAATCAGAGGGCTAGTTACTGGATTCATTTAGTCAACTTAAGGAAACAGTTTCCTTCTTTATATTCAGTCATATTAATTAAGACTCCTGTTTAACTCTGGGCATCTGCAAACAAAGATAGAAATAAAGAGTTATCCCTATCTGGATGCATGCTTTGATCCACCCTTGAATATCTGACTAATCAGGCTTACTTATTAACCACACCTGTCTCTTATCATGGGGCCTACTTAGAGTTGCAGGAAGCAACATTATATAAAGTGAAAAACCTGGATATCATTTGCACATCTTCTACGTATTTGCTGTTGCTCCTACATTGACCTTGGTACTCACAGTAAATGTCATTTATTGAGAGCTAACAAGGAGCACAGCCCTACACTTAAGACTATTATAGACATCATCTCATTAAATCCCAGTGTTTCAATTATCTCACTCTGGCTGACCGCCACTACTCATTTATTTTACCATCATCATTTTACTAAATCCTAACACCCTTAGCTACAGACTGCTGTGATATCCACCACCATTTATTAGAATCTATACTACTATCCACTGCTTGGACAAGGCACACAGTGGGCCAGATCGAATGTCTCCAAACAGCTTAAGTATAATGCTTGGATTGTGTAGTATACCAAAGATCACTTCACTTTTGCCTCTATGATTAAGCCAGGGAAATCAGACATTACTCCTGAAATGGGATCATATCAGTAATCAAGAAAGAACTTACAAATCTGAGTATCATCACTCCACAGTGCCTGAATCCAGTAGTAATAGCTTTAAGTAGCAAAATCAAACTGCTCTTTGTGGGGTGTTAGAAGCTCTGGGTCAAATTTTCCTCTCCAACCAGGAGATATATATCCTTGAATGATACAGAGAAGCATTTTGCTATAAGCTCTTACATCATGAAAAAGAAACAGAATTTGTTTACTACTAAGGGGAGATAGTAAAGGAAACCAACCTTGCCTATGCATCCAGAATAAATACATTTCTCTAAGACCTAAAACACTACAGATGGAACAGGGAATAAAACAAAATTTAAGACCAGAAGAATGTCACTTTGTGTGTGGCTGACACTCTATTATTTCCAAAGAATTTGTAAGTAAACTCTATTGACTAAGCCACATTTTAAAAATAGGGAGTGTCATAATAGACTGTCTCAAAAATAAAGTCTAGCAAGGCCTGGGAATACAAAGAAAATAAGGAAAAGGAAATGGCTTGGAATGAGACATAGCAGTTTTTCTTCTGAATACTTGTATCTTTGAGTCACTTGCTTTGGGGCTTAGTGTGCATATCTGCATGACAGAAGACAAAACCACAGAAGCTTAGACAATTTCTGGGTGAGAGTCTCTATCATTGTATTTTGAATAGTGAACCATGTTTATACATTTTCTTCCTTTTCTAGAAATGAATGTAAACAGTGAAGGTGGCTGGCCATCTCATGGTATAAATTTGAGGACATGATTAAGGGACACTCTGCTAGATGGCAGTGCTTGCAACATTGTTCCAAGTTGCAACCACATCTCCATAAAGGGAAATAAAGTAAGACAGAAGAGGAGATTGAGGGTACAAGGAAGTATCTGGATGAGTAGTTTGCTTTCCTCGCTCCAGACTTGCTTAGTCTCCCTAGAAAAGCCACATAACCTTATGCAACCATAATACTAGCTATCCAGAGCTGGGAAATGTACCTTAGAGTTACAGCTTCGAGGGTCTGTAGTAAGTATGACATCAGGCAGTATCAGATACAACACAGGTCTTACCTTTTTTATTCATGCACAGCAAAGATAGTGAATATTTCCAGTACAGAAAGATTTCCCAACGACAAAACTGTCTACGAACTACTGATATTTGAGTGAAGAAGGTAGTGTATCCTGAGGACAGTTCAGTGAATGTTTGGTGACTTAGCATCACTCACATAGACTCTTGATAAGTCTAAAACGATGTCTTAATAAGAAACATTCCAACAGGAAGTAATCTAGGGACAGCAGAAAACACCATGCCCAGATCTTATCTCAGATGCCATACTCTCTTTACCATGTTCATCTCAACAGCTTAACACATGGGTGTGTTATTTGTGTTTCCAGTTCAGGATAATTAGTTACAATCCAAAGAGTGTAGGTTTTATTCTACCACTTCACAGCACATAAGAACTCCATCTTCAAGACCTCTGATAATTGCGAAGCCTAGTAGTACACACCTGTAATCCTAATGACTCCAGAGCTTGGCGTAGAAGAATTGAAACTTAAAGCTCATTTTGGGCTACAAAGTGAGTTCAGTGTTAGCTTGGGAGACTTAGTGAGTTTATGTGTCAAAATAAAAAATAGAAAGGTCCCTAGGATATAACTTATTGATAGAGAATAGCATAGTCTATATCCTTAGGCTCAAAGTCCAGTTCCAAACACAAACAAAACAAACTTGATGGCCCCAAATCACAAGTCATTGCAAATCAAGGCATGGGCATTTAAAAATAGCTCTTAATGTCTTTTTGACCTAGTGTTAAGAGGAAATGAGTTTTGTCCAAAGATAAATTCTTTATTACATCAAACCACCTAACCTAATTACACTCCTCACAATTGTTCCCCTTCCAAGTATCCCTGATCCAGTTAGATGCACCACTAAGTGCCTTTTCTTTCATCATGTCAGACACTAACACCCAGGATTAGCTTAGATTTTTTTTTCTTAAGGCTTCCTATATTCGACTCTCTTCACTCCCATGGTCACCGCCAAGCGGACTGTAAGTTAGGCTCCAGCTTCAGGAGTTAGTATAATTTTCTGACTGATCTGACTTCAGATTTACCCCCTTCAATCTTTTATGTACATAACTATAGGATCAACCATTTTAAAACACTTCAGTAATTATCATAGATTTGTTCTTCCAGACAGCTAGTATAGGAGTCCGATTTCTCTGTGTACTAAGGTTCCCCATGGCATTACACTCTCTTGCCTTACATTCAAAGAAGCCAGAAAACTCACTACAAGTTCAAATGGTCTTCAGACTATGGCTACATATGAAAAGGGGCATACAAGAAATGACAATACATATATCCCACAAAACCTTGGTTTATTCTTATTAATTATAACATATTTGCCTTTATTATTATAGCCACTTCTCTTTATTTTTCCCTTTAGTTTATTTATTCACTTTACATCCCGATCACAGTTCCCTTCCTCTTCTTCTCTTAGCTCCACCCTTACAAATCCCTCCTCCTAATACTCCCTCCCTTTCTCCTCAGAGAAGGGGAAATCCCTCTTGGGTACACCCCACCTTGGGACATCAAGTTGCAGCAGAATTGAGCCCATCCTCTTCCACTGAGTGCAAAACAGGCATTCCAGCTAGGGGGAGGGGATCCAGTGCAGGCACCAGAGCCAGAGCCAGCCTGCTCCAATTATTAGGAAACCAATATGAAGACCATAAGTGTAGGGGACCTAGATCCAGCACATGCAATAGCCACTTCTCTTATCCTGACTGGCAGGGACCACATGCTCCTCTCCAAGTTATTATATTATGTATCTCAACAGAAAATCTAATCTACAGCTGACTGTCAATTTTCATTTTTGGCATACCTTTCTTAAATTATTTCTGGTAAGATACTGTATTAATTTCCTCCTGAAGCAAAGTATCATGGACAGTGGCTTAGATAATGAAAATCATTTAAAAAAAAAAACAGTTCTAAAGAGCAGAATTCTTAGGTGGGGATCTGTAGGTTCGGATAAAGACGTTAGCAAAGCCATGCCTACAGGATAGTCTCTGGGACACTGTGTAGTTCCTAACTTTCTTCCTGACAACCAGAGTCTATTTTCTATAAACCATTAGCCCAAGGTCTTATGATGACATGTCTAGTATTCTCTTATTTTCACCTTCTTTTTCTAGGTGTAAAGACCCATGTCACTCTCCTTGGGATTATGTAAAGAAGGTATGCAAATTTGATAGCATCCCTCCATCTGCAATGTGATTTTGCTTTTGCCTCAGTGAGCCAATGAATTTGCAGTCCTGGGAACTAGGAAGCTGTCATCTTGGTTTCGAACTACACACTATTCTGCCTACTGCAGGTCAAACTCATGTAAGTTAGCATACACTACTCAATTTTCCAACACTTTATTGTTGATAACTTTCTCAACGACTTTCACCTAAATTGTTTTGAACACTGTAGTTCTTTTCTATCTATCTTAATTATAAAGCATAATCATCTGGAGTAGTTTGCAAATATCTGAGTCCTTAAGATATGAAGTAAATTGATCTGAAATATAAACTTGAGCAAAGGATTTTTTTAAAAAAATACCCCTTATGCAGCTAAGATTGATAACACTATATCTCAATGTATTGCTCTAATATATTTTTATAATATTATCTGTCACTTTGGAGAGTGGCTATGCCACATTGATTAAAACAGGAGTCTACATTCTCAACTATTTCAGCTTTACATCTGAATATTGGCTAGCTCTTACACAGGGGTAAGCAATCACTTGATTCCTCTGTTTGCTCATTATTAAGTTACCAAGAGAAAGACTGTATAGGATCACCTATGACACAGAATATGTTTCAACAAGCATGGATATTTCTTGACCATTAATCTTCTTTTCAATGGCACCTAGACATAACCCACTTTTTTATTTTTGTGGTTCTCAGAACACACTTATTATTTGATGAACAGAACACAAGCAAAATATAGCCAAGCCACAAAATTGCAACCCTTTGAGCCAGATATCACATTTATTTTATTTTTAGGTTAGTTTTCCTCTTTTCTTCTCAAGTATATTCAACAAGAATGCATAATAAAATCACTTGATACTTTTTTAAATCAGGTGTACGATCCACCTGCCACAAGGGTAATGACTCAGCTGGCACACAGAGGGATCACTAGGCTATTCAGGTAATTAAAATGCACTGGGAGGCAAGAGATCAAACCAGGAAAAAGCAGGTACAATTGTTTACATTTTTAACACTTCCAATGAAGCCAGTGACATATGTTTGAGGAAGCTGATGTATGGGATGGAGAGAAATAAAGTGAAGAGGAGTATGGAAAGGAAAGGATGACAAAGGAAAAAACCAAAGACAGAGGAAAGCACAGGAAGACGGTGAAGCCTGGCTACATGCTAAGTCTTAACTGCATATTGGCATTCATGTCATATGTGTATTATGCTTCTCAATCCTAATAAGGTCTCTCAGGAGGATGGCGAATATTGAATAGAATCTCATTAGAGAAGTATAATTATGTGCTTTTTCAGAGTATGTACTCAAAATATATTTCTAAAGATTTGAAGCCAGTAACTACAAATTGGTTCTGTGACTACTTAGGAAGGCGACTCGATACAAATGCTCAGTTATTCCTTAAACATCTTTTTTTGCTATGAGTATTAAAGGACAAGAACCACTGGTCAGAACAGCCAGCTGCACAATATCCTTCCATCTAGTGGTGGAAAAAGGCTCTTAGTAGCCTGAAGGAGACTCTTAGACTATTAAAACCACCATTAACACAATCATGTCAGTAGTTCCAGCATAAAGAATATCTATTTCTACTGCACAAGAATTATAAAAGTCACCATAACTTGCATTTGTGCTCCTTCCTAATTTACAAAGTATTTCTCACCTAAGTTCTTACATGATGTTTTTGAGGTACTCCACCAGTAACTGTCGCTGAATCCAGGGTCTCACACTTGCCAATCAAGTAATCTACTATTGTGTATCCTAAGCTCTGGTAGTTTGGGTTTTTTTTTTCTAGGAAAAGAAAATGAAAATTTTGTAATATTTATATTTTCTCAAAATTTGAGATGACGAAATTAAGTATAAATAAGAAAATGAGAACTAAATTGGAATGGAAGTATAGAGCAGAAGAGAGGATATGAAGAAAAATAATATACTAAAGGGAATTTGAATAAGACATACTGAAATGTACTAATATAAGAACTCATAAAAATCCTCGGAACTTCTTTTTAAATTATTGGTCAATAGGATCACATAAACTTTTAAGTATTAGAGGCATAGTGCCAATCCTCCTGGCTACTTTCCATAATGTCAAGGCAAGACCCAGTTGCGAAGAACACTATATACTTGATTCAGAACCTAGAGACATCAAGCTGGTACTCACTTGCAAGCTTCATCTCTACTGATTAGCATTCCTGTTGTAGGGCTGTACTCTGTCTGCTGATAGAGGAGAAAAATAAGCCTTAACTTCACCCATCTGTGAACATGTAAGCTATAAAAATGACTAGCCTGACAACATAAGACCATTGGTGCAATAGTGGCATCAATGTTATGGAGTAACCAACCGCTTTCTGATTGGATCATAAGTCTGCTTCATGAGTTGAAAGCTGTACTTGACATTGTTAATGAGACCAAAAACGTGTGACTGGGCAGGTCATAGGCCCTATAGTATTATTTTGTTAAGTGAATATAGCACTGAAGTGACTCCTATTGGCTTATCATACCCAAACACCAGAACATCCCTGTATCCTCAACCCTTATCAATGAAACTTTGCTTACAGTAGATGGCAGTTAACACAGAGTCCCCTCAGCTGGATAAAAGACTATAGAGTAATCGACACTCAATAATATTCATACCATGTCCATCCTCTAAGTCCTAGGGACCTTTGCAAAAGAGGAGTTTATAGCTTCAAGAAAACAGTGCTTTTCAGAGACACAGGGAAAGATACACATACAAACTCACAGCAATTGTGAAAGCATACACAAAATCTATGCAAGCTCCATCAGAACAAAATCCCAGCATAGATCGTAGAAAGTAAATACACAATGAAGCCACCAGTTTATGAACTATTATCATTTAATAGCTGCTGGGAAAGCAAGAGTCAGGTTGGTTTTGTTGTTGTTATTGTTGTTGTTTTTGGTTTTGGTTTTGGTTTTAAAAATCTGACTCTTGGTAAGCTGATCAAACACAAGATCAGAATCCAGTCCCAACACTAACTAGGCAACTCAATAGAAAAAAAAATCTCAAAGTCAAATTTGACTTATCAAGGGCCATCATGTTAAAAAGTCAGGTACTTTCTTTATAATTACTACTGATAACTACAACATATAACTATCAAAACAATTCAAAGTTCTTGACATATGTTAACCATCTAATCCTATTAACTTCCCTACTACATGGGTCATGATTAAAAGATGTTCTGTGTTCATGAACGTAGAAACTGAGGCCAGTACCATGATTCAGACCCAGGATCCTCTAAATCCAGAGCCCATGCTTGTTCCACTGCTCTCTTCCATCCCTTCAAAGATTATAATTAAGTAAAATAATATGCTCTCCACAAATAAAGTTTCCCTGCACCAAGGCTATGAGACGACTTGCTGCAGATGACTTCCAAATACAAGGCGAGATCCTTTTTCTGGAAACCGCATTTGGCATGAAGGCACTAGAGTCCAGACAGCTTCCATGACGCAACTCAAGGTCTCCTGGATGTTGTTCTTGATTCTGAAATAGCTCTGAACCTTCCTGCCCTACCATCTGCCTTGTGTTCTGCCTTAGGTAAGGTCAGTGTAGCCACAGGCTTGCTAATGGGTGAGGGTTTGATTGCTCACATGGCTTGAAACAAGGTCCACTGTGCCTTCTCCATCCCAGTGACTATTTCTACTTTCCCCACTCTCCTCAGAACTTTTCTCAGTGCTGTAGACCTTGTGTTTGTTTTGCTTTTAGCATTGAAGAGAACTCTTAACAGTTTGAAATTTTCTATAAAATTATCTCCTGGCACTTAGAGCATCCCTGAGTGTTGCAAAGAAGAATGGTGTTCTGAGAGGTGATGCTTGGATCTAGGTTTTGTGTATAAGTTGGCTTTTCCTAAAATCCTGTTCTGCACTGGTTCTCCTGATGCCCCATTCCCAAAGCACATGTGTTTTTCTTCTCTTTTGTCCATTAACAATGTACCCCAGGATATATCACACCCAAAAACTTTAGAAACACATTGGGGAAACAGGGTGTCATTCAAGTTACAAGAAACTATCCACAGAGCAAGTTCAGATCTGAGGGAAACACTAAGGTTCATGGTCATTGTCAAAGGGAATAAGGAAGTGAAGCCTGTCTTAAAACCAAAGACCAACACTCACATGAAAAGTGATTTAAACTAATTAGATTTCTGTCTCATAAATGCCGGAACCCAACAGTTAGCCTTAAATGGGATGTGAAGTAGGAAATATATTTGTAGTGGTTTGAATGACAATGGTTGTCTTGGGCTCACATATTTGAATACTTAGTCAATTAGTTGAACTTTTGTAAAGGAGTGGAGTTAAGGTCCTTGAAGAATTATGCAACTGGGGGATGGGCTTTAAGGTTTCAGAATCCATCAGGCCCCCCAGCCCGGTGTGACTCTCTCTCTCTCTCTCTCTGCTGCCTGTGATCGGGATGTAATGCTACTGTTCCAGCACTAAGCGTATCTGCTTCCCTCTATGAAATTGTGAAGAAAAAGCCCCCAATTAAGCATGTTCAGGGTTGCCTTAGTCATGTGTTTCTTCACAGTAAAGAATAGTAACTAAAACAGTATTCTTGCAGCTGGATTTGAGAGACATTGGGACAATGAATGGAATGAATTAGTTAATATTACTGTAAGAGCTGACTTGAAGACCATTTAGACCAAGTATTCAGCTTGTACTGTCCTTTGTGTAAAGGAAACAGTGACTTCTTGGGAGACAGAAAACACAAGATGTGACTGGTCCTTTGACCCATGGAGTAGCTGAACAGGTTTGTTCAAGGCAGGATAGAACATGAAATCAGCATCCCTGAGAGGGAGGTTCTGCCATAGAAGGAAATGAGCCCAGAATAGCAGTCTCATCGCTGACTCTAAACTCAGAGAAGTCTAGATAAGTTCAAGGGCGCTTGACTTGTGAGGAAGAAAGTCTCCTGACAGAAAGTCCTACAGAGAGGTTAAGAGCCCTTCAAAAGGGACCCCAGAGACACATTTGCGGTTATTATGTCTGAAAGTACCCATGCTAAACAGCAGTTGTACTTCTGAGTCAATTCCTTCTTATTATTCCCGAGCTGCCGCCTGCCATGTCATGTTTCACTCAGCTCTGCTGCAGTGAAAGGGAGTTTGCTCATGCTGATACAGAAAAGCAGTATATAGTAGTTAGCATTCACTGAACATTTTCTATGTGCCACAAAGTTAAATACCTTGTTTTATTGTTGCAACAGCTTTCTAATTATAGGACACTAAAGTTTCTCATTTTACAGGTAGGATGTAAAATAGGGGTGGCCATAGTGCATGGGAAATGGATATGCAGAGAATGGCACAGTTGCTAAGGAGCTGTATGAGGATTACACAGCCATGAGGTTCTATTGCTGACTGATGGGGAAGTCTGGGCTGCAGCCACAGTATCACCAAGGATGAAGGGAAACCAAACACTGTTCAAAGTAATGAATGGCATAAATCCATGAACTAGATCCCAAACAATGTGGCTTTCTAGTTCTCCAAGCTGGTGTTGCCCAAGGAATATTTAAACTGTCATTATATGGGAGCAGTTATATGGAAGGGGACAAAGAAAAGGAGAAAAATACAAAGACTTCACAAACTGTCTCATAATCGAATCTCAAACTTGAAAATTCCCGATCAGAGACAATTCAGCTTAGGCCAAAGCAAATCCTGCACTGGTAGCGTGCTGTGTTTAGAGCCCTCTGACTTTTTCTGCCGTTCTATTATCTATTGTGCTGTGACTAATGGGTTTTCTGGTGGTGCTCAATGCTTGGAAGGTCAAGGAAAAAAAATGGATGATGGTTTTAGAAATTCCCTTAAAGGCAACTAATATGTCTATCCAAGGGGCATTAAAATGTGCTTTTGCATTCAAAACCACTCTCCAAGGAGCTGTATGTACTCAGCCAAGGAGACGTCTCTCCCAGTGAAGCTTGTCCACTTCAAAAATTTCTGAAGCCAGCTTCACAGTTCATAAACAACCCCGGGATTGGAACTTTCCTAAAGAAGGCGAAAAAAGAAGAAAGGCTCCCCACCACTTGGAAAAGGAAATCCAATTCAGCAGCAAGAGCTGCAGCATCTGCCACCTCCTTAAAACGTCAGGATCTCAAGCTCTGCCTACCCCTGACAAATCAGAATCTCGACTGTTGTGTGCATCTTAAAGTTAAAAAGCATAGTTTAGAATTGTTCAATCACAACATAGGAGTCATACGCATGGCATAAATATGGCTCGTTTTCTACTAAGATATGATGAAATTTAACCTCGATTTAAATGACAAGATGGTAATGCAAAGAGGTCCCTAAGGCTCTACTCTTATGAAAGGATTAAATATTTGTCCCAATAAATAGTTCTCTGGAAAGCGGATCTGTAATAAAAGTTCATGTGGCTAGGAATCTCATGCTTCCTGAAGCCTGTACCACCTTAGGGATACTGTCAGCAAGACCTTCCTCACACATAACCCTTCATCCTTAGACATTAACTGTAAGTCAAAGTAAATCTCTTTTATGTTTACCTCACTCACTATGTGGTCTTATTACTAACAGAGTGGGCTGAGTATATTACATTAATTCAGGTATGGGTTTCCTTCTCTTAATCAATTAATGAATCCATTAAGTATTAACTTAGCATAGTTTCCTGCTCTGCCAAGTTTGTTGGTGAAAATTAATAGAGAAAATAAATAAAAGACTCAGGATACAATCCCTGCAGTAAAGAGAATTGTGTTCTTTTAAAAATAGTTATTTTTATTTCTTATTATAATTATAATGATGATAATGATGTGTGTGGATATGTGGATGTGTATGATGATAATGATGTGTGTGGATATGTGGATGTGTGTTTGTGTTGCTGTTGTTGTTGTTATTGTTTTCCCTGCATGTATTTCTGTACACCATGTGTAAACTCAGCTCCCACAGAGGCCAGAAAAGAGTGTCATATCCCCTGAAACTGTAGTTACAGGGACATGTAAGCCTCCATGAGGCTGTTGGGAAATGAACCCAGGACCCTGGAAGATTAACTAGTACTCTTAACTCCAGAGCCATCTCACCAGCCTCAGATACTTAAATTTCTATTGAAAAAAAGAAAATATATAAAAACTCAGAATGTCGTTTCAGAGAAACCAGGAAATATTCGTTATATACATAAAACCATTAGGTCTTTTTCGTTTCCAAGTCTCTTTCTAAATGCAGTGCTGAAATTACACTGATCCTTGAGCATACAGAATTCCTCATCTCTGTGTCTTGTACTTGTAGAACAACTTAATCTTTATCGGACTTCCTCTGTTTCATTCTTTCCACCGACTTCAGTGTCTTGTTTCTAGGAACGTTGTTTTGGGCTTCAAATTTAAGAAAATGGTTGCCCTCTTCCACAGATGTTCCTTGTGAAAATTCTGTTTGGGAAGACAACTTGGCTAGAAAGGCATTCAGCAAACCTCTGATTAAATAAGGTAACATTGGTAGATACAGTAGATGTAAGTTTATTGCATTGCAGACATCACTGTCTGGGCTATGAAATTCCTGTTTCCCCTCATTTAGACTTTCTGAGTAAGCTCCATGGCATCCAGAGATTATTTCCTATACCTGGAAAGTGCTTTACTTCTTCCTTCTCTTGCGAGATACCTATAAACCCTTAGTGTTTCATCCCAAACACAGTGGCAGATAATAGTGGTTCTTGACTTTCCTAATGCCACAACCCTTTAATACAGTTCCTCATGTTGTGCTGACTCCGCAACTATAATATTATTTTCTTTGTTACCTCATAACTGTAACTTTCCTACAGCTATGAATTATAATGTAAATATCTAATATGGGGTCATGACCAACAGGTTGAAGACTGCTGGCTTATACAATCCTTCTTACATTTCTCTAAGATAAGCAAATAAGAGCCAAAAGAGAGTTATTGTTTTTCTCCTCTCTATTTTCCAACATACTTTGTACCCATATCTACCTAATGGGTAGCATATATTTGCTTGGGGATGTATATATTTGCTTGGCTGCCTCTGTCTCCTGACAAGACAGAACCCTGGTATGACAAATGAGGTATAAGGAAGTTTGATTATACTTTATTCAGATTACATATTTTCAGTATTCTACAAATGTCTGCATCTTGTCTTGCATTTTTGAACAACAAACAAATAAACAAAACTGTTTTGCTATAGTCTTCACAACCTCTGGCTCTTACAATTTTTCCACCCATTTCTTCATGACAATCCCTGGACCTTGGGGAAGGGTATGATAAGGATGTCCCATTTGTGGCTGAGCACTCAACAGATGACTGTTCTCTGCAGTTTGTCCAGTTGGGCATCTCTGAATTGACAACCCACTTCACAAAGAAACATTTCTTATGAGGTCTGAATGGTGCACTAATCCTAGGGTAGAGAGATGCACATTTAGAGGGAAGTTTGATATTATGTCCATTTAGCAGACTAATCACAGTACCTTTGCCTCTGGAGCCCATGTGTTCCCCAATAGTTAGTTATTGGCCAGATTTGAAGTACCAGGCACACATTGTTCCCCCCTGTAAAGTGGGCTTTTAAATAAGCAGAAAGTAGTTGGTTACCAGATAACCTTAGAGTATTATTGTACCTGTAAGAATATTTCACAGGCATGAAGTAGCACTGCAGATCAAGACGATAAACATTCTAGTATTATGTGGGGATGGGTTCATGGTCTTCAAGCTATGGACAGTTGATATCTTTTGGAAGAGGCAGAGTCAGCTTTCCTTGGAATATTGTTTCTACTACATCACACACCAGTTGACAGCCTCTCATGCAGAAATATATGAAGAACACAATTGAAGTTGATGGATTATTAAAATTAAAATTAAATATAACCATTGTGTCTTATTTGTTTCCACTTCTCTCACTAAATGCAGTGCAGAAATTACACTGATCCCCGAGTATACAAAATTCCTCATCTCCATATTATCCTTTATTTTTCCTGGAGAACAATGAGGAGAGTATAATTAGACTCAGTTAGAGTCCTTCATATCAGGGCCATTCTCTAACTTCTGTGATTTGACACTCTCGATGATGCCTAGTTCACTCAACTTAGAGTCATTGTCTGCATGAATAAATGAATGACCAAGAAGATTTTGGTAGATGGAAAGGAGGAAAAACACATTCCTGAATGGTGGAGTTTACTAAGAAAGTGTCCATGGTTTTTAAGAAAAAGAGGGTGGTACATCGATAGGTCAAAATGAGTAAAGTGTTCAGAGAATGGTGGGTGCCTTTGATGCCAGTGCTGAGGGGATTTCTAACAGTGGACCTGTGCACTGTACAGAAGGAAGTTCTTGTGGTGGGTTGTCAAGATGGTACACTGTTACTCCTAACTTTGCCATGTAATTACTAATCTGTCATGGACAAAGGTTAAGGGAAACCATGAAGAACAAATTTATTAAGTATCTATTATGTGTCTGGAGCTTTCCATATGCAATTTACTGGCATCCCACACACAGCTTCTCATACTCACACTGCCACTTTGGTAGAGAAGGGTTTTAAAACATGAAGGTTTAAATGACTCTTACAGCCTGTCCTTTCCCCTGTATGTACAGCTGGCTTACTGTGCTTAAGTGGTACCAATTTTAGCTCCTGCATTTTAAAACAAATGCCTTGTGTTAGATTATGTCTTAGAAACTCATATTTCTGAAATCAGTTGGTTTATCTTTACAGTAGGGACTATGAGCCTAAAGGAAGTTACTTTGAACCTTGTATATTACCTTGTGCGTTGCTAGACACTGTTCAATGATTTTATGCTGAATGTAAGAACTGAATTTAACCACCAAAGCAGCCTTGGGAGAAGAAGACAGTATAATATTTTGTAGATAAATATTTGTTCAGAGTCTCTGAATAAACCCCATATGTTGCTGATTCCTCATTTTTAAAATTCCATGATTGGCTCTTCAGTTATCAAAATTTCCTATCCAATGTTCATCTCAACTCTCCCCTACCTACCAAGCCACTGTCTTTGTCCACCAATGAACTAATAGCTATGAAAAGCAGTCTTGGATTAATCCAGTTGGCTAAAGTATGGAATGAGGCCACCTAAACCTTTGATGGATGTTTAAAGAGGGAAGAATAGAATGGATATGGGAGACAGCATTAATGTTCAATATAATCTTGATGTGAGGTTTAAAGAAATAACATTTGGAGAATGACTCTTCTCTAAAAGAACCAACCTTCAATAGACACCATCAGTGTCTTAATAATACAATGATTACACCCATCTTTAAACTACACACTGCCTCTAGCTTTTCAGATTCTTCATTGATTTTTCATATCCAACCTTTGCTTTGCTGTTACATATCATTAAATCTGAATGCCCACAGCCTCATCTTCATGAAAGCTCTTCTTCTGCATCAGATAATGGTGGAAGATTGCTGAACTGAACTGAAGTATTCATTATACTTCACCCTGAAAGGACCTTGTAAAGAGGCGGGTCACTGTCCATCACTGTCTTGGCAAGCAGACCTACCTTCTTGATGTTTACCATGTCTTCTTTCTAGTGCACACCTGTTATTTTCTTGGCAAAACCACGTGGACTCATCATCAAGAAACCACCATAGCAAAATCAAACTGATTACACCATTGTATACACGTCATTACACCCTAGATTCAACAGAGGTGGATGCAAAACACATGAAACCATCTAGATTATTATAGATGTATTACAAACTAAAAAGTGACTTTTTGTCCTCTAAAAGCTGTAATTTATTTCTAACATATGACCCAAAGACAAGATGAGTCATTTGGTAAATATTTTGTTGACTGAAGCCAACAACCAAGGATTTACTCTCAGTTTCTGTTTTTCTTCCCTAATATGACTGAAACTATGTCTCAATATAAAAAGGACCTTAATTTTAACACAAGAAAATCTGAATCATAACCTGGAATATAACACTGTCCCCAGTGCTTTGCTAATATTTCTGGGGGAATCCTGCCAATTCATTTGTTTTTATAGACTATGACTACTGGCCATGTCTGTTCAAGGGAGGTGACTGTGTCTTATGTGTCTGTCTGTCACCAATACAGTGACTAAAACATGGCACTAACGCATAATGCATTGCTTATTCAATGAGTGAACATGGTCTTGAAGTGACTGCTGAGCCTTCACTGATTTGTTTCTTCTTAATTACCCTAGCACCTTAGTCATTCCATGTGTTACACTGTGTAACATTCAGTGTGTTACACTGACCACATGACTCATAAGCAACAGAAACTTACTTCTCCAAGTTCCATAGGATGGAAGTATAAGACCAGAGTGCCAACAAAGTTGAGATCTGGTGAGGGGTCTCTTCAAGTTGCATGGTACCAACTTCCTACTGTATTTACCATGGCAGAGAAAAGGGTGTCTTTGGGGCTCTTCTTCATGAATCACCAACCTCATTCATAAAGGCTCCTTCCTCATGAGCAGATTTTTGAATGGGTAAGTATATGTACAAGTTTCATTGAAACATTGGAAGAGATTGCGAAAGGAGGAAAGTTTTCCTTCTCTGTTAGCAGAGTGCAGCCTGATTATGGCATTAGGGGCAGGTCAACTTCATATTTTATTGGTGTTCCCAGTGAATATGTCACTTGGAAACATCACAGTCTTACTCAGTTAGACTGCCATATTGCAAGCTCATATCATCTTGCCATAAAATAATGCTTCCACAAAACCAATATTGGTTTTCATTTGAATTAGCTTACTGGCATCAGCTAGCCTTATCTGGACAAACAAACTGCTTGGGAAAACAAAATAACAATAAAATAATACTAACCATCTCTATCTAAGAGCAAGTAAGTAAAAACTTAAGGACTTCCATTGTTTAATTTTTATCTTTTTATTTTATTGGTTTTGATTTTCTTTTTCTAAGACGATTTTGATTTATAGCAGCAATTACAAACCAATACAATTATCAATGTTATAAATTACATTCAAGCACAGAAATTCTGCTTAGGTATAGATTTTGCCTCTACCTTTTCTAAGAAAATCTTAGTTATAATTCAAACTAAACACGTATATTTTAAAGGGGAAAAAATTCACATTTAACCAAGACTGTTAATTAGTCACTTTTCCTTTGCCCTCTCCCTCCTTCTCTCTCTCTCTCTCTCTCTCTCTCTCTCTCTCTCTCTCTCTCTCTCTCTCTCTCTCTCTCTCTCTTTCTCTCTTTCTCCCCTGCCCCCTCCATAAGACAGGGTTTTTCTGCGTACATCCCTGGTTGTCCTAAAATTTGATCTGTAAATCACACTGGTCTTGAACTTAGAGAGGTCCACCTGCCTCTGTCTCCCAAGTGTTGGGATTAAAGGCATGCTCCACCTCTGCCTGGCAGTATTACTTTTCCTGTTAGAATGTGGTTCATGTTATTTTACATGGCGTCACTAGAAATGAAATTCTAAAAGCCACTACAAGTATAAGTAAAACAATTACAGTACCTTCATTGCATATTAATAGCTAAACAGAAATGGTGTTGAGTACATAGCTATAGAATAGAATACTGGTCAGTCATAGGAAAAATATCCCTCTGGTGTTAGAATAGAACAATCTGAATATATTGCTTGACTAAAAAACCAAGGTACAGGATAAGAGGTATTATACGTTATCACTTAGGTACTAAAATAATCTCTAGAAAGATTTCACATCATTTACTTTTGTGATTGCTTAGAGAGGAAAAGTGTATAGCCTAGTGTACAAGTGAAAGAAAGTTCGTTTTAGCCTGTATTTTTATTTGAATTTTGGAATATGTTACCTGCCTAAAACAATGGATAATACATCTTGGATAATAAACACAAAGCAACTTCGAGGCTCATTTTATATGGGAAAGGTTAATTGTTAACAGTTCAAAGGATAGCTTATTCAGTAGTGATGTTAAAGCAAACATGCAAGCCATATACAACACAGATGCACTGTGTCCTCTGACTCAGTCACAAATCATCACAAGCGTGCAGCTGAATGCATTATTTATTTTCTTCAGTAGCATAGTTTCTCCCTAGGGTCTAACCTGAAATCATCTGAACTTACTTCTCATTCTAGAACTCTGCCTACTTAAATGGAAAATACATGTGATTAAAGAAAGAAAGTAAGAATGTTCATTAGACACATACAAATGTCTCCATCTCTGTAATAGGAGAAAATACATGGATGTCCAATTTTCATCTGATAGAAAATAAAAACTTTGGTAACAGTGAATTATCTAGCATATAGGCAGCTTTTCTCTGATGATACATCAACATAAATATGCCACATATTGCAAAAGGTAAATGCCATGGTAAGAACTAAATAAAATGTATGTGCTGAGATTATTAAGAAATGTACAAAATTTATCACAGGATTATAATAGAATTTGTGCTTAAATATTTTCCTTAGTGTTATCTTGTACCATTGAAATGTTTAAATATGAGTGACATTCTATATTTTTTAACTAATAAACCGACATGGGCAGGTTTATGTTAAGGTCTTCATGTCTTTCTTCTAATAAAGCTGAAACCTATCTCAGTACATCTATATAGTAGCTTTCTTGTGGCATTTAGATTGCATACAAATCTCAGCTGTAATGGATGGTATTCAATGAAAATATTTTCTAGTATTGTTGAGATTGGGGCATATTTTCCCCAGACACTGATCCTTTATATCCCATGTTATTCCAGTATTTTGTTAGAAAACTGCAAGCACACAAGAATGATATATTCATGAAATGTTTGTTACTAAGTTACTTTTTCAATTAATTTTAAATGAAGTTAGCCTAATAACAATTCTGTAGGGTACAATGTATTCCATATTTTCACAAGCCTTTAACACTAATTCTGGTCAAGACAATTCCTGACATCTGTCAAGGATTCAAGTCCTTGTTCTCTTCTTTACAAAATGCAACAGCAGTAATGTCTACCATGCAACAGATGCCGTTGATACCTGCCTGTAGCTGTTCAAAGCTCAGCCACACCCATAGGAGCTAGGTCCATCTGGTAGAATCTTTAGCTGATAGCCTGAAGTTTTGCTCCAATCAAGAAATTCCCTTTCATGACAACTGGATAGTATACTCCTTCCTCCTAAGCTCTAACTCAATGACTCTGGGGAGTAAATGGGTAATTGTCTTCTGGTCAAAACGGTTTTCTTTAGCATGATTAAATTACAGTACTATAAGAGTAATTTACTTGATAATATACTCTTAGAAATGTATCAGAAGGACGAAGGTAGATCTGTCCTAATAGTTGAGATTTTAAGTATACAATACACAATTATTAACTACTAGGTCAATGTTATGTAACAGGGCTCTACAGTAACCTGTTTTGCCCACCTGAAACTTTCTACCCTGTATAGCATCTCTACTCCCCCTCCCTTCATACCGTCCAGTTTCTGGCAACCACTAACTCAGTGGTTCTCAACCTACAATCTGTGATCATTTCGGGGATCAAATGACTCTTTCATGAAGGTTTCCTAGAACCATTGGAAAACAGATATTTATAACATATTTATTCATAACAGTAGCCCCATTACAGTTATGAAGTAGCAATGAATATAGTTGTATGGTTGGGGGATCACCACAACATGAGAAACTCTAATGAATGGTCACAGCATTGGAAAGGTTGAGACCATAGTACTTACATATGGCAGCTTTCAGTGTGACCATTTAAATACTCTACACAAGTTGAATTCTACAAAATTTATTCATCTATAATTTTCATATTTGACATCCTTGGGGTTATCCAAACTGTTGTGTGTGGAAGGATGTCTTTCTTCCATGAAGCTGAAAACTATGTTAATGCATCTATATAGTAGTTTCTTTATGGCATTTAGGTCCTAGGTCCTAAGTTCATACTTTGTAACAAACATTTCATGAATATATCATTCTTGTGTGCTTGCAGTTTTCCAACAAAATACTGGAGTAACATGGGATATGAAGGATCAGGACATACACATCTCAGCTATTATGGATAGTAGTTAATGAAAATATGAGGGCTAAAATCATGTCAAGGTCTTGTTTCAAGTCTTTGTGTGTGCTTGTTGGATTGCATGGTAGTTCTACTTTTAATATTTGGAGAACATCCATACTATTATTTCTTAGAAGTTAGGAAATTGTCATGTAGACCAATCTGGTCTTAAACTTGTTTATGTAGCTGAGGATGATCAGAACTTCTGATTCTCCCACCTTAACCTTCTAGGTTCTGAAATTATACTTCTGCACTGTCCTCATCTTCTCGATGAAGTAATGAGGATCCAAGCCAAGGCTTTTGAACATGCCAGACAAGCTCCTTATCAAATAACTACGTCCCCAGTCCACAGAATTTTTTTATGTAATTAATTTTCCTAATAAATGCAAAGTGGTTTGTCATTGTGATTTTTAACTTGCATTTTTCTGATTATTTGTGGTGCAAGATTCAAACCATAAAAGTGCTTAAGTGTTCCCTGAAGGCCGTGTGTTGAAGGTTTGGCTAGCTACCAGACTGTGGTCCTGTTGCCTGCTGGAAGGAGCTCCAGAAGGTAGGCCCCAGAGGGAGATAAATCACTGCTGCAGGTGTGCTTTGCACACACACACACACAAACACATGTGTGTGTATGCATATGTATATATATGTATTATATTAATATATATCATAGTACATACTTAATATATGTATATATATATATATATATATATATATATATATATATATATATATATATACACATATATGATATATTCAGATAGCCCAAGGTCAGAGGTTTAAGGACAAGCAGCCATAGCTGGAAACCTCTGAAATGGAGGCAAATATGTCTTCTATCCTTTCAGAGTGTTTCAGGTGTTTTTGTATAGGACTGAAAAATCTACTAATACACTACTCTTTTATAGGTATTTTGGACATTTGTGTGTCTCTTACTTAGATAATATATTCTTTGTATTTTTATTTATGAAATTAAAATATAGTTACAATATTTCTTTCATTCTTTTCCTTTTCTCAACCCCTACAATGTACTTGCTTTGCTCTATCACCAATTCATGGCCTTTTTCTTTAAATTTGTATACATAATTTATTCTGAGATTCTTCTTTTGATCTCTATCACAGAAATTTGAGGATTCAAATTAAGATTTATTATGCTAACTAATATTAATGTTAAAGAGAAAGTATTTAATACAGTATAGGTATCAGTAAAGGCTGGTTACTCTTTTCTTTTCTTTCTTTCTTTCTTTTTTTTTTTTTTGTTTGCTTTCTTTTTTTTTTCCGAGACAGAGTTTCTCTGTGTAGCCCTGGCTGTCCTGGAACTCACTTTGTAGACCAGGCTGGCCTCGAACTCAAAAATCCACCTGCCTCTGCCTCCCAAGTGCTGGGATTAAAGGCGTGCGCCACCACCGCCCAGCTAGGCTACTTTTTTCTATTCTCATGTTACAAATAAGAAATTTTCTAAATGTTAAAAGGGTTAAGTGTAATAGCATAAGCATCAAAATCTTCCCCTAGTCTATCATTTGACCAGCCTCTTCTCCAGTGTTTATCCTGGGGCACTGACATTAGCCATCTGGGATCAGTCTTTATGCTTCCTTAATCTAGCCACAATTTTAGAAGTTATTACTGATCTGAGCAAGAGTAAACTCAAGAAATGGTAACATAGAGATGTTTTCTAATTAAACTAGAGTAGAGCAAGATGAGACTTCAAACAAAGGTATATGAGTTATCTAGTACTATTGATTATCAACTACCGTGTTGCAAATTACCAGACAGTAAGCATGTTAAAAGCACCTGCATTTTCTCTCTCATGACCTCTGTGAGCCAGGAACACAGACCACCTTAGCCAGGCTTTCTACATCCAAGTCTTCATGGGCTACATTTATAGATATGATCAGCCCATAATCATCTCTGAAGTCTTGAATAGATCTTTTTCCAACCTCAAGAGCTTGTGGTCAAATTCTGTTTGCCAAAGGATATTTCCTAGAAGTCTGTTGATAAGAAGTGTGCCTCAGTTCTTTGCCACATGTAATTTTCCAGCAGTTTAGTTCACCAGTGTCTAAAAAGCAAAAATCATAGAGAGAATCTGGTAAGATGGAAGTTGTATTCTTATATACTCTAATCATCAAAGGGGCTTCCATTGCCTTTTTTGATTTAGGTGATTGGAAGCAAGTTGCTAGATAATGCTACAAACAGGATCAAAGATTCGTAGAATGGGTGAATACCATAGGTCAAGAATCATGAAAAAGATGAATTATGATCCATCCATCATACAGTCAATTTTAAATTGGCCTTAAAGGAAGACAGCATGGCTAAACTGCAAGCATCATTTTCTAGTCTTTTGTCTTGGAAATTTAACAGGAAATTTCTAACATAAAGTTAGCTTTGATTTAAAGAAAAATATTTAAAAATATTTAAGGCTTTATAACTTCATAGATAACAATAGAACAAGAAGGAAATTGACATTATCCATAACTAGCTGAGTTGCATAGCTGTATAAAATTGAGATTATATTAAATGTACATAGACCAATCTAAATAGCTGATCTTGACACACTTAATTCAACATATATGAATCATTATACTGTTCTTCATATTGTAGGGGATTAATACCGCTTTGAAAATGAACCATATATAATTAGATTTAAATGTGTAGATTTCAATTATCCTTGCTAGTTCTGTTGATGCTCAAACTCTTACCAAAGGCTATTCTGCGACTGCTTACAAATGTAATGAAGAATTTATTTCTCAAAGTAGAAATGAAATTGACTATAAGAAGTCAGAATCCATGCTGTTATTACTCACAACTAACAGAATTGTGCGTATAAGTGGCTAAGAGCTGCCTTCTTTCTAATCTGAGAGGATGTTCCAGGCCAACAAATGGAAAATAAAGTCATATTCAGGTGCAGTCAAGGAGTTAGGATACTGGGAATAAAACTGTGCCTCACTGGTTGCTTGACATGGATGACTGAGGTCATTTAAAGCAATGCTTTAAAATCCACAGATAACACAATCAAAGGGTGGGTTAGAAAGTTTATGCCTTTTGACCAGGACCACGATCCACATCCGTTACAGAGAACTGCAATTGGATATTATTCAAAGGGTGATTTTCTTTGCCAGTATAGAAGAAGAAGGAAAAAAAAAAGAAGAAAAGAAAGAAATAATTGAACACTGCATTATTCATTATTCCAGAATAAATGAAAATAGAAGGGGCTTAGAGTAGAAAATGACTTTTCAGCAAAATTTAGGTTTCTATATAATCAGGCTGTCAACTACAAAGCATGAGCCCAATGCAACACAATTCGATGCCACAAATGAGTAAATATTTAATTCCTAAGTTGCTTTTTCCACAGCACAACTAAGACAACTGGCTTTTTCTTGTTATGTCTGTCATTCTCTGCAATATTAACCAAGCCACTGAGGGAATATAATTATGCCATCCTATCTGCAAGTTTTGATATGTTTCAATATATAGCATATGGCACTGTGTTGTAATTCTGGTTTGTTTTATTAATGCCTGAGAATTTCATACATATATACAACAAAATATGTAAAGTTCTACCCTTATTTTCCCCTATATATCTTTCCCAACATATCCCCCTTCCACATCCATGACTGTGAAAACCTAGTATGTTCAATTGATGCTGATGATTTGTCCATGAGAAGGGGGGCATTCACTGGAATGTGTAAAACATAACTCCATACCTCAGCAGCTATCACCTTTTGTCATAGGGGCTCTATTGCTTTGAAGAGACACCATGACCATGAAAACTCTTATAAAGGAAAGTGTTTAACTGAGGGTTGCTTAAAGTTCAAAGGTCTAGTCCATTTTCATCATGATGGGAGGCTTGGCTGAATAGGCAGACATAGTGCTGACAAGGTAGGTGAGAGTATAACATTTGGAAGATAGAGTGATAGTGGGCTTGACTTGAGCATCTGAAACCTCAAAGCCTACTCCCAGTGACATACTTTCTCCAACAAAGACACACCTTCTCCAACAAGACCACACCTCCTAATAGTGGAAGTCCCTATGGGCCTATGGTAGTCATAGTCACTCAAACTACCGGACTTGCCTATAATATCTCCTCAGTAAGGAGTAGGGCCTACAGAGTAGGGCCTCTTGTTTAAACTAGAATATTGGTTGGCTTGCTCTTGTGCAGGTCATATGAGGTAAGCATAAATGCTATGGGTTGTGGGGCATTGGTCTATATACAGACAGTTTGGTCTCCAGTCAAGCTGAGGTGGAACCCCGGAGTGGTGATAATTCACCTACATGGCATGGTAGGCATTCCCTCATGCTCCTGGAACTCTGGCTCCTGTTGAATTTACTGCCCCCACAGCCTCCACAAGAGAAGCATGGCTAGTAGTCACATAGGCAATGTCCCAAGCTTCTGACCTTCAGGTTAAAGTCCTCCCCAGTTACCTAGCAACAGTAAAGATAGCAGCATACCATAAAAGGGCTGCTTGGCCCCACCTCACTCTCTTGCTCTCTTCCTCTTATTCCTCTTACTCTCTTCTCTCCTCCCCTATCACTCTCTTCCTCTCTCTCCCTCTTACTCTCTAGCCTTTCTTCTCTCTCTCTCCTTTCCCCCCTCTCTTTTCTTGGCAATGGCCAGTCTTTCTCTCTTTCTACCTTTTCTTTTTCCTCCTGCCTTTCTACAATAAAGCTATAAAACCATAGACTATCTCCTGGACTTAAGGCCTGCTGTGCTTACTCTTGCCTGCATGGGAACCTCTCTCCCTAAGCCCTCTCTCCCATAACCTCAGGGCTACAGAGTGTCACCCCGGGACCCTCTGGTTTCAGGAGCTACCCCTTGTCCACCCCCCATCGAGTGGGGTCAGTGGCTTAGATGCCCACCAGGGCTGAGTGGAAAGCATCTGCCCTCCCATGCCTGCCTGCCCAGAGCACAGGAGGAACTCTGACAGGATGTGGGCTATCATCCCCCCCCCACTTCCCCCTGGCTCCCTTTTACTTCCCACAATGGGTTAATGAGTGTGATAGCCATATCATATGTAAAAGACGGCATTTTATGGCACAGTCCCTTCCTTCTTCCTAATCTTTGATTCTATCTTCCTCCTTTCCCTTTGTGTTTCTTGATCCTTGGTAGGATGAGAAACGGTTGATAAAGATGTTTGATTTAGGTCTGAAAACTCAGTTTCGGCACTTTGACCAGATATGTATCTGAATTGATTTCTTCTCATTGCAAAAATATGCCTTTCTGATAAAAGTTGTACAGTTCAGGTCTATGAGTGTAAACCTAAACATTTAGATGGTGGTTTGATAACATGATCATTTAGCTTTGCTATATTAACAAGAGCAGGTTCTACTCTAGGCTTCATACCATGTCCAGCCCTAATGACCAGGATTACAGTAGCAGTCATGAAATTTCTTCACTCTGAATAGGCCTCATATACAATCACAAAGTGGTTACCTACTTCAAAACAGTGGTGCCACAATTGCACCTATGAGTACATCTTACCTGGCAGAGCACTGTGGAAGCTACCCAGCAAATAGGAAATCGTATGGTTGGTTAGAAGTTGGTTATTCTATGTCCTGCAGCCAAAGCATATGGTATCTTCAGCAAAGTACCATATAGCTGTGATAATATCTTTCCTGGAAAAATGGGAAGTCGTGATATATTTTCAACCAAGAATATAATTATTCACATATATAGTATGTTCTCCAATAAGCAATATAGCAACCTTTATACACACACATCAGTGAATCTCTCAGCCCTCATGAGAGAAACTAATTTTTTAAGTATATGATTAAAGTATAAAGACTGACAACTGACCAGTGTACAGGGAATCAGAGACAGTGGAGGCCTAAACTCCCAACTGGATATCCATTTCATAGTCTCTGTCCTCAAAGCTCGGGTAGCATCAAGGAAGAGGGTATAGAGAGAATGGAAGAGTCAGATGGAGTAGATACCTGCAGCTAAACAATCTTTTCCAGTCATGACAGGAATGCTGCACACATGAATGCACAATGGCTGTGACTGCATGTCTAAGACGTGAACAAAACCAAGCCAGTACAAACCACAGCACAGATGAAGGAGGAACATGAAGTCCTGAGGAGTTACAAGCCATGGATGGTTGCTGGGTGTGAGAGACTCGGTTTTCCTCAGATAGGTGTGTTTTGAGAAGCCCCCTGAGCTTTAGTAGATAACCCTCTACCCATGCACATACAGTAATCATTAAGTGCACTTGGTGGACTAAAACAAGAGCAGAGAACATGGAATATGGTAGGGGAGAGGGCTAGAGGATGAATGGAAAGGGGGGGTGGGTTTTGTTCAGATATACCTATATTAGGAATGTTTAAACAATTAAAAACAAAAAGGATTTATGAAGACACACAGTCATTTGTAGCTTTAAGAATCTAAGTGAAAAAAGGCAAAGACAGCCATTTATTGAGGGTCTGTGTGAACAAATGGTTACTTGTTCACATATTTTCTCTCAGTGAACAATCAGTCTCAAAAATAAATGCAATCTCAATCTAACAAAGGAGAATAGTATAGTTAAGAGATCATAGAACGGAAAAAAACGTACATCTTATATATCTTGAGTAGGAAAATAACAGGGTGCATTTCACCCACAAAGCCATTTGAGCTTCACAACACTCATTCCAATGTGAAAGCGAAAGAAACTTCAGTTCAGAGCGTTAAAAGAACTGCAAGGTTTTATACATCAGGTGAAAAGTTGAGTTGAGTTGGAACCCATGTGTCTGTGATTTTTACATTTTCCCCAATAACAGCATAAAATCCCTTTAAATGTGACTTCTTTTAAAAGTCTTACAGGATTCTCAGGTTTCCTTTCAGGGGCAGAGGGAAAGTTTTATTTTTAAAACTGTTGTCTTCCTGAGTAAGGCATCTAAAAAAAAGTCTCAAGAATTAAATTTGTCTGTAATGAAATAAAATTAGTAAGATTAAGTATTTGGGACACTTACCTTGGTGCAGTTTTTACGTTACAGGTCTGCTTGATTGTGAAGCTTTTATATATTTTTTAATTAAAATATCTCACTATTTGTTGCTGTATCATAATGAAATAGAAAGAGGAACAAATGACTGTAAGAACATACCAAACAACAAGGTACCAATTGAGGTTTAATACTTCATTCTCCCCAGCATCAGGCCCTACTCTGATGGTCATACGATATCCCCAGACTGTCTCAAGTTGTACACTTGGGATGATGGACATCTCTCCATGTTTTTGTTTAGTAGAGCAGTAGGCAAATTTGTCCCATCACTGCTCAAGAAGTTTATGTTTCTCTCTGGTCACTGACATGCCCTCTGACTCATGGTGCTCCTTTGTATCTTTCCCACACTTTCCTTTCATTCCTCCATTACAACACATGAGTTGAATGTGGACTGTGGAATTTCCCTTGGCTCTCTTGAAGACCTACAGAGGCTGTGCAGTGGCTAGGATGCTCCAGATGAAGCAACTGACTTTGAGGCAGACTAGCAGTCACTATAATAAGCCTGTGGTCTTCACAAAATGACTTGATATTTTAAAAGTCTCAGCTTCTTAAGTGCAAAATGGGGTCAATGGGACTCCTTTTCTCTGAATTGTTATAGGAATATTAATTAGCAGAAATAGAAATCACAGCTTGTTTAGCTCCTGACATGTTGTCTTTTACATATAAAATCTGAGGAAGAAAATGTCTTTCCATTTGACTGTTCAGCTTATATCTACTTATAAATCAAAATTCAGAAGCAGAAATCCTTATTCTCTTAATAAGATAGCATTGTACTGGTCAAGATCAGAAAGTATTGGTATTGACTGTGTCACATGACCACCTCAGATGGTTGGTGAGAGTGAGGAGATCAGGAAAGGATCATGATAACATCATCTAACCCATTGAGAGAGGGGGGGGGGGAGAAAAGACTAAGATGAAAGAAGAATTGTGTGTGGCTGTGAATCTCTTAAATGACGAGACCAACAATGGTTAATGACTGTAGGATAACATTATTGACTGGAGGAAAAAATTCAAAAAACTTTCAAATGCTTGTTTTCTTCAATTTTTAAATCAAAATGTAGAGAGCAAAATGGGCAGGGCAACTGAAGTCCTATCCTGATTTCATGAAATAGGAGCAGCAAAGAAATAATTAGTGCTGGAGAAGCTGTAGTGCTGCATCCCAACAATGCTAGTGAAATGGACATAAGCAGATATCTAATTAGGTCGATCAGGGTTTTCCACAATACGTAATTAGTCCAACCCTGAACTGCTTTGTAAGATTCTTCCCACTGTCTCACATCCATTACTCAAATGCTTACTTCAAACCTCCTACTTTTTCTACAGATAAACAGGGTTGAAAAACATTACTCATTCCTTTTGGAAACATGGAAATGACAGGATAGAACTTATTCAAATAAAGGAGTATTTTCCTAAGCCTGTTTGTCTCTTTTATATTTGACTTAGACCTCATGAATTCTCTTGTTTCAGGAACAAATTCGTAAGAGTAATTCAGAAAATTCAGAAAGACATTAAATGCCAGTGCTTCCTATTTCAGTTTTTTTGCAAAAGTTTTTTTTAAAGTTAAATTTTAATATTTAAAATGTTTTTCAAACAATCCATTTTAATTATGCTTTGTCCCTCCCCTGATTGCTCATCTACTTACCTTCCTAATTTTATGTTTTCTCTCTCTCTTTATTTAAACACACACACACACATACACACACACACACACACACACACACCCTCACAAATAAAAACCAAAGGAAACAGAGAACTAGTAAGAAAAAATGTTAAAATACAAGTACCCGAAAACAAAAAACTTGAGCCTGCTTTGTATTAGTTTTGTGTTAGCCAGCTATGTCTGGGCATGAGATGTGTTCTGGAGTATGATTGATAAACCCAGTGACACTCCATTGGAGAAAACTGATTTTGAATTTACTATTTTAAATAACTTCCTGGTTAGGAATGAGAGCCTGTGTCTAGTTTCTTCTTTCAGTGATGGGACTTCATGTTCAATGAAGCTGTACAGGTCTTGTGTGTACTGCCACACCTCAGTGCATTCATGTGTATGTCAGTCCTGTTGTGTCTGGAAGACACTCTTTCCTTAGAGTCATCAATCCCCTGTGGTTCTTACAATCTTTCCACCTCTTCTGCATAAAACTCTAAGCCATGTTTGGAAGAGTAGAAGTGAATGATTTTGAAATCGAACTCCAGTTATAATTTTACACAGCCATATTATCACAGTCATATATGAAGTATATGAATGGGTAGGAGGGAAGAAGGGGGAAGTGAAGGAGGGAGGGGGGAAGGAAAGGCGAGAGTTGAGAATTATTTTGTCTCTCTCTCTACGTTTTTCTTCTTTATGGCTATCTATAGACCAAAAATGGGAGATAAAGGTGAAACTTAGATAATATAACTGAATTCTCCAAATTAAATGTCATATATAAAAGCATGTTTAGAAATGTTCACATGAGAAGAAAGGACAAGGAAATACAGGAGGCAATCATGGAGGTCACGGAAAGTTTCCTTTCTCTTCTTTTGTTTTCAAATGCAACAGATTTTAAGCTAATGATTAAAAATGCATTATGAGAAGACATTGGCAAGATCATTAGAAAAGAACATGAAATATGACCATCTCAAGTAATAAATTAAGAACATAATTAAATAACTGACTACTCACTTCCTCAACCTTTAAGCCAAATGCTATAATCTGGGATTTAAAATTAATAAGGAAACCATAGAAACAGATACTGAGGAAAACTTCCAAAGAAACCTTGCTTCATTTCACTGTAATCTTAAAAAGTAGATATTTGAGTGGGCAGTGAATCAGAGAAGTACTCTGAAACATGACTTTAATTTATTACCAACCAGAATTAAATAAGGTCTGAAGGACTACATTACAAGAAATTGAAAGCTGGAACCAATTAAGGATGCTCCTAGCTCAAGGTTACCCAATTCCCCTAGAAGACCTATAAACCATCAGACAACATTGTGTTCCACAATGTGTCAAATTGAAATGAAAATATAACTGGATATTGTGGAATACCTTTGGAAAAAAATTTTTATGAAGACACACCTCAATTGCAGGCCAAATCCTCTATTAAGCAAAAATCTATTTGTATCTTTCAGCAACTGCTTGATTCAAACTTACAGATTCCTTCCTGAGTCCCAACAAAAAGCTATCACCAAGAGTGTAACTCAAGAAAGGCTTTTCTCCCAGGATAAAAGGTGGCGTGCTTCCTTAATGTTTGATCTTACTCCATTCTTAGAACATTATTTACATAAGATTGTTGCTAGAGATAGATAGAATGAAGATACACATGAATATTCTGTCTATATACATCTGTACATAAGTGTTTGTATATACACATTGGCATGAGAGTGAGGGATAAAATGAGAACAGGGGAGTGCAGAATATAATTGACAGTGAGTTCTCATGTTCCCAATTGAGATGCAACTCAAGGTCATGGAATAAACACTATACCCAATCCCTACTTACTAAATGAATCTACTTGACTTGATTTCTTTTTATTTTATTTTATTTTATTAGAAATTTTCTTTATTTACATTTCAAATGCTATCCCACAAGTTCCCTATACCCTCCCCCCTCCCTGCTCCCCTACCCACCCACTCCCACTTCTTAGCCCTGGCGTTCCCCTGTACTGGACCATACAAAGTTTGCAAGTCCTAGGGGCCTCTCTTCCCAATGCTGGCCTATTAGGCCATATTCTGATACATATGCAGCTAGAGAAACAAGCTCCAGGGGTACTGGTTAGTTCATATTGTTTTTCCATCTATAGGGTTGCAGCTCCTTGGGTACTTTCTCTAGCTCCTCCATTGGGGGGGCCCTGTGTTCCATCTGATAGATGACTGTGAGCAACCACTCCTGTATTTGCCAGGCACTGGCATAGCCTCATAGGAGACAGCAATATAAGGGTCCCTTCAGCAAAATCTTGCTGGCATATGCAATAGGGCCTGGGTTTGGTGGCTGATTATGGGATGGATCCCCGGGTGGGGTAGTCTCTTGATTTCTCAACCCTTATACTGTTCAAGAACACTAGTATAGAGAAGTAGGGCCAGCCACAGAGTGCTAAGTCTTGCCAGTGACTGGCCCAACTTGATACCCAGCCCATAGGAAAGAGCCAACCCCTGACACTATTAGTGATACTCTGCTATGATTGCAGACAGAAGCCTAGCATAATTATCTTCTGCAAGGCTTCAGTCAGCAGCTGATGGAAATAGATGCAGACTCACAGCCAAACAATAGGTAGAGCTCAGAAAGTCTGTGGAAGATTAAGGAAGCCAGGGGCATCAAGGACAAGAAGATCTACACAGTAAACTAACCTGAGTTTTTGGAACTCACAGAGACTGAACCACCAACCAAACAGCATCCATGGGCTGGACTTAGGCCCCCCTATATAGATGTAACAGACATGTTACTTATCCATCATATGGGTCCCTTAACGATAGCAGGGGCTGTCTCTGACTTTTGTTTCTTGTTTTTGGATTCCTTTCCCATTGTTGGGTTGCCTTGTCTGGTCTCAGTGGGAGAGGATGAACTTAATCCTGCTGGGATTGTGTCAGGGTGGGCTGGTAGCCATGGGCAGACCTCCCCTTCTCTGAGGAAAAGGGAATGGGAAAGGGGGTGTGAGGGTGGAAGTGGACGAGAGCAGGTAGGGAGTGCTTTGATCAGGCTGTTAATTAGTTAGCTAATTAATTAATTAATTAATTGATAGTTTTAAAAAGAGAATATGAAACTTAAGAAGAACAAAGACCGGACAGCTTCTGGAACAGGCGGAAGCACAGAGGCGCTGAGGCAGCACCCTGTGTGGGCCGGGGACAGCCGGCCACCCTCCGGACCAGAGGACAGGTGCCCACCCGGCTGGGGAGGCGGCCTAAGCCACAGCAGCAGCGGTCGCCATCTTGGTCCGGGACCCGCCGAACTTAGGAAATTAGTCTGAACAGGTGAGAGGGTGCGCCAGAGAACCTGACAGCTTCTGGAACAGGCAGAAGCACAGAGGCGCTGAGGCAGCACCCTGTGTGGGCCGGGGACAGCCGGCCACCTTCCGGACCAGAGGACAGGTGCCCGCCCGGCTGGGGAGGCGACCTAAGCCACAGCAGCAGCGGTCGCCATCTTGGTCCGGGACCCGCCGAACTTAGGACAGGTGCCCGTCCGGCTGGGGAGGCGGCCTAAGCCACAGCAGCAGCGGTCGCCATCTTGGTCCGGGACCCGCCGAACTTAGGAAATTAGTCTGAACAGGTGAGAGGGTGCGCCAGAGAACCTGACAGCTTCTGGAACAGGCGGAAGCACAGAGGCGCTGAGGCAGCACCCTGTGTGGGCCGGGGACAGCCGGCCACCTTCCGGACCAGAGGACAGGTGCCCGCCCGGCTGGGGAGGCGACCTAAGCCACAGCAGCAGCGGTCGCCATCTTGGTCCGGGACCCGCCGAACTTAGGACAGGTGCCCGTCCGGCTGGGGAGGCGGCCTAAGCCACAGCAGCAGCGGTCGCCATCTTGGTCCGGGACCCGCCGAACTTAGGAAATTAGTCTGAACAGGTGAGAGGGTGCGCCAGAGAACCTGACAGCTTCTGGAACAGGCGGAAGCACAGAGGCGCTGAGGCAGCACCCTGTGTGGGCCGGGGACAGCCGGCCACCTTCCGGACCGGAGGACAGGTGCCCGCCCGGCTGGGGAGGCGGCCTAAGCCACAGCAGCAGCGGTCGCCATCTTGGTCCCGGGACTCCAAGGAACTTAGGAATTTAGTCTGCTTAGGTGAGAGTCTGTACCACCTGGGAACTGCCAAAGCAACACAGTGTCTGAGAAAGGTCCTGTGTTGGGCCTTCTTCTTCGGCCAGGAGGAGGTCCAAATACAAGATATCTGCGCACCTTCCCTGTAAGAGAGCTTGCCAGCAGAGAGTGCTCTGAGCACTGAAACTCAGAGGAGAGAATCTGTCTCCCAGGTCTGCTGATAGACGGTAACAGAATCACCAGAAGAACAATCTCTAAACAGAGTCAACTATAACTACTAACTCCAGAGATTACCAGATGGCGAAAGGTAAACGGAGGAATCTTACTAACAGGAACCAAGACCACTCACCATCACCAGAACCCAGCACACCCACTTCGCCCAGTCCAGGGAACCCCAACACACCTGAGAACCTAGACCTAGATTTAAAAGCATATCTCATGATGATGGTAGAGGACATCAAGAAGGACTTTAATAAATCACTTAAAGAAATACAGGAGAACACTGCTAAAGAGTTACAAGTCCTTAAAGAAAAACAGGAAAACACAATCAAACAGGTAGAAGTCCTTACAGAAAAAGAGGAAAAAACATACAAACAGGTGATGGAAATGAACAAAACCATACTAGACCTAAAAAGGGAAGTAGACACAATAAAGAAAACTCAAAGCGAGGCAACACTAGAGATAGAAACCCTAGGAAAGAAATCTGGAACCATAGATTTGAGCATCAGCAACAGAATACAAGAGATGGAAGAGAGAATCTCAGGTGCAGAAGATTCCATAGAGAACATCGGCACAACAATCAAAGAAAATGGAAAATGCAAAAAGATCCTAACTCAAAATATCCAGGAAATCCAGGACACAATAAGAAGACCAAACGTACGGATAATAGGAGTGGATGAGAATGAAGATTTTCAACTCAAAGGTCCAGCAAACATCTTCAACAAAATTATTGAAGAAAACTTCCCAAATCTAAAGAATGAGATGCATATGAACATACAAGAAGCCTACAGAACTCCAAATAGACTGGACCAGAAAAGAAATTCCTCCCGACACATAATAATCAGAACATCAAATGCACTAAATAAAGATAGAATACTAAAAGCAGTAAGGGAAAAAGGTCAAGTAACATATAAAGGCAAGCCTATCAGAATTACACCAGATTTTTCACCAGAGACTATGAAAGCCAGAAGAGCCTGGACAGATGTTATACAGACACTAAGAGAACACAAACTGCAGCCCAGGCTACTATACCCAGCCAAACTCTCAATTATCATAGAGGGAGAAACCAAAGTATTCCACGACAAAACCAAATTCAGGCATTATCTCTCCACGAATCCAGCCCTTCAAAGGATAATAACAGAAAAAAACCAATACAAGAACGGGAACAACGCCCTAGAAAAAACAAGAAGGTAATCCCTCAACAAACCTAAAAGAAGACAGCCACAAGAACAGAATGCCACCTTTAACAACTAAAATAACAGGAAGCAACAATTACTTTTCCTTAATATCTCTTAACATCAATGGTCTCAACTCGCCAATAAAAAGACATAGACTAACAAACTGGCTACACAAACAAGACCCAACATTTTGCTGCTTACAGGAAACTCATCTCAGAGAAAAAGACAGACACTACCTCAGAATGAAAGGCTGGAAAACAATTTTCCAAGCAAATGGTATGAAGAAACAAGCAGGAGTAGCCATCCTAATATCTGATAAGATTGACTTCCAACCCAAAGTCATCAAAAAAGACAAGGAGGGACACTTCATTCTCATCAAAGGTAAAATCCTCCAAGAGGAACTCTCAATTCTGAATATCTATGCTCCAAATACAAGAGCAGCCACATTCACTAAAGAAACTTTAGTAAAGCTCAAAGCACACATTGCGCCTCACACAATAATAGTGGGAGACTTCAACACACCACTTTCACCAATGGACAGATCATGGAAACAGAAACTAAACAGGGACACACTGAAACTAACAGAAGTGATGAAACAAATGGATCTGACAGATATCTACAGAACATTTTACCCTAAAACAAAAGGATATACCTTCTTCTCAGCACCTCATGGTACCTTCTCCAAAATTGACCACATAATAGGTCACAAATCAGGCCTCAACAGATTCAAAAATATTGAAATTGTCCCATGTATCCTATCAGATCACCATGCACTAAGGCTGATCTTCAATAACAAAATAAATAACAGAAAGCCAACATTCACATGGAAACTGAACAACACTCTTCTCAATGATACCTTGGTCAAGGAAGGAATAAAGAAAGAAATTAAAGACTTTTTAGAGTTTAATGAAAATGAAGCCACAACGTACCCAAACCTTTGGGACACAATGAAAGCATTTCTAAGAGGGAAACTCATAGCTATGAGTGCCTTCAAGAAAAAACGGGAGAGAGCACATACTAGCAGCTTGACAACACATCTAAAAGCTCTAGAAAAAAAGGAAGCAAATTCACCCAAGAGGAATAGACGGCAGGAAATAATCAAACTCAGGGGTGAAATCAACCAAGTGGAAACAAGAAGAACTATTCAAAGAATTAACCAAACGAGGAGTTGGTTCTTTGAGAAAATCAACAAGATAGATAAACCCTTAGCTAGACTCACTAAAGGGCACAGGGACAAAATCCTAATTAACAAAATCAGAAATGAAAAGGGAGACATAACAACAGATCCTGAAGAAATCCAAAACACCATCAGATCCTTCTACAAAAGGCTATACTCAACAAAACTGGAAAACCTGGACGAAATGGACAAATTTCTGGACAGATACCAGGTACCAAAGTTGAATCAGGATCAAGTTGACCTTCTAAACAGTCCCATATCCCCTAAAGAAATAGAAGCAGTTATTAATAGTCTCCCAGCCAAAAAAAGCCCAGGACCAGACGGGTTTAGTGCAGAGTTCTATCAGACCTTCAAAGAAGATCTAACTCCAGTTCTGCACAAACTTTTTCACAAGATAGAAGTAGAAGGTATTCTACCCAACTCATTTTATGAAGCCACTATTACTCTGATACCTAAACCACAGAAAGATCCAACAAAGATAGAGAACTTCAGACCAATTTCTCTTATGAACATCGATGCAAAAATCCTTAATAAAATTCTCGCTAACCGAATCCAAGAACACATTAAAGCAATCATCCATCCTGACCAAGTAGGTTTTATTCCAGGGATGCAGGGATGGTTTAATATACGAAAATCCATCAATGTAATCCATTATATAAACAAACTCAAAGACAAAAACCACATGATCATCTCGTTAGATGCAGAAAAAGCATTTGACAAGATCCAACACCCATTCATGATAAAAGTTCTGGAAAGATCAGGAATTCAAGGCCAATACCTAAACATGATAAAAGCAATCTACAGCAAACCAGTAGCCAACATCAAAGTAAATGGAGAGAAGCTGGAAGCAATCCCACTAAAATCAGGGACTAGACAAGGCTGCCCACTTTCTCCCTACCTTTTCAACATAGTACTTGAAGTATTAGCCAGAGCAATTCGACAACAAAAGGAGATCAAGGGGATACAAATTGGAAAAGAGGAAGTCAAAATATCACTTTTTGCAGATGATATGATAGTATATATAAGTGACCCTAAAAATTCCACCAGAGAACTCCTAAACCTGATAAACAGCTTCGGTGAAGTAGCTGGATATAAAATTAACTCAAACAAGTCAATGGCCTTTCTCTACACAAAGAATAAACAGGCTGAGAAAGAAATTAGGGAAACAACACCCTTCTCAATAGCCACAAATAATATAAAATATCTCGGCGTGACTCTAACGAAGGAAGTGAAAGATCTGTATGATAAAAACTTCAAGTCCCTGAAGAAAGAAATTAAAGAAGATCTCAGAAGATGGAAAGATCTCCCATGCTCATGGATTGGCAGGACCAACATTGTAAAAATGGCTATCTTGCCAAAAGCAATCTACAGATTCAATGCAATCCCCATTAAAATTCCAACTCAATTCTTCAACGAATTAGAAGGAGCAATTTGCAAATTCATCTGGAATAACAAAAAACCGAGGATAGCAAAAACTCTTCTCAAGGATAAAAGAACCTCTGGTGGAATCACCATGCCTGACCTAAAGCTTTACTACAGAGCAATTGTGATAAAAACTGCATGGTACTGGTATAGAGACAGACAAGTGGACCAATGGAATAGAATTGAAGACCCAGAAATGAACCCACACACCTATGGTCACTTGATCTTCGACAAGGGAGCCAAAACCATCCAGTGGAAGAAAGACAGCATTTTCAACAATTGGTGCTGGCACAACTGGTTGTTATCATGTAGAAGAATGCGAATCGATCCATACTTATCTCCTTGTACTAAGGTCAAATCTAAGTGGATCAAGGAACTTCACATAAAACCAGAGACACTGAAACTTATAGAGGAGAAAGTGGGGAAAAGCCTTGAAGATATGGGCACAGGGGAAAAATTCCTGAACAGAACAGCAATGGCTTGTGCTGTAAGATCGAGAATTGACAAATGGGACCTAATGAAACTCCAAAGTTTCTGCAAGGCAAAAGACACTGTCTATAAGACAAAAAGACCACCAACAGACTGGGAAAGGATCTTTACCTATCCTAAATCAGATAGGGGACTAATATCCAACATATATAAAGAACTCAAGAAGGTGGACCTCAGAAAATCAAATAACCCCCTTAAAAAATGGGGCTCAGAACTGAACAAAGAATTCTCACCTGAGGAATACCGAATGGCAGAGAAGCACCTGAAAAAATGTTCAACATCCTTAATCATCAGGGAAATGCAAATCAAAACAACCCTGAGATTCCACCTCACACCAGTGAGAATGGCTAAGATCAAAAATTCAGGTGACAGCAGATGCTGGCGAGGATGTGGAGAAAGAGGAACACTCCTCCATTGTTGGTGGGATTGCAGGCTTGTACAACCACTCTGGAAATCCGTCTGGCGGTTCCTCAGAAAATTGGACATAGTACTACCGGAGGATCCAGCAATACCTCTCCTGGGCATATATCCAGAAGAAGCCCCAACTGGTAAGAAGGACACATGCTCCACTATGTTCATAGCAGCCTTATTTATAATAGCCAGAAACTGGAAAGAACCCAGATGCCCCTCAACAGAGGAATGGATACAGAAAATGTGGTACATCTACACAATGGAGTACTACTCAGCTATTAAAAAGAATGAATTTATGAAATTCCTAGCCAAATGGATGGACCTGGAGAGCATCATCCTGAGTGAGGTAACACAATCACAAAGGAACTCACACAATATGTACTCACTGATAAGTGGATACTAGCCCAAAACCTAGGATACCCACGATATAAGATACAATTTCCTAAACACATGAAACTCAAGAAAAATGAAGACTGAAGTGTGGACACTATGCCCCTCCTTAGAAGTGGGAACAAAACACCCATTGAAGGAGTTACAGAAACAAAGTTTGGAGCTGAGATGAAAGGATGGACCATGTAGAGACTGCCATATCCAGGGATCCACCCCATAATCAGCATCCAAACGCTGACACCATTGCATATACTAGCAAGACTTTATCGAAAGGACCCAGATGTAGCTGTCTCTTGTGAGACTATGCCGGGGCCTAGCAAACACAGAAGTGGATGCTCACAGTCAGCTAATGGATGGATCACAGGGCTCCCAATGGAGGAGCTAGAGAAAGTATCCAAGGAGCTAAAGGGATCTTCAACCCTATAGGTGGAACAACATTATGAACTAACCAGTACCCCTGAGCTCTTGACTCTAGCTGCATATGTATCAAAAGATGGCCTAGTCGGCCATCACTGGAAAGAGAGGCCCATTGGACACGCAGACTTTGTGTGCCCCGGTACAGGGGAATGCCAGGGCCAAAGGGGGGGAGTGGGTGGGTAGGGGAGTGGGGGTGGGTGGGTAAGGGGGACTTTTGGTGTAGCATTGGAAATGTAAATGAGCTAAATACCTAATAAAAAATGGAAAAAAAAAAAAAAAAAAAAAAAAAAAAAAAAAAAAAAGAAGAACAAAGACCAAAGTGTGGACACTCTGCCCCTTCTTAGAATTGGGAACAAAACACCCGTGGAAGGAGTTACAGAGACAAAGTTTGGAGCTGAGACGAAAGGATGGACCATCTAGACACTGCCATACCCAGGGATCCATCCCATAATCAGCCTCCAAACGCTGACACCATTGCATATACAAGCAAGATTTTGCTGAAAGGACCCAGATATAGCTGTCTCTTGTGAGGCTATGCCGGGGCCTAGCAAACACAGAAGTGGATGCTCACAGTCAGCTATTGGGTGGATCACAGAGCCACCAATGGAGGAGCTAGAGAAAGTACCCAAGGAGCTAAAGGGGTCTGCAACCCTATAGGTGTAACAACAGCATGAACTAACCAGTAACCCCCAGAGCTCATGTCTCTAGCTGCATATGTATCATAAGATGACCTAGTCGGCCATCATTGGAAAGAGAGGCCTATTGGTCTTGCAAACTTTATATGCCGCAGTACAGCCAAGAAGTGGGAGTGGGTGGGTAGGGGAGTGGGGGGAAGGGTATGGGGGACTTTTGGGATAACAATGGAAATGTAAATGAAGAAAAAACCCTAATAAAAAATGAAATTAAAAAACAAATGACAAAATCTTGTGCATGCAATAAGACTCTTACTTGATTACAAAAAAAAAAAAAAAAAAAAGAGATTTAGTAAGTTTATCACAAGTTTAGTTTTATGACCAGACATAGAGGAGGTTTTACATGAAATGATTAAAAAAAAAAAAAAAACCAGTGTAATGTCTTAAAAAAGAGAGAGAGAGAGAGAGAGAATCAGGATAATCCTCTGCAAACATTGCCATGAGCCTATGTAATCTAGTTAATTTCTCATTAATATTCTCTTTCCAAGTGTTTCTACCTTTCACTGAATCAGTGAACATATCTCTTAGCTGCAGTGAGCTTGGCTGCTAAAATCTTTCTCAAAGAATTATCTTTGGGTAATAGGCTCCCAAGAATGACTGCAAGGGGAAGTACTCTCCATTGAGCAATTGATTTGAGGACATGAAGGCCTAGATTCCTGACTGGAGAGGGTAAGAGCTGAAAAGTTGTTCACAGTCTACAGCTTCTCTTGGAAGTGAAAGTGAAGTTAGACGTAGCAGAATTCACATTTTTCTTTTTCTTTTTCTTTTGTTCTGTTTCTTTCCACACTTATCTGCTTCCTTTACGTTTTTCTCTTGAAAGTTCTTAGTCAAATCTGTTGACCCATATCTTCCAATTCAAGCTCTGATTTTAAGAAATCTGATTTCAGACATAGCTCTAAGCATACTGATTCCTTTGGGACATATATCTGTATTATCATAGGAGACTAGGAGATACGTACAGATTCGGTGAAGCCACCCATCTTCATATATAATACTAAATTTACTTCCAGAATGATAGCAAACAGTCAAAATTATTTGTAAATATGAGTTAGTATGTGAGTGCATTTCCTCACTCATTTTGTACTCAGGAGAAAATACTTCAAAAAGAAAGGTCTGGGTCTAGAGATATCTGTTATCCTTATCATCTAATACCACCCTTCTCCAAGACCAATAAACCATAAGTCATTGTTCGAAGTCATCAAATCCAAGGGGGCAGTGAAGATGCACCTCCCCAGGCTCCTCTGTTCCACATTGATGCAGATGATTAAACAGCAGCTCATCTTTGAAAGAATACTATTTCTAAGAGTCATCAGAAACTGATGACTATCTCACAAAACACAGTTTCCCCTTTTTCTCTGTCTAAGTTTTAGCTTTCCACAAGAACATTTCCCATTCTACTCCTTCTTCCTCCACCCATAGTAAATCAATATTAGGCTGCCGAATAGCAAGCTAACTCTAGGAAATGAAGATAGGACATTTTCCCAGTTGCTGCAGTTTATCACCAGATATTAAAACAAATGTGAGTCTCAGATCTCTATTGTATCCCTTGCAAATGATCCCATTTCTCTTCCTTAAGGAAGATATATGCATATCAGATTCCACCAAATGAATTAACGAATTAATCTAGAAGGACAAGGACACTTTCATTATTCAAAAGCATGTGATATATCTAAATTAATCTAAAGGCACACGTTTTTTTGTTTTTTGTTTTTTGTTTTTTCTTTCTGCATCTGTCCATGTCTTCCTAAACAAGTTTCAGGACTTCTGTGATTTAAAGAATGATACAATTCTCTCACTGTTTTGATTATCCTCCCATTAATGAATGATCATTTCAAAGTTGGGCCAAGAAAGCATAAAGACAATCAGCTCTTCCCAAACACAGTCTGTTTTAGGATAGACAATCCTTTTGATGAGAAAAGGCACATTAAGTTTCTATTACTCATACTCGTGTCAAGTGAGAAAGATCCACTCTTAACAAAATAAGATTACTCTATCACCATTTCTAGCGGGATTAAATATTTAGTGAATGTTCATATTTTATCATCTCTTCTGGCATCAATGGAATCTCAATTACAAGGCTATAAGCACCACTAATATGACACAGAATTGACAATGGGCAATGGGGACATAGAGCACAAAGAAATTGATGCCTCATGTTGAATCTCTTTTCCATTTAATCCAAGGTAGGTCATTGGAATGTTGAGTAATCTCAATATGTGTCCTGTCTGTTCAGTTGACTAGAACAAAGTACTGAATCCCGGACATCTATGATGCTTAGTGCTGTCAACTTGGCACAGTCTAGAACCACATGAGAAGGGACTATCAATTAAAATTTGTCTAGGTTCAATTGTCCTGTGGGTATGGCTATGGGAAATTATATTGATTACTTTAATTGATGTAGGAAGATACTTCCCACAGTGGTTTGCCATGCTCTGGACAGAGGATTCTAGATTGTTTAAGAGTAAAGAAATCAAGCTGAACATTAATGTGCCCACATTCATTCATTGTTCCTTGCTCCTGCCTGTGGATGCTGTACAATTCCCTACTTCAAGTTTTTGCCACATTGAATTCCCTGGAGTGATGGACTGTAGCCTAGAGTTGTGAATCAATTAGACTCTTCTCCCTTAAGTTGCAGTTGTTGGGATATTTTGTCACAGAAATAGCAATGAAAACTAAGATAGCATCTCTAAAGAGAAACATGTATTGCTCATGACTGTGGAGACTGGAATCTTTGAGAACAAATATCTACCATGTGGGAAGAGATTCTTCCTTCATGCCATATTCTCACACAATGTCCCAGAATCTAGAAAGCATTTATCTTGTGCTTCTCTTTGTAAAATGTTAATCTCATATCATGACATTTCCACTTTCATAACCCATATGCCCATTTATAGTCCCATATATGGATTAGGGTTGCAATACAATTTGGAGGAAAATCACTAACATTTATTCTATTACACTTCACTCAACCTTCAGACGAATATTTCTTTTTATCTTTATTTACATATGGTAAACTGGGTTTTTTTCAACGTTAAATAAATACCACAGTTACGTGACTACTAAAATGGTGGAGTAGAATTCACCACAAGGATGGTTAGATACAAAGGCTATCAACTTTGTACTCCATAACTGCATCCGACTAGATGCTATTTACTAAGGGTATGGTTTTGCTAATATAAGACATAGAAGAGGTGTTTTGTTTATTTAATTGATTGATAGAATTTTTTGAAGTTTTTTTCTTCCATTTCTTGTTGTGGTTTATGCTCCTCAAATGGTCTGCATTGGTAAAGCCACATCCCCAATCCTTGAGCTGGGATCTTAATTCCCAATGCAAAAAGAGTTGAGAGGTGGAGCTTTTAAAAAGTAGTTGGATGATAGGTTACTATTTCTTTCACAGGAGAGGGATTATTAAGAGGATTATTTTGCCTTCCATTCTCCCAATCTCATTTGCTCTCACCTTTACTTTTGAGCTTCTAGCTCTTGAAGTGGGTCAATGCAGCAAGAATGCATGCAACAGATGCCGAGTCATGCATGCTCTTAGACTAGCAAGTCTCCAGAACGAGACGGCAAAGAAATTTTTGCTCTTAAACTATAGCTAAGGTGCTCTGTTCCAGAATCAGAAAGGATCTACGTACTTTTACATTAACAGTTTGCAATTCTATCACCTTCTTAATACATTGCCTACTAACTAATAAAAGATTTATTGTATAAAAAGCTATCTGTACCATAAAGATGAGTGCCATGTTACAATCATATTAAATATATGCTGAAATTAATATTAAATGTTGTGAAAATATAATGGATAGGTTGAAGATGTGTTAAAACTTTGAAGTTTATCAGCAAGTGAAGACATTTGGGTTTAAGCAAGCTACCAGGGAACCTCAATCCTGCAACAAAATGACCAAAATAAATTTAGTTCAATGGGAGAAGTTCAAACATTACTCTGTGGGCCTCTGAATACACAAGCAAGAAAATCTGAGTTCCTCTGTTCACAGAAGAGAGTATTGGGCTATTGTTCTCTTTTCTGTGTCTCACTTATAAGAGTGAAGGGTATGAAACATAGATAGGGAAATATAAAATGAGTTTTAAAAATGAAAATGAGCCAGGAGGTGGTGGCACATGCCTTTAATCCTAGAACTTGGGAGACAGAGGCAGGCAGAGTTCTGAGTTCGAGGACAGCCTGGACTACAGAGTAAGTTCCAGGACAGCCAGGGCTACACAGAGAAACCCTGTCTCAAAACAAAAACAAAACAAAACAAAAACAAACAAAAAACAAAAAACAAAATAAACAAACAAACAAAAAACCCAGAAAACAAAAAAAAAAAAAAGAAAAAAATTAAAATGAAATAGGACCAACTTTTTGTTTGTGAAAATGATTAATAGAGGGTTGGTTTATTAGAATACCCACATCATAAAGTTATATAATTCAAGCCACTGTGGTGTCTTATCGAATTGGGAGGCAGAAGCAGGAAGACTGACATAAGGTTGAGGCCATTGTGTGATATAGAGTGAGACTATTAAAGAGAAGAAAGGAAGCTGTGGAGTTGGATGGGAAGAAAAGAAACCTGTCTCCTCCTCTTTTCCTTTTATTGGGCACATAGTAGGTATTCAACAAACAATTATAAAACGAAAAACCTCAGAAGAAATTGTAGTGTCCATTTTATAGTGGGAGCATCTACAGTACAATTTGGGGAATAAAGTAAATTTTATCAACAGAATTGGAAATAAATTTGCTTTTATATCTTATATCATTTTCCAGAGCTTCTACTCTTTCTCTCTGACCTTTCTTCTCCTGACGAGGCTTCTGTCAAGGTAAAAGAAAGTCATCCCATTTTCCCACCAATAGCTGTCCACCAGCTTCAAACTATTTTACAGAACACTCTATAATTGTAGAGTATTCTAGGCTGCAGCAAGATGGGAGGTTACAGGTATTCACTGGTCAAGTACGTTGTGGCATTATGCCAATGTTAAAGCCTGGGAATCTACCTTCTCCTTGAGCCCTAATCCTATCAGTTCTTCAGGAGGATGCTTGTTTTGTGTTTGGCTCCTTCTCCCGTCATGTATAAACAGAGAATGGGGGGACTAACAATGTAGTGTGCTGGTCAAGCCTAAACTTTCAACTTTAGTTCAAAAATCTCCACATAGGAGCCAGTGTTTCATGCAAAAAATACTAAATCATAAATCTGTGTGTGTGTACATATACATATACATATATGCATACATATTTGGTTTATTTGAATATATGTGTGTGATTACTAATGACACAATTTTAACATTTTTTTTCAAAGCTGAACCATAGAAAATGGCTTCCATTTTAAACAGTAAATTCATTTTCCAGCATGTGGTCTATCTCTCAGTAATCCATTTGAGATTTTGGGAGATAATACAGATCTGTCTACATTTGCAAAATGAAAGACATAGTTGCAATACAAATTAAGAAAAAGCAAGCACTGCATTTTAGAATAACGTGGAAAAAAAATCAGCAAACCAGAATTCATTTTAAGCAAGTCGCTGCTGGACAGTGGGTTGATTGTGATTACTAGTTCTGGGAATCCATTAGGAAATAGATAAATTAAACATTGCCCTGGAAAATTGATGCATTGAGGCAGATTCATTTATCGCAAATAAAGTCAATTTTGGTGAGTGAGTTGGTATATCTGGGGAAAAGATTGTTCTAAGGAATCAGTGAGAGCAGACTATATTAAAAATTAAAAAGCATCAAATAGGAATATTAAACAATCATCCAGAATGTTGTAGATAAAGGGTGTGTCTATATAGCTCAATTGGGGAAATGTTTATTAGCTCCTGCTCTGCACTGTTCTTGGTTAACATGAAACACCCACATTCTTTTGCATTCCAAAGTTCAAAGCAGACAGTGAGGCTCCCTGCAGGTTTATCCACATGGCTGCTTATTGTTGGCTTCCTGTGTTGAGGTAGCATGGCCCCCCTACAGTTCCCACAGCCAGATACTCATCCATCATTACTGGCTCCTGTGCTAGGTACAGGTTTCGCTTGATGATGAATGATTCTAGGTTCCCCTGCTGGATATCCCATAATCGATGCAGAAAGGCAATGGGGACTGTCATAGATTTTAGCCTGTCTTCATACGCTCCAGCCAGCCTTGAAGGTCCTATTTGTTCTGGCTTTAGTCATTTGACAACCATCCTTCTCAGCATCTTGAGGACTTCTGTCTCTACCCTCAGGAAACATTCTTACATAATGGGTTAGCTCACCCCACAACTCTTTAAATCCAGGAATCTCAGTAAATGCCTCAGCATAAGATAGATCCATCATGGCTGTGGTAAGGAGAGAATGACATGAGTCCTAACCCTGGGACATGGTCAGCAGGTGTGGGCATAAAGCTTGTTTGCATAATAAAGTACATATTTTGACATTCCTCTGAGGAATGTCCTCCCTGTTAAAGTTAATGTCTTCATGATAATCAAAGGCAGCACGACTCTAGAAGGCAAAGGTGTGGCTAATGTCTCAGCAAAATGGTAAATGATGGGACCTTCAGGACAGTCCTTAAGGCTGTAGCAAAAAACTCTAAAAACATGAGTTTGAAAATATGTATGCAGGTCTGCAACTATGCAAAATAAAAGGATGCAATATGAGTTACATGAGAAGCTTCATGAATCTAAAGGAACAAAAGCAGCTTCATTAATGAGACAGCTTGTCAGAAAGATACAAAGGCAGGCAGATTCCTGAGTTCAAGTTCAGCCTGGGACAGAGCAGGTGCAGTCCCAGGCATGGTGGAAATGATCATTTCAGTATATCGTCCCACTCAACTAGTCTATCATCTGTGCTTACCAGAGGCAGGCAAATCAATGAATTCTTTTGCAATGTTTAAAAAAAAAATGTGTCCTTGCTGTCTCCTAAGAATTAAGAGGCTGGCGTAACAGGCTGCTGATTCATAGGAGGATCAAAAAGAAGCTGGGAGTAAATGACTGCATTGATAAGTAAAGTAAAAGACTGGGTTTATAATCTGCAAGAGATGAGCCATTCAGAGAATTCTTTAGAACAGCAAGAGAGAACTTCTTGGTGAACTGTCTTGAGCAGAAAATAGAGAGAAAGAGCTTTCTGGAGATCTGCACAGAAAGTAGAGCAGACAAAGCAGTCTGGAAAGCTGCCTTAAGCAGAATTTAGGCCATACGCATGAGGCTTGGACCAACAATAACACTTCAAATCATTTGTTTTCATGGCTTGCAGATACCCCTTCTCTCAGAACCCCTCTCCAAGGTGAGGCTGGTCCTTGGCCAGCATACTAATACATATATTAAAGTTTGGGTTTCCATGATCAAACATGCACACAAACACAGTGTCAGAGTGGTGAGAAAAATTTTGAAATTCATTCAGTAAGAGTATCTTTCTTCCATGACTCCCACTGCCAAACACACATAAAATAATATGTTTATACTGGCTCCTATCACAGCAGTTTTCCACAGACCAATCAATGAAAGTCCTCATCTGTTCTACTTAAGAACTGTAGGATTGCACTTGGGATAAATCAAAGTTCTGGTGATTTCTGAGAGGTTTGTTATATTTTTTAAATTTTTTCTATACCTTTAAAGCTACTGCTCACATGTAAAAAATATGTAATAGTGGAGAACCCACTGTATGTTTCTGCCTGACATTTCAAATATATTCAGCGTCAGACCTTATTGAAGTGACATCATCATTCTTACTGCTGATACTCAACATGTAAAGCTTTGCTTTGTGTACAAGTTTTGATGTCCATTTTGTCCTGAATGTTCCTTCTCAAACAAACAAACAAACAAAAACAAAACAAAACAAAAATAAAACAACAACAACTCAGGAAGAATAAGAAAAAAAGAAAAGGTAGATTTATTAGTGACTCTTCTCTCTTCTCATTGCTATGACCCTACAAAGGCCATTTATGGAGAGAGGGACTTATTTTGGCTCATCAGATAAGAAGGACACAGCATACCATATGTGTGAAGGCATGAGCAAGAGAGATGAATACTGGAGCTCTAGTTGTTTTTTTTTGTTTGTTTGTTTGTTTTTTTGTTGTTGTTTTTTTTTTTTTTCATTTTTATTCAGAGAATCCCAGACCACAGAGTAATTCTGTCCATCTCCAGGGTGGATTCTCCCATGGTAGTTACACCGTTCTGGAAATGCTATCATGAACATGCGCAGCAGATGATTTGGTTGGTTGTGATTCTAAATCCACTCTAGTCCACAGTGACAGTGAACACCAACCACAGGAGTCAGCTGATGAGGAAGATGCGGGAAGGGAAGATCTCCTGGACCCACCTTATCTCATTTGTGTTTTGTAATTGTAGGAGATTCTTTCCAGCTTTCTATGAGTGGTACTATCGTTGTGTCTACAATGGGGAAAATGGAGATTGGGTGAAGCTAAAATACCTCATTCTGAATGAGGCAGGCAGTTGCCTACTACTTCTCTAGAGCAAGGAAAGTGAGCAGTTCTGAAGGCTGGGTGGCCACAATGCTAGCTTTCTATTCTTCTATATCATGGCTTAGCCTTACTCTGCTTCTTTATTGGAAGGGAAGCCTCCTTCTACCTTAAAGAGAGTATTGGAAGGCTTTCATAACCAAGACCTTTGCAGGGCTTGTTGTGGATAGTTGACCACATTGTGACTTTCTCTCCTAATTTTGTAAGCAGATTTTACTGTATTTTTTTTATACCACACCTGACCCTACCCTCAGATTAATTAAAGCCCTGTCTTGTCATTCATTCTATAAAGCACCAAGAGCCCAAATGGGCCAGACCTAATATTAAACGTTAAGGTTAATGAATAATACATGGAATCTGTCCACAATGAGGTGATATTTCTAGTACAAGAGATAGCCATGTAAAATAAAATTGCAGCAATACTAATATAATTTGAGAATGTACAAGGACAGTGGGGACTAACTCTACTGGGAAAGAAAGTAAGACAGGCTTCATAAAAGCAGCTCCACTGCAGTTAGGACTCGAAGGACAAAGAAGAGTTTCCAAGGTGAGAGTCTTGTAATAGAAGTAACGACATGGGCAAAAGGATTGTGAAGGGGAGCAGAATCATGCTCTGTGTATATAGAAGTGTGCTTTACTGCAAGAAAGAGTGGGAGGTGAAAATGGACAATGCCAGAAAAATCCGTGCATTATTTTAGTGAGTTTAGATTTTTATCAGAAGGACAATGGATGTTATTATAATATTTAGATAGGGAATAAGAATACTTACAATTTGTCAGTCTGACACCTGTGGGTGAAGAATTACTTTGGAAGGAGAGTCAAAACTGACCCAGAGTGGCTCATGACTGCCCAACACAGGAGCCCTCAGATAGCCCATAAGATTAGGATTCTACTCCACTAGCTACATGTTTCCTAGAATCTTCTGTCTAATGTATCTTTCAGGAAACCAATGTGTGGATCTACTAAATTTCCCATTTTTACATTCTCTGTGAAATCCTTAGTTGAAGTCTTTCTTTCTTTCTTTCTTTCTTTCTTTCTTTCTTTCCTTTCCTTTCTTTTCTTTTCTTTCTTTTCTTTTCTTTTTTCTTTTTTTTTTTTTTGTCTATTTGGTTGGTTGTTTATTTTGGAGGAGTTGTGTGTTTTGTTGTTTGTTTGGTTTGCCAAGTGCCATAAATTGCATGAATTGGGTCTTTGTTACTTATTAATACCAAACATTTTTCATTTGGCCCAAGATAGTCTCTCTAAGCCCAATTTATGGTTACTAGAGTCAGAAAAAGGTTTTCGCCACTAATTGTGGTTTCTTAGTGAAGAATTGACAGTAACCTTGGCTAATTTCACATATATATATACACACATATATACATATATATCTTCATACACACATATATACACATATATTTATATATAAATATATACACATATATTTTACATATATAATTATATGTGCATAAATATATGTATGTCTATGCACAAATTGTTTATATGTGAAATTATAAACATAAAATTAAATATATAAAATTATACATGTGAGAAGACATGTATGCATAAATACATGCTTATCCACATACATATATACATACATGCAAAACTAAAGCAGTTGAAGACCTTCTTTAGAGTTTGGGTTGGACTAGAGAGAATACTTCTGCATTAGTGTTGCATATCATAATGCTTCAAATGATAGAACGGCATCCCTTGTAAGCCATGAAGAGCTACACATATATAATAGGTAGTTGTAGTTCTAAACATAGCATTTATATTCTTATATTGATATTTGATGTGGTCACTGAGAACAGAAAGAAATCATATTCAATTAAAGTTACCTTCAAACCCACATAGCAGTTAATTGCTGTTTCCTTCCAGTTAAAGAGAAGCTTCAGCTGGGTCCCCTTCTTAAGTTTCTTCCTTTAAAATGTTTGAAGCTGTACCCGAATAAGAAGTAAAACTGTAACAAGAAACAGGGAATGGTAGTAAGTAGCATATGCTAAGAAAAAAATAATAACAGGCGATTCATGCCATATGGTATGGCTATTAACAGCTGGGCAGCTGCAACCCAAAACAAAGGTGAAACTTTTTATCTGTTAATAATATGTGCTTTTTGAGAAATAAATTTTTATAGTGTGATTCATGTATCTGAAAGTTGAAACAATTTTTTTTAACATATCAGAATAAAGGAAAGGAAAAAATTCAAAAGAATGAATCAAATACCAGGCCACAAAACTTCTAAGTACCACCCAAGTGCCAGAGAGGAAGTGTGATATTTTAATGCAAAAAATCCCCAATGTACAATACCTAGAATTTTCATCTCAGTAATTAACTTTTCAGTATGAAGACCCTTTGTCTACTCTAGGGTGTTATGACAGGTAGGATTCTACCTAAAATCCCCTCAAGTTTCCAGTTCTCCTGAACACTTCCTCCTTAAAGTACTGACTGTTGCTAATCAATGGCACCACATTATAGCTTCAGTGGAAGTCTGAACAAAGGATCCATTTCCCAATGGGTCATAAAAATTAATGAAACACGAAGGAAAGTTATACTTTACATGATGGTAAAGCCTCAGAATTTTAGTGACTTTCAAGGTTGATTCCCTATCTTTTGCAAACAGGTTAACCAAGAAGCAGGGACGTTAGATTGCTCTAATTAGGATCAAAACTATCCCTGTTTTATGGGGCATTAAGTTTACACAACAGGATTGTGGGCTTGTGAAATTAAGGCGTTAGTGGTCTAAATGCAATAGCTAGATGGACTGAAATCTAACTTGAGTATGTGTAAGCCAAGTCGGTGTTAAATAGGTTAGTAGAGGAAAAAGGGACATTAGGCCTTTATGAAACCAGAGACATGGCCCTGATTAGAATCACCTCTGACTTTGGCTGGAGGTCTACAGGTTGTATGTCATAATGCCTAGTTTGGGCAAAGACTCTCTTCCCTGGGCAAGCTGAATTCTTCATAAGTGCTTCAGACGGTATAGCACAGGTCCATCTTAATATTAATAAAAGGGTAAAAAGACCTAAGAGAAAAATGGGAACAAACACTTTCGCATAGGATAGAAAGAGAATTTGCCCAGAAGAATTGAAAGAATGACCATGTCATAAGGAATTTATTTCACACTGAACAAGGCATTAGGTGTGTGACTCAGGAGCATAAGCTTAAAGGTTCTCTCCTTTCCTGTAGGAAGTGTTTTCTTTAAGTATGATAGCAGATGCTAAGCAATTTTATTTCCCTGGCTTAGTATTTCTGTCTTCTTGTCACAGAAAACTAACAAAATACAAAAACAAAAACAAGATCAAACAAAATAATCTTGGATTTTTCCCATTTAAAAGCCATTTAAAGTTCTTCTAAAAAATTGTTATATGTATGGATTCTCATTATTAACTGAAAACTTATGACATTTTGATTAAGTACATGTTATATTAATTTGTACTGGGAATTGTTTTTTCTGAGTGGTATTATGACTTTGTGGTTTATTCTCATACTTTTTCTGCATCATACAGACTATGCCCTGAGATGAATTTATGATGTAATGCTTTGATGTGTAAATAGCTTTGCTACTACAAGCTATCACTTATTAAAGCCACATTTTCTAAGAACAAACAGCATATTGCTATTAGTTCAGACTTGAAAGTTCCTGCAGTAGGAAGTTCCTATTGATTTGCATTTCCTACTTAAGTAATTCACTATTGATTTATAATTCTTCACTATAAACAAAGTGCTTCAATCATTAGGGAAATTAAAATAAGATAAATTGAAGAGCGGAATTTTGACTGACCACATTATAACAGGAAGAAAGGCCCAGACTTTCCTTTTCCCTTCTTCCACTTTACTTGGTAGTGTCTTTTACTTTATTTTATTACTTAAACATATTTCAGTTTTTCCAGATTGGTTCTGGAAAGTCTTCCTTTTCCAGAGCCTTTTGAAAACACTACTGGAGATAATTTACATAGAGCCTAGACTACACACTGTTGTTGAAGAAGCAGGTGGGGAAAGCGTGGAATTTTCTAAGAGGTTTTAGTTTCGGCCATCTCTTGTCTCAACACTTGTCTGGATGGGTCTCTGCACAGAAACCTGTTGGGGAATGACCATGGCTGCATACCCTAATGTGCTAGTAAGGGCAGACATCTCACACAGAAGTGATACTGGAACTAAGAAGTTTTTCATCAGCTTCCACTTAGAAATGAAGGCACAGGATTGTCTAAAGTAGTAAAACAAAATGTGAATTGCTAACCTTCATGTTCAGTTTCCTTCCCACAAATCACATCATCCTGAGTGCATCCCTGGCATGGGCTCCTTACAAGGAAGATGAGATGGACCACCCAGGAGAGGAAACCAGGCGATGACAGAAATCTCTTCTTTTTTTGCAAAGAGACACAGTAAAGATGGTGTCCAAAGAAACATTGTAGGGGCCTCAGGGGACCCTGAGGTCATGCAGAGCTAGAGCTAAACTCAAATCAGTTTGGTAATTCTATTGGCATCAAGATGTAGAACAAGAGTTAAAGCAGAATGCAGTTGGCAAGGTTCGCATACTCTAAAATTAAAATTAGTCACCCTCCAACGATTCATGATCACATTGGAATATTTGACAGTCAGACAGACAGAACAGCATTATCTTGGGGATATCCTCTTTTAATGAAAGGCATTTTTCTCCTCTCACAAAAGTACTCTATTTGTCATCTTGCATGTATTTATATCTCTGTTCCTTGATTCTTTCAGATCTCACAGGATATTTCTATATGAATAAGATTCAAAATAATGTTTCACTCTACTTACTAGAACAAAAAGTTGTCCCCTGCGCTGGGCTCCATTTCTTCTTTGCACATCTAGTCTCAACCTGTGCCCAGGAACAATGGCTTCCAGTGGCAGTGTCACCTCAGAACATCGCATATGGCTTCTCCATGGGTCTAGCTGGCTAGCAAGAGATACCAACTGGAATCAAAGGACTCCATGAAATAGAAGTCAGAGTACTTTGTTCTCTTCCCACTGGGTGGTCCTCCTTCAGGGGATACTTCTGTAGTGTGAGTGACCAGGTAACCCAGTCCTATGGCTGCAGCTCTCCCCAGTTTTCAGAAGTGGCCTATATGTCTTCTACATTTTGGTCTAATTCTAGTGACATCTTCCAGGTGCTAGTAATCTCAGAAGGCTTGGTCAAGTCTTTGAAACATTGTACCCAGTGCATGCTTTACTAAAGAGAATCTATATATTAGCCTAAATAACCCACACATTTTTTTATCTCTTTTCTTTGTAGAACTCTGACTCATAAAACTGAAAAAAAATACCATTTATTGTAACACTGCATTTGAAGAGACACATACTTTTTTACCATGCTGTCAATGTAAACTACAAGAACAATCCTCTACATACAAATTGATATAAAGTAGTGTAGCACAATGGATCTTAGTGTGGCTAGTGATGTCTGGGTTCAAATGCTGTTTCTTCCTCATTATGTGTGTTTGAACACAAAGCAAAATCTTTGCTTCCTGCTTCGAAAATCTTATTTATTTATTTATTTGTTTGTTTAGTGTGTGTATGCAAAACACTTGTATGTAGGTGTCTAAGTATGTCAGAAAGGAACACCAGATCCTTGGGACTGAAGCTACAGGCATCTATGAGTTGACCAGCATTGGATACAGCAATCTAAAGGTAATGTTCTGCAGAAACAAGTGCTCTTAACTGAGAGTCACGTCTCCAACCTCTCAGAAATCCCTTTCTAAATAAGATGAGCCTGAGAATAGCATTGCCCTCACAATTGTTGCTGGGATATCCTGAGACAATTTGGTTTAAACTTAAAACATAACATGTGCATTAAAGGGAGAGGGGGTAGAAAGATTTGATGAGCCAGAGGGATTAGGAAGTTTGTTGCGTCTCCTAGTAATACCAGATGCTAGACCCATAACATCTCACTGATGTGACTACTGAACCATGAGTCAAACAAGGGCACCACTAGTAATGCCATAGTTGACAAAGGCCCACCAGGCCTGACCTCTACACAAAGAACTACAGGGAACCAAAGAATGCAGAGAGTAGGAGAAATAGTCTTCCCCAGTCAAGAGCACACCAATTAGTTATACAATACCAAATAATCAGCCCTGAAAGCATGTATGAAAGTATCACAATACAGACATGCAGGGTGTGTTTGTGTATTTGCGAATATACTGTATATATGTGTATATATACACACATATATGTATATAACAGCAATTAATATAAAAGAGACCATGAATTTGAAAGAGAGCAGGGAGAGGTATATGGGAGGGTTTGGAAGGAGGAATGAGAAGAGAAATATAACTATATCATAATCTCAAAAACTAAACTAACTAAGTAACTTACTAAATACCCTGCTATATGATATCTAACTTTAGCAGCAGCATTGAAATGATATCTCAAAGGGCAAACTTTCTTTTTTATGGTTTTTTTTTAGATTTTTAATTTTTTATTATTTTCTTTATTTACATTTCAAATGCTATCCTGAAATTTCCCTATACCCTCCCCCTGCCATACTCCCCTACCCACCCACTCCTACTTCTTGGCCCTGGCGTTCCCCTGTACTGGGGCATATAAAGTTTGCAAGACCTAGGGCCCTCTCTTCTCAATGATGGCCAACTAGGCCATCTCCTGCTTCATATGCAGCTATAGACACGAGCTCCGGGGGGTACTGGTTAGTTCATATTGTTGTTCCACCTATAGGGTTGCAGACCCCTTCAGCTCCTTGGGTACTTACTCTAGCTCCTCCATTGGGGGCCCTGTGTTCCATCTAAGAGCTGACTGTTAGCATCCACTTCTGTATTTGCCAGGCCCTGGCATAGCCTCACAGAGACAGCTATAACAGGGTCCCTTCAGCAAAATCTTGCTGGCATATGCAATAGTGTCTGGGTTTGGTGGCTGATTATGGGATGGATCCCCGGGTGGGGTAATCTCTGAATGGTCTATCCTTTCATCTTAGCTCCAAACTTAGGGCATATTTTCAGATGAGAATCATCTAAACACTTAAAGATCACTCTTAGGGACTAAGAAATTCCACAGCTGCTTTACTCTGTTTATAAAAGGGCACATCACTATTGTACACATCATCCAAGAATCATTGAGTAACATCCTCAATTACTTTATCAATTGGATTCAGGATAGGTGAGTTTTCCAGCTTTGAAAGACTCCGTTATACAAAAGACCATATGGATGCCAAAATGATGAAGAAGTATGTGGTGGTGATGAGGATAATTTCCTGAGATGAATTAGGTGCCAGAAGTAATCTTAGCATTTTGTATATGTTAAATATTTAAATATTCAAGACTATCATGTAAGGCATTGGGTTACTAATGTCCCATTTTTCAGACCTGGAAATTGAGCAATAGTTAATGAACTTACCCATGGGAATATCTAGTCAGTGGCAAGAGTGAAAATCCAGATGTAGGATCCAGGTAGGTCCTAATAACCATGTGCTAAGATACCACACCTTGCCATTTACACCCTACTTTTGTGTGCCATGGACAACCGTGTGTCATCCTTACAAATCCATGTGTTTTATTTAGTATAATAATCAGGAAAAAATGTCAAGTAAGTTATTTGCAGGGTGAATATCATATAGGCCATTTTAATTTATTATTGAATGTTTTATTCAGCATAGCTAAATGATTGCTTTTTATGTTTACTTTATTGAAATTACATTAATCAGAGTAATTGTTCTGTAAACCATGGATTGAACATTGGATTTATTGGTTAATCATTCTGTCTATACCAAATGTGATGAAATGTAACTCAAACCATAGGCCTTTTTTATGGTTATTTTAGTAGAATATATTAGCATTATATTATATGTCTTATAATATATCATATTATATTTCTGTAATAATATAAATGTGAGACTATCATGTACTTTCCATGAATTTAATCAAGTTGGCTAAATATTAAAATAAACCTAAGCTGTTGGGAGCCGCGCCCACATTCGCCGTTACAAGATGGCGCTGACAGCTGTGTTCTAAGTGGTAAACAAATAATCTGCGCATGTGCCAAGGGTATCTTATGACTACTTGTGCTCTGCCTTCCCCGTGACGTCAACTCGGCCGATGGGCTGCAGCCAATCAGGGAGTGACACGTCCGAGGCGAAGGAGAATGCTCCTTAAGAGGGACGGGGTTTCGTTTTCTCTCGCTCTCTCTTGCTTTTCTCTCTCTCTTGCTTCTTGCTCTCTTGCTTCCTGCACCCTGGCTCCTGAAGATGTAAGAATAAAGCTTTGCCGCAGAAGATTCTGGTCTGTGGTGTTCTTCCTGGCCGGTCGTGAGAACGCGTCTAATAACAATTGGTGCCGAATTCCGGGACGAGAAAAAAAACTCGGGACTGGCGCAAGGAAGATCCCTCATTCCAGAACCAGAACTGCGGGTCGCGGTAATAAAGGTTCCCGTAAAGCAGACTGTTAAGAAGGATTCAACTGTATGAATTCAGAACTTTTCAGCTGGGGAACGAGAGTACCAGTGAGTACAGCTTTACGAGGTAAGCCTGGCCTTGAACTTTCTAACGAAATTCAAGACAGTCTATCAGAAGTAAAGTGGAATATGTTTGGCCTTGAATTTTTTCTGGTGTTAGGAGCCCTTTTGTTCCTTTTCACATGTTATCAAGTGGTTAAGATAGGGAAAATTCTAGAGGAAATTCAGGACAAGCTATCAGAAGTAAAGCGGGGAGAGAGAGTAGGAACAAAGAGGAAATATGGTACACAAAATAAGTATACAGGCCTTTCCAAGGGTCTTGAACCCGAGGAAAAGTTTAGGTCAGGTAAGAATACCTGGAGAGAGATTAGAAGAAAAAGAGGAAAAAGGGAAAAGAAGAAAGATCAATTAGCGGAGGTCTCTAGGAAAAGGAGCCTGTGCTCATCGCTGGATGGGCTCAGGGAGCCAGCTCTTAGTAGCTCTGAAGCAGGTGAAGAATTCTCCTCTGAGGAAACAGACTGGGAGGAAGAAGCAGCCCATTACCAGCCAGCTAATTGGTCAAGAAAAAAGCCAAAAGCGGCTGGCGAAGGCCAGTTTGCTGATTGGCCTCAGGGCAGTCGGCTTCAAGGTCCGCCCTATGCGGAGTCCCCGCCCTGCGTAGTGCGTCAGCAATGCGCAGAGAGGCAGTGCGCAGAGAGGCAGTGCGCAGACTCATTCATTCCCAGAGAGGAACAAAGGAAAATACAACAGGCATTTCCGGTCTTTGAAGGAGCCGAGGGTGGGCGTGTCCACGCTCCGGTAGAATACTTACAAATTAAAGAAATTGCCGAGTCGGTCCGTAAATATGGAACCAATGCTAATTTTACCTTGGTGCAGTTAGACAGGCTCGCCGGCATGGCACTAACTCCTGCTGACTGGCAAACGGTTGTAAAAGCCGCTCTCCCTAGTATGGGCAAATATATGGAATGGAGAGCGCTTTGGCACGAAGCTGCACAAGCGCAGGCCCGAGCAAACGCAGCTGCTTTGACTCCAGAGCAGAGAGATTGGACTTTTGACTTGTTAACGGGTCAGGGAGCTTATTCTGCTGATCAGACAAACTACCATTGGGGAGCTTATGCCCAGATTTCTTCCACGGCTATTAGAGCCTGGAAAGCGCTCTCTCGAGCAGGTGAAACCACTGGTCAGTTAACAAAGATAATCCAGGGACCTCAGGAATCCTTCTCAGATTTTGTGGCCAGAATGACAGAGGCAGCAGAGCGTATTTTTGGAGAGTCAGAGCAAGCTGCGCCTCTGATAGAACAGCTAATCTATGAGCAAGCCACAAAGGAGTGCCGAGCGGCCATAGCCCCAAGAAAGAACAAAGGCTTACAAGACTGGCTCAGGGTCTGTCGAGAGCTTGGGGGACCTCTCAGCAATGCAGGTTTAGCGGCTGCCATCCTTCAATCTCAAAACCGCTCCATGGGCAGAAATAATCAGAGGACATGTTTTAATTGCGGAAAGCCTGGGCATTTTAAGAAAGATTGCAGAGCTCCAGATAAACAGGGAGGGACTCTCACTCTTTGCTCTAAGTGTGGCAAGGGTTATCATAGAGCTGACCAGTGTCGCTCTGTGAGGGATATAAAGGGCAGAGTCCTTCCCCCACCTGATAGTCAATCAACTGATGTGCCAAAAAACGGGTCATCGGGCCCTCGGTCCCAGGGCCCTCAAAGATATGGGAACCGGTTTGTCAGGACCCAGGAAGCAGTCAGAGAGGCGACCCAGGAAGACCCACAAGGGTGGACCTGCGTGCCGCCTCCGACTTCCTACTAATGCCTCAAATGAGTATTCAGCCGGTGCCGGTGGAGCCTATACCATCCTTGCCCCCGGGAACCATGGGCCTTATTCTCGGCCGGGGTTCACTCACCTTGCAGGGCTTAGTAGTCCACCCTGGAGTTATGGATTGTCAACATTCCCCTGAAATACAGGTCCTGTGCTCAAGCCCTAAGGGCGTTTTTTCTATTAGTAAAGGAGATAGGATAGCTCAGCTGCTGCTCCTCCCTGATAATACCAGGGAAAAATCTGCAGGACCTGAGATGAAGAAAATGGGCTCCTCAGGAAATGATTCTGCCTATTTGGTTGTATCTTTAAATGATAGACCTAAGCTCCGCCTTAAGATTAATGGAAAAGAGTTTGAAGGCATCCTTGATACCGGAGCAGATAAAAGTATAATCTCTACACATTGGTGGCCCAAAGCATGGCCCACCACAGAGTCATCTCATTCATTACAGGGCCTAGGATATCAATCATGTCCCACTATAAGCTCCATTGCCTTGACGTGGGAATCCTCTGAAGGACAGCAAGGGAAATTCATACCTTATGTGCTCCCACTCCCGGTTAACCTCTGGGGAAGGGATATTATGCAGCATTTGGGCCTTATTTTGTCCAATGAAAACGCCCCATCAGGAGGGTATTCAGCTAAAGCAAAAAATATCATGGCAAAGATGGGTTATAAAGAAGGAAAAGGGTTAGGACATCAAGAACAGGGAAGGATAGAGCCCATCTCACCTAATGGAAACCAAGACAGACAGGGTCTGGGTTTTCCTTAGCGGCCATTGGGGCAGCACGACCCATACCATGGAAAACAGGGGACCCAGTGTGGGTTCCTCAATGGCACCTATCCTCTGAAAAACTAGAAGCTGTGATTCAACTGGTAGAGGAACAATTAAAACTAGGCCATATTGAGCCATCTACCTCACCTTGGAATACTCCAATTTTTGTAATTAAGAAAAAGTCAGGAAAGTGGAGACTGCTCCATGACCTCAGAGCCATTAATGAGCAAATGAACTTATTTGGCCCAGTACAGAGGGGTCTCCCTGTACTTTCCGCCTTACCACGTGGCTGGAATTTAATTATTATAGATATTAAAGATTGTTTCTTTTCTATACCTTTGTGTCCAAGAGATAGGCCCAGATTTGCCTTTACCATCCCCTCTATTAATCACATGGAACCTGATAAGAGGTATCAATGGAAGGTCTTACCACAGGGAATGTCCAATAGTCCTACAATGTGCCAACTTTATGTGCAAGAAGCTCTTTTGCCAGTGAGGGAACAATTCCCCTCTTTAATTTTGCTCCTTTACATGGATGACATCCTCCTGTGCCATAAAGACCTTACCATGCTACAAAAGGCATATCCTCTTCTACTTAAAACTTTAAGTCAGTGGGGTTTACAGATAGCCACAGAAAAGGTCCAAATTTCTGATACAGGACAATTCTTGGGCTCTGTGGTGTCCCCAGATAAGATTGTGCCCCAAAAGGTAGAGATAAGAAGAGATCACCTCCATACCTTAAATGATTTTCAAAAGCTGTTGGGAGATATTAATTGGCTCAGACCTTTTTTAAAGATTCCTTCCGCTGAGTTAAGGCCTTTGTTTAGTATTTTAGAAGGAGATCCTCATATCTCCTCCCCTAGGACTCTTACTCTAGCTGCTAACCAGGCCTTACAAAAGGTGGAAAAAGCCTTACAGAATGCACAATTACAACGTATTGAAGATTCGCAACCTTTCAGTTTGTGTGTCTTTAAGACAGCACAATTGCCAACTGCAGTTTTGTGGCAGAATGGGCCATTGTTGTGGATCCATCCAAACGTATCCCCAGCTAAAATAATAGATTGGTATCCTGATGCAATTGCACAGCTTGCCCTTAAAGGTCTAAAAGCAGCAATCACCCACTTTGGGCAAAGTCCATATCTTTTAATTGTACCTTATACCGCTGCACAGGTTCAAACCTTGGCAGCCACATCTAATGATTGGGCAGTTTTAGTTACCTCCTTTTCAGGAAAAATAGATAACCATTATCCAAAACATCCAATCTTACAGTTTGCCCAAAATCAATCTGTTGTGTTTCCACAAATGACAGTAAGAAACCCACTTAAAAATGGGATTGTGGTATATACTGATGGATCAAAAACTGGCATAGGTGCCTATGTGGCTAATGGTAAAGTGGTATCCAAACAATATAATGAAAATTCACCTCAAGTGGTAGAATGTTTAGTGGTCTTAGAAGTTTTAAAAACCTTTTTAAAACCCCTTAATATTGTGTCAGATTCCTGTTATGTGGTTAATGCAGTAAATCTTTTAGAAGTGGCTGGAGTGATTAAGCCTTCCAGTAGAGTTGCCAATATTTTTCAGCAGATACAATTAGTTTTGTTATCTAGAAGATCTCCTGTTTATATTACTCATGTTAGAGCCCATTCAGGCCTACCTGGCCCCATGGCTCTGGGAAATGATTTGGCAGATAAGGCCACTAAAGTGGTGGCTGCTGCCCTATCATCCCCGGTAGAGGCTGCAAGAAATTTTCATAACAATTTTCATGTGACGGCTGAAACATTACGCAGTCGTTTCTCCTTGACAAGAAAAGAAGCCCGTGACATTGTTACTCAATGTCAAAGCTGCTGTGAGTTCTTGCCAGTTCCTCATGTGGGAATTAACCCACGCGGTATTCGACCTCTACAGGTCTGGCAAATGGATGTTACACATGTTTCTTCCTTTGGAAAACTTCAATATCTCCATGTGTCCATTGACACATGTTCTGGCATCATGTTTGCTTCTCCGTTAACCGGAGAAAAAGCCTCACATGTGATTCAACATTGCCTTGAGGCATGGAGTGCTTGGGGGAAACCCAGACTCCTTAAGACTGATAATGGACCAGCTTATACGTCTCAAAAATTCCAACAGTTCTGCCGTCAGATGGACGTAACCCACCTGACTGGACTTCCATACAACCCTCAAGGACAGGGTATTGTTGAGCGTGCGCATCGCACCCTCAAAACCTATCTTATAAAACAGAAGAGGGGAACTTTTGAGGAGACTGTACCCCGAGCACCAAGAGTGTCGGTGTCTTTGGCACTCTTTACACTCAATTTTTTAAATATTGATGCTCATGGCCATACTGCGGCTGAACGTCATTGTTCAGAGCCAGATAGGCCCAATGAGATGGTTAAATGGAAAAATGTCCTTGATAATAAATGGTATGGCCCGGATCCTATTTTGATAAGATCCAGGGGAGCTATCTGTGTTTTCCCACAGAATGAAGACAACCCATTTTGGTTACCAGAAAGACTCACCCGAAAAATCCAGACTGACCAAGGAAATACTAATGTCCCTCGTCTTGGTGATGTCCAGGGCGTCAATAATAAAAAGAGAGCAGCGTTGGGGGATAATGTCGACATTTCCACTCCCAATGACGGTGATGTATAATGCTCAAGTATTCTCCTGCTTTTTTACCACTAACTAGGAACTGGGTTTGGCCTTAATTCAGACAGCCTTGGCTCTGTCTGGACAGGTCCAGACGACTGACACCATTAACACTTTGTCAGCCTCAGTGACTACAGTCATAGATGAACAGGCCTCAGCTAATGTCAAGATACAGAGAGGTCTCATGCTGGTTAATCAACTCATAGATCTTGTCCAGATACAACTAGATGTATTATGACAAATAACTCAGCAGGGATGTGAACAAAAGTTTCCGGGATTGTGTGTTATTTCCATTCAGTATGTTAAATTTACTAGGGCAGCTAATTTGTCAAAAAGTCTTTTTCAGTATATGTTACAGAATTGGATGGCTGAATTTGAACAGATCCTTCGGGAATTGAGACTTCAGGTCAACTCCACGCGCTTGGACCTGTCGCTGACCAAAGGATTACCCAATTGGATCTCCTCAGCATTTTCCTTCTTTAAAAAATGGGTGGGATTAATATTATTTGGAGATACACTTTGCTGTGGATTAGTGTTGCTTCTTTGATTGGTCTGTAAGCTTAAGGCCTAAACTAGGAGAGACAAGGTGGTTATTGCCCAGGCGCTTGCAGGACTAGAACATGGTGCTCCCCCTGATATATGGTTATCTATGCTTAGGCAATAGGTCGCTGGCCACTCAGCTCTTATATCCCACGAGGCTAGACTCATTGCACGGGATGGAGTGAGTGTGCTTCAGCAGCCCGAGAGAGTTGCACGGCTAAGCACTGCAATGGAAAGGCTCTGCGGCATATATGAGCCTATTCTAGGGAGACATGTCATCTTTCATGAAGGTTCAGTGTCCTAGTTCCCTTCCCCCAGGCAAAACGACACGGGAGCAGGTCAGGGTCGCTCTGGGTAAAAGCCTGTAAGCCTAAGAGCTAATCCTGTACATGGCTCCTTTACCTACACACTGGGGATTTGACCTCTATCTCCACTCTCATTAATATGGGTGGCCTATTTGCTCTTATTAAAAGGATAGGGGGAGATGTTGGGAGCCGCGCCCACATTCGCCGTTACAAGATGGCGCTGACAGCTGTGTTCTAAGTGGTAAACAAATAATCTGCGCATGTGCCAAGGGTATCTTATGACTACTTGTGCTCTGCCTTCCCCGTGACGTCAACTCGGCCGATGGGCTGCAGCCAATCAGGGAGTGACACGTCCGAGGCGAAGGAGAATGCTCCTTAAGAGGGACGGGGTTTCGTTTTCTCTCGCTCTCTCTTGCTTTTCTCTCTCTCTTGCTTCTTGCTCTCTTGCTTCCTGCACCCTGGCTCCTGAAGATGTAAGAATAAAGCTTTGCCGCAGAAGATTCTGGTCTGTGGTGTTCTTCCTGGCCGGTCGTGAGAACGCGTCTAATAACACTAAGCCTTTCAGGGATTCTCTCAAATCCATCCCCATGGATTACCAAATATTAAAATCATTTATGCCTGATGAAACAAGAAATTGGTAGTGATTCCTCCAAGAAGAAATTAAAGAATTAATGAGGAAGAGGTATTGATGAGAAACATACTATTAGCCTAATGCCAAAATATCTTTATACAAATTATAATGATAAAAATTCCAATTTTTTAATACTGTGGTAAAATTAAGCACAGTGTTACCCAAATGATGGCTCAGCTCACTCAAGCTAACCTATAGTTCAAGTATCCTCAGAAGAACACATGTAACTCATTTGATAATTCACATAATACATTCTAATCTGAGTTATATTATACAGCATCAAGTGAGAGGGCATCTATAGACCAACTGGCTTCCTGTCTTCCAAACTTTCTCAATAAGAGAAGGCACCAAACCACTGAGCAACAGTTCTAAAGACACAGGACACCATGGAGAAACTTGGCAACCAAGTGCAACCCATCACCACAGACCAGATTCCGTACTAGAAGATAGCTGGTGAACCAGCACTATAGACACTCCATTCTGACATCCAAAAGACCAACCTCAGTTTGAAAACTACATAGTAGCTATGTAAGAAAATACTCTTAGGGAATATACCCTAAAGTATTAAATAAAAATGTATCCAATCTACATTTACATTGTTCAAAATAAAAGCTGTGTGTTTCTATCATTTTAAAAAACACCATTACTTAAAACATGATCATGAGACTTCTTTCAGTTGGGACCTGTTTCAGGATCAGAATTTTTATAAGAATATGGCTGGAAAGCCTTAGAGAAACTGACCAAAATTGGGAGAATTGCTAAAAATCTAATGGAGAAATAATGATAATGTTACAGCCGGCAATTTGGAATTTCCACAAAATCGTAGAAGTGTTGCAGAAACCCTCCAATTATTTACTTGCTGATTATAGTCTTTGTAAGGAGCAGCATGCTGTGTGTATTATCAACTTATGCATGCACACCACTGTGCAGAGACATTTACTGAGTACCTTATACACTGTATTTATGGGCAATTTAGGGATTTTCTATGGTAATTCTTACTATGAACAATTTTCAACTTATTGAAGATCTTAAATCCAGTTTCTAAATACCATTGCAGTATACTTCTAGGAAACCCAGTTTGTTTGTTTCTTTCTTTGTTTGTTTATTGGATTTTTGTTGTTAGATTTCAAAAATCTAAAAATTTAAGAACACGAGTTACACCACTTTGAAGTATGTTAATCTGGGGGTTTTTTTTTTGGTTTGTTTGTTTGTTTGTTTGTTTTTTATGATTAGAATCTAACGGCTGTAGATAAAGCTTCCATAGCTGGGGACTCTAGGAGGAAACAGGCAAAAGGGGAACATTGTAGAGATGGGAAGGAAGAGATGCACGTTTTCCAGACAAGAGAAGATTCTGTTCCTTCATGGCGACAGCATCTCTTGGGTGGCCCTTCTATACCTATTGATTTGTAGCTTCTAGTAACTGCATTTTCAAATGCTGGCTTAGGAAAATATTTTTAGAATAATGTAGTAAGAAGGCGTAAATATAACCATTGAGTGTGGTAGTTACTCTTCATAGTCAACTAGATTGGATAAACAAATGACTACGATAGTATGGAGACACACTTTGAAGTTGTGCCTATGCAGGTATTTCTAGAGGTAGTGATCTAAGAAAATAGGCCCACCCTGAGTATAAACAACATTATCCAACAGGAGTCCTAGGATAAAAACAGAGGAAAGGAGAGAAAAGTGGATGAGCCCAGACCTTGGCATTCCCCTTTATCCTGTCTCTGAAACATCCAGATATGAGACAGCCACCTTATTATCCTACAACAGCCGTGACTAGCTCTCAGCACTTTCCCTTCTCCACCGTAGTGAAGTGTCTTTATCTTTACATTGTGAACCATGTTAAACCCTTCCTCCTTTAAATTGCTTCTTAAAAGATATTTTGCTATTGCAACAATATTAGTAATGTAAAAATAGAAAAGAAAAAAAACTAATCTGGCTGAGTCTTTCCAGCATCTCAGTGGAGGCAAAAAAGTCATGACTTTATGGATTTGGGTTCTACATAGGGTAGTTTTTTGTTTTTTTTTTAATGTGTGGTGTGTTAGACTTTTTTTTTTTAATTTTGTCACTATGACAAATGTGCCATAAACATTTTAAGGGAAGAAAATTTTATCTTGTCTCTTAGCTTCAGAGATGCTTGCTATTCTTAACGTCAGTGCCAGGGCTTTGCGGATTCTGAGCCTGCAGTCAAGCAGAGAATCTCAGGGGCAAGAGCATGTATCACAGTACACTTACTCATGGAAGATTGGATGGAGAGAGATCCCATCAGTTGTGCCCCTAGAACCTACATCTTCAAGTTTGTCTCTCACCCTAAAGTTTCTTCTACCTTCTAAATAACTGCTACCAGATAGGAGCAAGGCTTCATTACCTTGTGAGTGACAATCAGGGTCGAGAGCTAACATCAGGGCTTGATTATCACTGAAGAAAGGGGTCACAATAAAATAATTCAGGATTGATGGATCCAAGATGGGGATTTTAAAATCAGCTAAAAACTGAACAATTGTTTGGTTATCTTGATTAAATCACCAGTAATGATAATTTAGATGATACTGTTTGGGAATGAATGGACTTGTAGATAAATTTAAAGCAAGCACTGGAGTATTTGAAACCTCACTTCCCTAGACAAGAGTGGTCTGAAATATCCATCCTGTATGTGCCGTGTAGGCGGTTTCTGTTCTCAGCTTCCATGTTTAGGTCTGGAGATGGTAGCAGCTCCTCTTTTTAGCTCAGAGTACTTGACCATCTGTAGTTGGTTTTCTGAAACTCTGTCTAACTCACTTGTAGGCAAAACTTTTCATTAAACTCTTGGCAATTATTCCGTAAGAATATGCCATCTGTTTCTTATAGGGAACTAACTGCAAAGAGTTCTTATGAGCTCAGTAGATCATTGTTCTCTTCTAAGCATTTACTGTACATATTTACTGTTAAGGTCATCAGTTTTGCTGGTGTGATTCACCATCACTGTGCATACTGAAGCCCCTGAATCTGCAACAAGAGGTGAATCACAGAGTGATTTTGTACCTAAAATCTACTTGACATTAAGTGTCTCAGCTTTTATCTCCTGTGGGGACCCCAGCAAAGGATGGTGGGTGGGTGGGGTCTGTTGCTCTGGAACTGCTGTACCCATGAGGCCAAGCTTTAACCTTTGGCTCTTGGACACTCGTTCTTAAAATTGCAATTCTTTACTTTATCTTTGAGGCTTCATTGCCATAGAAAGAATCTGCCTAGGGGCTCAAAAGTGTTTTATTTTAGCCTGTCCCAACTGCCAAGAACTAGAGATCATAAGCCTTTGCCAAGTGCAAGGGCAGCTAGGAGTTGATTTCTTGCCTGTTGCTGTTGGCATATGCAGATTTCTAGTGTAACTCTCAACCTTGAGCCTTCTGGCCACCTCCTGCTGAGAACATGTATGTGCAAGTCTTGGTGTCTGAATGAATGTGCAAGCTCATGCATACGTGTGTGTGTGTGTGTGTGTGTGTGTGTGTGTGTGTGTGTGTTTGCTGAGCCCCAGGTTCAGTGCTTGCTCACATTAATTTCTAACTGCTAAACCAGTCTATGATATCAGTACCCCAGGAATTTGGTAGAGAAAAATGAAAGTCATGTCCCCTTTAATATACTCACAAAGGAAAGCTTAAGAATAACTAAAGCTTAAACAAAAGAAGGAAACCAACGACTTTAAGGCTGGGGTCTATAGCACAATGGTATGTATGAGTGATTGCCTCATATGCATAACCTCTAGGATATGAAGGAAGGAAGGAAGGAAGGAAGGAAGGAAGGAAGGAAGGAAGGAAGGAAGGAAGGAAGGAAGGAAGGAAAGAGAGACATAGCTAAATATTTAAAAGAAAGCTAACCAGAAAAATAAGTGAATTTCTAAATGCATTCTTGAATATTTCTCCAGACTTTCTCCTCTTACTAAGATGCCATCATCTTTAATATGCGGATTGCGAGAGCATCTACCAAGTACTGTATTGAATTATTTTGTATGATTTAGTGGGGCTGCTTGTTCTGTGTTAAACCTGTTTGAAATTAAATATAGGAAAAGACACGAGGCAGACATGCAGGAGCACAATTATAAGCCAACCACACTAGGTTCCATCCATCATTGGCTTTCAATGCCAGGGACTATTTCAGTTTAGTTATAAGACATATATTTATTTCAACTCAGTACAAAACACATGTAACACATATCCTCATACTTTTAGAGAGAAAAGTGATTCCAAAGCCTGTTTAACACACAACCGTAAAGGCTTTTCCTGAAGGACCTGTTGTGAATATCCAGCACAGAGGAAGTGTGCAATCTCGGGACTTTACATCAGGCTCCACCCCGAGACCACTGAGGAGCAGAAGGGAATGGCTTCAGTGACTCCCCAGCTTCTCCCAGAATACATGACAGATGCCGAGACTTCCTGCTGAGAACACACATTTACTTCTTATTTCATAAGTTACACACCCTCTCTTATCAGAAATTGTGACTAAAAGCCTTGGAATTCAACTTAGACAAACCAGGGTGTGCAGGGTGTGAGTGCCAGCTTCTAGCCTGACTGTGTTTCTGACTTTTGTAAGGTAATTTATTTCATTAAAACTTCATTATCTCACTGAAAAGAGGAATGATGCAAACATCTACTCAAAGTTACTAAAGGAAATATTGCATGGCAAACACAAAGTAGGATGTCTCACATATGCACTGTTCCTAGTACTGCCTTGTCCTTTGAAATTGCTGTTATCTCAGGGGCATGGGAATGCCAATCTTTCCATTTGACCCTATTATCTTTCTTCAGAGGAGATCAAAGTAATTGTCCCTTCAAATCCCTAGTGCTGGCATCTTCTCATATTCAACAGCCCACAAGGGATTTTCTTGTGGAAATCCCACCAGCACATTCACAATGTACGTGGTCGGTGGATCACACACTACCTCAAAGCTATTCTCCTTACTCATGACCATGGAGCTGGAAACTACCACCTTCACAAAGGCAGTTAGAATCATGACTCTAATTTAAAAAAAAATAAAGAAACTGGAAACAGAATCAATGGATAATACATTGCATTTTTACAATGTATCTATATAAAATTTTCATATGCAATCATCTCCTATTATAAATATAGATAAATCTGTTACCACGGTTTTTCACCCTGTAGTTAATGATTATAACTTCTAACATTTGAAAGCAGTGTATAGTTTTTAAAAAGACAGATCCTGTTTTAGAGCAAACAAATTAGCTTTTTGAGTTTTGACGTTTTAGATTTAACATCCTTATTCGATTTCTTGGCAGTAACTCAGTTATGAAAATAAACAAAATGCTTTAAATTTGTTTAGTACCCTAAGGTTTACCAGCATGAACCATGTAAGATGAGCTCTTCAAGGAGAAAGTGAGGGAATGTAACGTTAGGTCTCTTGCACGGAGATAAAGAACTCAAGTTTATTTTTCCTCATTTAATAACTTTTCCATGATTATGTATCAGATAATTTGAAATCTTAGAACTAAAGGAGGTAATGACTCAGAGGAATTATCTAATATATATATATGATGCCAAAGTAGGTAGTTTAAGTTTTATTTTAGAGGTAGTAATGTTGTATACTTCTAGGGTGCGATTTGGTTTCTTCTTATACAAACACAATGTAGGAAGATTCAATTAAGCTAGCTACCACATTTCACCCATTTATTTACTGTTTTGTAGTGAGAATATTAAAACCCATTTCCCTTCTTCAAGGAGTCTATGTTCCACTGAGAGTTGATGTTCTAGTGCATTCTATTAGATCTGGGAGCTAGAGATTGAACAAGAGCTCCATCAAATTCTACCGTTAGGAAAAACACCGATAAAGAGGCAGGAGGTGAGGACCCTCTAGAATATACTAGAGATCAGGGAGGTGAGAAACTCTCAGGACTCAAATGGAGGGGCCGTGAATGAAGTGCTCTACAGTGGGGAGGGGGAACTTGTAGAGTTCATCTCTAGGGAAGGGTCAGGACATCAAGTGGAGGGATGGAGTTGCCATCCCATAGTCAAAAGCTCTGACCCAGAATTGTTCCTGTCTGAAGGAATTTCAGGGGCAAAAACAGAGAAGCATATGAGATAAAGGAGGTTCAGGGACAGGCCCAAATTAGGATCCAGTTCAAGAAAAGGCCCGGGGCCTTCACACTGTTACTGATGTTGTAGTGTGCTTGTAGACAGGAATCTAGCATGGTTGCCCTCTGAAAGGCCCAACAAGCTGGTGAAAGAGTCAGATGCAGATAATAGCACCCAAGCAATGGACAGAAGCTAGGGGGTCCTTGTGGTTGAATTGGGGGAAATCTGGTAGTAGCTGAGGAGGAGGACAGCCCCATCGGAAGACTAGCTGTCTCAACTGACCTGGATCCCTGAGATCTCTCAGACACTGAGCCACTAACCAGTCAGAATACACCAGCTGATAAGAAGCCCTGGTCACATATACAGCAGAGGACTGCTTGGTATGGCCTCAACGGGAGTGGGGAGGTCTTGTGTGGTGGGGTTGGGGGGGGCATCCTGTTGGTGTCGTGGTTGGCAAAGGCAGTACAGGATGGGAAGCAGTGGGGTGGGGAAGCAGACTGGGAGGGGGATGAAATCTGGAATGTAAAAAAGGATTAAAGATTTTTTTTTTAAGAGGCATAGCAAAGCCTTAACAGAAGTGAAGAACCATAGAGCACATCTGTAAGAAGACACTCCAGGGAGTGGGGGCTGCAGTTTTTAGCCTGATAGAAAAACTGTGAGGTGACATGAAGAGATGGTAGTTTCTTAAGCACGGGGTCAAAAGCAGATGGTTGCTCCTATAAGACAGGGCCTTGTTGGTAACGGGGAAAACTCTGCAATCTTTGCTGCCCTGTTGATATTAAGCTGTCCACTGTTAGGTGACAGACAAGGAACACAAACTCAAACAACTCAACTTGCAAATCTGAAGTGGTGATACATGAAGAACACTTTGAAGGCATGCAGTGAAGGCTTCCAGTGACATCTTTAAGCCCTATGACAAAACCAAGGTCATATTTCTCCTTGGCTGCACCAACATTCCAGACAGCTACTATCTGCATTTGGCGCTAATACTCCTGTAAAACTAACCCTAATCTCAAACATTCTTTTTCTACTATCCTTTCATGCTTGTTCGCAAAACTGGGTGCGCAGTTGGACAGTTGCATCTGTTTGGTTCTAGGTTCAGATTCTCAAATAACAACCAGGCCAGAGGATACAGGGCTGTAATCTCAGCCCCCAGAAGGTAGATGAAGAAGGATAAGAAGTTTCAGTCACCTTCAACTATATGGTGAGCTGAAGATCATCACGTGATACATAAGACCTTGAGAAAGAAACATAAGAAAAAATTTTAACTTTGCTCAAGAAGCAAGAGGGCTCACATCCATTTCCTTTGTTCTCTACTTTAGCCTCTCAGCACACCTGTGTTGAGGTTCAACTCTTCCACTTTCTACCATTGTGTTGTGAGACAGGGCACTTAGATAGCTATTTTCTTCTTTCCGAAAAATTAAGTTCCCAATTCTGCTGAAACTTTCAGAGACCACTGTAAGCCAGAAATACAAGTGACTGTATACAACTATGTTTGCTGCATTTCCTGGATGGTGACATGCCAATAACATTAGCGTCAGTTTATGTCAGTACCATGGAACACACACAAAAGTAAACACTGAAACCTTGACTATATTGGAAATAGAATCTTGTTTAGGTTGACAATGGATGGTATTAGAGTCCACAGTCCTTAAACATAACTTAGGGGTCACAGTGAGTCTACCCTATCTTTTATATGGTAGCTTCCAATGGGGCCCAGCAGTACAGCAATATCTGGGTAGCCTTTAGGTATCTGGGAATTAATCAGACACATTAGTCTTCATATTCCCCTCTAGGACACATACCTTTATGTACCTTTGTTTAAACTCTACCAAGTTTTAAGAGTAGTTTTCCTGTCTTGTCAAGGAAATTAGAAATCTGTAGTGTTAATACATTTATGGGCTGTTCAATGCTGAAGAAATGACTGCTTTCTGGAGATTACTAAGAGAACTTGACCCACCCAAACCTCCCTCAACACCTGCCTGGACCAGATAAAGAGTTTGTTACATTATCATGTTCACATCATGTTATTTCTTTGAAGCAAAGGCATTATGTCCATTGAACATCCTCATTAAAATGCAAGCAAGTTGCTTAGAAGTAAGCCATTAACCAATTCACATGAATTGTGTACTAATGATATATAATCTATTACTTTGATATCAAAGACAAAGTCTTTAAGAAAACATCAATATGAAAGGTTTGTAATGTTTGGAAAACCCTCAAAAAAAAAAAAGAATCTGTAGAAAAGACCTACAATTGTTCATATGTAAGCTGAGAATGTACATCTAAGGTAAACTTCTCATAGGCACCAAGGGAGTGGAAGCAAAAAAACTCACAGGAACAACTCCAAGGTGCCCCCTTTCCTTAGGCCACAGTCATCTTAAAGGAGATAGGGACAGAAAAGGGTCTTTGACAGTGAATGGAAATTATGATCCAGGGTGTATGAGTCCCCTTTTCAATGCCAATCAGCAGATCGGTGACAGAATGCAGAATAAAATGCTATCTTCTTCACTTTCCACCTGACTTACTGAATTGAAAAGGGAAGTGGGGTACAGAGAGGAATGTGGTATGGTTGTTCTCAAGTTTCCTTAGTTAGAAACTTTCTGGATTCTATTCTTGGGACATTTTTAGTTCTCGAGTTAAAGTTCTTTTAGTTGTCTATTATGAATGTTAGCTTAGGAAAAGGCTTTTCAACAAGGATCAGGTTAGAGTTTAAATGCAAAAATACTTAAAACTCTGGTAGAGCAGGTGTTAAAACTCAAAACTGGAAAGGTCCTGGTAGATCAGAGGTTAGTACACTACAGAGACAAGTTTCCTCATTCCTCCCACACTCTCATCTTAAAAATAATACCAGACAGTAGGAGACATCAAAGCCAGCCAGTGGAGACAGGAGGAAGTGACTGTTCAAACAGGGAGGGAGTCAGCAAGGTAAGTCCCTAACAAATAAACCTGGTGACAAAAGGAGACAAAGCCCTCAGTGAACAGATCAACATCTCAGAGCAAAGTGTGGATCCAGTCCAGACACCATCAACAGTTTCCTGATAATACTTGTGATTAATTCTGTTTGTTAAAGAAAAATTACACAATGTAATCAGCCAAACATTTTTGGTATTGCTTTTTTCCCCTCTTGCTTTTCTTTCTTTCTTTCTTTCTTTCTTTCTTTCTTTCTTTCTTTCTTTCTTTCTTTCCTTCCTTCCTTCCTTCCTTCCTTCCTTCTCCCCTCTCTCTCTCTTCCTTCCTCCCTCCCTTATTCACTCTCTCTCTTTTTCTTTTTTTTTCTTTCTTTTTTTTAAGCTCATGAGAACACAATAGAAAAAGAATGGTATTTCTGTCATGTTGATTTTTTTTTCTTCAGGATTAAAGAGACAGTATAAAAAAGATAACCATGAGAGGACAGGATGCAAATTTTGAGTGTTTTCTATATTTATCCAATATTTGCTTTTCAGAGAAAGTGTGGCTCTGTGGTTAGCAGAAATAGCTAAAAAGATGTGGATTCTAAACAGATCTGCTCTGTTTGATCCCATGACTGTGGACAACCTATTACCTTTGCCTCTCTTAAAATAGTAACAATAAGAAATGACTGATAGGACTGTCACAAGGATTAATTGTAAAAAGGTAGACATATGTAAAGCATCTAATATAATGTCTAACATACAACAGGAATCCAACTAAAATATAGTCCTGTTCTTTCAAATGTCCTCCCAGAAAAATCCACTTCTTATATAAAATATTTATGAAGGCCCAGTCCTCTAAACATCATTTCAGTATTTTCAGTTGAATGATTTCCACCTTTGAAAATTCTTCTGTGATTGGAGAAGTAGCTCAGTAATAAAATGCTTGTCTACACTGCCCAAGGCCTTAAATTTTATCCCTAATACCATAAAAAGAAAAATAAAACAAATAATACTTGGGCCTCCACAGTAGTACTAAAACATCTTTTAAATTGTTTAATTATTATATTTGTCTGTGGTATCTGTGTGTGCACGTGTGTGTGTGTGTGTGTGTGTGTGTGTGTGTGTGTGTGCGCGCGCGCTCACGTGTGTATTCATGTGTGGCCCTGTGCATAAGTCAGAGGTCAACTTGTAGGAATTGTTTTGCTCCTTCTACCATGTGAGTCCCAGACACTGGTGTCAAGGTCTCAGGCTATATCATAGGACCCTTGCAACACTAATCCATATAAAAAATAACTCAAGTATTTGAGTATATGGGTATAGTGAGATAGAAACCTGACATTCTTTCCACGAGGAGAGACGCTAACAGCAAAACCAGGTTGCTTACTAGAAGAAAGTATTTGTAGCATAGTGGCTAACAGTCCTGTTTAATTTAGGTCAACACACACACAAATATAAAAATCCATACAAAACTGGTAAAAAAAAATAATATGAGCAAGCCTCTTATAAAATCTCACTAAACGTATAAAGGGTCACTAAACATATATAATGATGCTCAACACTATTAGGAGAAAAAGAAAAACATAGGAAACAAATGTGATATTTTTTCCATCTGAATGACAAAGATTAATAAATACATTAATAATATCAAGATTATTAAACTTAAAAAGTGAAGATGGCTATTTCTTTGGCGAAACTGTGGTATTTTCTTCATGAGTTTAAATTCATGAATTCTGTGATTTGTAAATACAACTATAAAAGAATTGGGGCCATATCATCCCTTAAGATTCATACACATGTGTGTGTGTGTGTGTGTGTGTGTGTGTGTGTGTGTGTGTGTGTGTGTGTGATATTTGAAATACTAACATCACCGAAAATCACTTAAATATGAATATATTGGGATTTTTTAAATCTGTAACTAAAATAATTCAAAATGGCTAAAAACGTCATTACCATATATGTTAAAAAATCCATGAGAAAATTATCTTGAGAATTTATTGGACTAATGATTCATAAAGAATAATGATTTCTTGGCATCTAAACTTTATTTTCTCCATAATTCTATTCATCAGTATGTGGTATCACAAACCTAAGCTTTGCAAAGATGTTGAGCAAAAAAATTAAAAGCATAATTTTTTAAACAAGCAGAATTATTCCTTGAAGATACTTTAATCAAAGTCATATGATATTCATGTTTAAGGCAAATCCCAAGAAAGGCAAATAGGGTTGTTTGGTTTGTCAAAGAATCTGACCTTACAGCAATACATGGGTTCTCTTAACATACTGGAAATCTACCTGAAATAGCATGAGTAGACATGGCCTTGGAATATTTGATCCTTTCACTGAAAACTAAAAGAGATACCCAATTACTTCTGATGAGTGACATTAAAGGATAAGGACTACATTAGAAGATGCACTATGACAGCAAATAGTCCTTGAATTTTAGAAGCTTCATGGAGTTATATGAGTTTTCTAATCTCCTTTAGCTGGAACAGCTACACAGCACCTCTGAATACTGCACAGAGTCTAGGGAGTGCAATTCACAAGTCCAGGAAGAAGAGTGAGACTCACTTTGGTTGTGTACATCTTTATCACAGTTAGTGACTATTGCATCTTATTTCATATAAATGTGCTTTTAACTCAAAAAACATAGTATAAGTTTTTTAATTTAAATATTCATAAATAGGGGCTGAAGAGGTGGTTCGTTCATTAAGAGTGCCTTGTGTTCCTCCAGAGAACCAGGGTTTGGTTTCTAGCTCCTACATAGTAGCTCACTACAATCTCAATCTCTAGTTCCAAGGCATCTTATGGCCTCTTCTGGTCTCTGATGTTACCAGGAAAATGCATATGGTACACAGACACATGGTGTGGGCCGAACTCTCATACATACAACATGCAGCAAATGTTAATACCCACATCAATACATTAAAAGGAGGAAAATCAGTCTTGGATGTTACTTAGTAAAATTAAAATACTTGATCATGTTCCTACTCCATTTTCTTCTTTAAAAATCCTCTTTTTTTTTTTTAGACCTTAGAAGAGACTTTGAAACAGAAGAAAAACTTCATGGCAATCTTGTAGCCACTTCCTAATATATAATCCAGTGTCTTACAGGGCATTTTCACTGTTTTAGCATGATCATCACTACATTGTTTATAAAATATTTTCTCACCCCAAATGGAAATCCCATAGTCATTAAGTAATCACTCCATGTGTCTTCCCTCAGCCTGTGGCAGCCAAGAACCTGTTTTCTGTCTCTACCAGGTGTCCTGTCCTGGATATGTCATATCAAGGAAATAATATACCATGCAGTCTCTTGTGCCTGGCTTCACAGATCATTTAACTTGAATCTATTAAGCAGCTGTATGCCACTTTATCTGAAACTAGTTTTGTTCAGAAAAAGGACTTTCAAAACAATTTTCCTCCGTGCAAAGAATCATAAGCTGCGTAACATTCAGAATGGGAAAACATGTAAATAGACATTTCTAATAGCACACAGCAAATGAAATGATAGATATTTGCTTGGAGCATGTTGGGATTATGAGGAAATGTAATTATCTTGAACTCAGCTGCCAGAGAGGGATTCAACTGAGGCGATACAGGTTTCTATAATCATAGTGGTTAATCCTGATTGTCAACTTGACAGGATCTAGAATCACCATGGAAACAAATCTCTGGGCATGTCTATGAGGGATTTTCTAAATTAGATTAAATGAGGTAGGAAGAGCCATCCTAACTGTGGATGACACCATCCCACAGGTTGGAGTCCTAGACTGAATGAGAGAAGAGAGACTAAGTAACAGCATCCATTTCACTCTGCATCGGGCTTCTCTTGACTGCCTCATTCCTGCTGCTGTGACTTCCTAGCCACCATGCCTGGACCCTCAAACTCTGAGACAAAGTAAACACTCCCTTCTGCACATTGCTTATTGTCAGGTGGTTTGTTAATCTGTCTATCAATGAGAATGGAGACTAATGCACTACTAATGGATTATGGCACGTTAGTGAGGCAAAGTCTTGAAAAAGAGAAAAGAAGGCCTTTGTAGGTTGAAGACGTGCATTGAAAACCATGCCTTTAGAGGCTTTGTGCAAATTAGTACTTCAACATCCCAGTATACAAACTGCAACTCACATGGGACCACAAAATAAGAGGGACTAGACGCAGGGTTAGTCAGGGGGAGAATTCAACCAGCTGCCCAGGCCTGTATTTAGTCAAACCCTAACATTCTCAAAAATGTTGCTCACAACTGATTCACACACATTTTAAGATGTGAAGACATATTTGGTCCATATTCCTCTTTACTTTCATTTTATTTCTGGTTGCTATAATGAGTTATTGTCTCCTTAAAAGCATAGAAACATGGAAGATGTTGCATGAAATCAAAAGAAAATGTCAACACACCTTACAGACAAAATACAACAAGCACATCAAGAAAATTGTGAGACGGGAGCACGCTTCTTAAATAATCCCATAGGTCATAGCCGAGAATGAAGGCAGAGATGAAGATAAAATTGACCCACTGTGGCCATGCTCTGGACTGAGTGGCTAGTTACCTCCAGGATTTCTTCTTTCTTTGCCAACTTCAATATGTTTCTCCATCCTTCAGTGTCTGCCTTTGTTGGCACAATGCACTCAGGGCTCCCATATCCTCAAACAAAGACAGATGCACCCAAGCCCAGCTGGCTTCAGTGAAGAGCAGTTTCTTTCAGTGGTCACTTTGGGAATAGCTCAGCATCTTCCTGGGGTTCTCTAGGCAGATGAGAGTGGCTGGATGATTAGAGAACACATAAAATTCCCATGGCTTACTAAGATCTTAGGTTACGTTTAAACCTATAGAGAATGTAGGTTTAAATATGGGTTTGTATCTGCTGTTACAGAAAAGGGTATAGCAATATTCCACTCCTGATATCTCTCCACAGATTTAGGGCAAATAAAAACTCAAGTACAGGTTTACCTTACCTCATGACATTACTTCTAACCAATACTTTCTCCATTGTATGGAGAAATCTATCTCTTGTTAACAATATGAGAGAGAAAGAAAGAGAGAGAGAGAGAGAGAGAGAGAGAGAGAGAGAGAGAGAGAGAGAGGAGAGAGAGAGAGAGATCACTATTATGGAAACACACTCACTCACTGAATCAGGATCATTTTTACTACTGTACACAGAATAATCCTGGAAGAGTCATCTTTTAAAAAGAATGAATCATTGTACACCACACACATTATACCCAACTGCGGCTTGATGGCTTTTAAGATGAATGGAATAAGAGAAGACAGACAAGGCATTTTTTTTTCAGAAGAACAAAGAAATTATTGAAGTGGGAAAACAGACCTGAGGAATGTGGACTCTTACCAAACTCTGAGTCTTATAATAGATCTAGGTAGTTCCAGAATAATATTTTCTTTAAAAACATTCATTATATTGCTTAGAGACCTGAAAAGTACTTCTCTTTTGGCCAAAGAAAGTAGAGGAAGAATGTTGGATTTCATTTGAATCTATTTCCCAATACATATAGTGTTAGATAACAAAAATTAGCTTTAAAATTATCTACCACGTGTTACATTAGCAAAGAATATAATATACAAGCAAATAGCCATCTCTCGGTAGCCTGTCCAAGGAGGGGTGTAAGATGAGACATCTAGATTTTATTCTTCTATTTGGAAGACAAAAGAAAAGGCCTGTGGCAGTGAGAACCATAGTTCTCCTCTCTCCCACAATGGAGGATACCACATGTTGAGCACTTTAGCAGGAGGGAGTTTGTGCTTCATGCAGAACAACTAGGACTGGAGTTCAGAGTGAGCAATGCAGAACTGTTGCTATAGCCTGATGCCAGACAAGTTTCTTCATGTCCATAAGCTTCACTTTTCCACTTGGAAAATGAGGACCGTGGAGTCCTTCTTATTGGGTATAGATTCTTCTACTATTTTTTCAATTACTTTTTGAGATCAAGTGGTTTATTAACACACACTGGTTAAATAAGAAACATCAAATACATGACTTTAGTGATGACTACAAAGTCTTAGTCCCATCTTTCAGGCTGAAAATCTGAATAAATTCATGTAATATTTTCTTGCTTGAAGTCAAAAGACAATATTAGTTCATTTTCATCTCTTCACTGTTATAAATGTTATGACTTGCTATCATATTGTCATAAAATATAAAATAACCTTGTATTATAATATCAGAAATTACCCAAGGCTCAAATTCTCTAAGCGTCTTCTGACACCGTCTCTGAGCCACTAGACAGCAAAGCATGAAGAGCAGAAGAGACATGGGTAAAATTTACTGAGAAACAGTTTGTTGAGTACAAGGAAAACCTTAGAGCACTTGATGTCAGAAGAGGCTGGACAAATTCACAGACTCTTAGGGCTGAGGAGGACCTCAGAGGTTATTTCACAGCTGTCCCCTGAGAATTGAGTTCTTTTCCATACCAGCATCATTTCTTCCTACCTAACCATCACTTTGGCCCTGTTTAAGCCTCACCAATGGTAGGAAACTCACTCACTTGCCAAGGATGCTGGCTGACTTTGAGAAAGCATCCCATGCTGGTATACTGTTTTTGACTCAAGGCTAGATAGAGGACAAGCCTTCAGATTGGGTGGGCTGTGTGCAGTCACCATTGCAGTTTCAGCTCCTGCTCAAAAGTACACAACCATGCCTCTCTCCAGGTCCACTGGAACATTGGCAAGGAGTTAATATATTTATCCAGTTCCATTTTCTAATTTTTATAGATGTACATTTACATGAGATTTAGTGTGAGTAAAGTTGATGAAACTAGAAAGGATCATGAGGAGATAAGAGTTTTGAAGAGTGGAGTGGGAGTAGAATACATGTGATGTGAAAGTGGAGGAGGAACTATGAAGTGGGCAGAAAAATCTAAGCACAGCAGGAAGCAGAGAGGGGGAACAGGAAAAGCAGAGGATCAAGCAAAACTAATGATATATGGGAAAACTTTGAGGCAGCTTAATATGCAGTAAGCTAATTTTTAAAAAGTAGGCATTGAGCAAAATCTGTGATGTCTTAGTTAACACATAACAAATGTCTCCAACCACTAGCCACAGTACCCCTACTTCTATGTGTTCATCATTGCATGAGCACTATGAAATAGGTACTATGATCAATTCAGTCCAAAAACATGAAAATTTGTTGGGAACAATTTTGCCTGCTTCTGTGAATATCTGCCTGCCAGGCAGAGTTATGGCAGGTCAAGGTCTGTTGGCAGATTGCCCAGCCTACTAAAGCATGGAACAAGAGGAGAAGGTATACTTGAGGCCCAGGGTGAGGGGTTTAAAGTTCTATTGACCTTTGTGGAAGGTACAGGGAGGCGGCTGGATATGAACAGATGTTCTGTGTATATTTCAGCAATTGTTTCTGTTAGCTTGTGGTTTTGTCTCCCATGGCACTGTGGGGTATGAAAAGGCTATGCAAAATAAACTCTGGGCTGCTGAAGTACTCATTGGTAGTCCTCCCAAATCAATCTCTTGTCTCTGTCTTTTTTCTGCCTTTCCTATCTTTAATCCTCACTCCCTTCTCAAAGGCTGTTCGACTTTGTGCCGGGGGGGGGGGGGGGGGCTGGGCAGAAATTGAGGCTGAAGATGGCAACTACTAGTTAGGATGAGAGGAGAGGTAACATTAGGACACAGAATATAAAATTAAAGGTCGTGATGGCTTTGCTTTTGTTCATGGTAGACAAGATGTCTGCCAGCTAAATCCCCAGCTGTTTTGCTGTTTGTTTTGAGACAGGGTCTCTAAGTTACCCAGGCTGCTTTTAAACCAATTCTGTAGCCCAGGATGACCTGGAGTATAAAATACTTATGCCTCAAGTACCTGAGTAACTGGGTTTGTTGGTCTGGATACAGGCCCAGTTACAAACCCGTGCTTACAATGTCTGTTTCCACTCTGTAACTCTATGTCTGTTCCCAGGGAAGCAGAAAGACACGCACAGCATCCTCTTATCCCTTAGGTTCATGAAGGAGCTCCACACACATTCCCTTCTTTAGAAGTTCCTGTGGCTTTGATAAGATGGCTTGCAGTTTCACTACAGTGCTCACTTTACCTGAAGTAAGAGCTTTAAGATGTATTCAGTAGTCACAGTTACCACTGACCTCTCACATTTATACTGATCAATATAATTTTACTCCATACCCAAGGTATTTAATATAGAATTAAGGGTGTGCACAATTGGGTACAGGATTACAATTCAGTTCTATCTGACTACCTAATACACAAGGCAGAGATATTCAAAGCTCTCTCTTAATCTATCTTGTCTGTGTAACTTTTCTTTTCCCTTAGATACCTATGAGATGCATGATGAGAAAAGTAAGACGACCCTATAAACACTAATGGTCACTCAAAACTGGGTAACAGGTCATCAAAATGTTACCATTGTCTAAGAGGAAGGCATAAGAGAATGTCACGTGGAAAGATTGCAGTCAGCCTCCCTGGTGGCCCACATCTTGGTCTGTTGGTGATCACTCACTGTGGGATCCTCCCTAGGATCAAGAGTGTGAGCCAGATGAAATGGAAGACAAATACAAACACTGACAGAACACACTATCATTTTCAAGTCTGATTATGAAAAGACTGATTTCTACCAACCCCCTCTCCCCCTCCCTCATCCCCTCCCTCCCTTCTGTGTACTGTCCTGTCACTTGTTTATAATAGAGCCAAGGGTCCTAAAGTTACTTTTCCTTGTTAAAGATTCATATATAAATGAAGGAAAGAGGGCTACTGAGGCCAGGTTTTGGGCAAAACCCAGCAAAGAAGTGAGACTCTCCCTCCAACATCCTGCAAAGAAATGAGCCCTGCCGACAACCAAGTGAATGAACTTAGAAGGAAGGGAGCTTTCTTGACCTGAAACCAGGCTCTGCCACTTAAGTTCAGCCTTGTTAGACTTTGGGTGGAAGTCTAAACTATATCTAGATTCTTGGCTCTCAGGTTCAGTGAGACAAGAAAAGACTAGTAAGATAGTAAGTAGCCTTATTTCTGAGACATTTCTTATGCAGCATTGAATAACTAACATGATAAGCATTTTTACTCTTAGCAAAAGAAATGAGCCCTTTTAGTGAAAAAAAGAAATGTCCTTCTGTGGTGATAAAGCTGTTTCAGAATAGCGTAAGAGCTATGATCCATAGCATCAAGAATATCCTAATATCCTTGAGGCATAAATCTTAAAGTGGCCAATTTTATGTTTTGTGAATTTTACCTCAATATCTTTTAAATCATACAATATAATACCTTAACAAAAATGGGAGGATGAATAAAAGCATTCAGGGAAACATTTGGCCCGACAACCAAGTTACTCAATTTAGTGTGTCATTTCACCTCACACACATGAGCCCCTACCCACCTGGCACAGATGGTGAGAGTCGGAGGATGGGGTGCCTGACATAAGAGCAGCATTGCTCAACAAAACGAGGACTATGAGATAGGATGAGAGATATGAAGCCTCTCCACTTGTCTTAAATAATTCTGGAAGAAATTAATCTTGGAAACCTTTAACTTAAGTGAGTACATAATTTGATTCAATAATGACTAAATATTCAAAAAGAGCAATGAAAATAGTTTTAGCTATTACCTTAGTATTTTTATGGGACTCCTGACAATGAGAACAGCACTCCGCAGACTCTTGTGCCTGTTCTTGGGACTCTTTTCCTATTGTTGGGTTGTTGTGTCCAACGTTGATATGAAAGTTTCTGTTTCATCTTATATTTTTTTCGTGCTTTGTTGTTATCTCTTAGAACGTTGTTCTTCTCTAACTGCAAGACAGAAAGGGAGTGAATCTCAAGGGGAGGGGAGAGGAGGAGAAGGAGGGGATGGGAAGAGATGAGAGGGGAGGAGAAACTGAGAGGAGAGGAGAATAGAGAAGCTATAATCAGAATTATTGTATGAGAAACGAATCTATTTTCAATAAAAAATAAAACCCCAACAGGCAACGTGAATAGAGCAACTAGTTCTGAGGGTGGGTTTTGTTTTCTTCTACGACAAAAACCTTCAAGAAAGAGACTGACTCCTAAGTGATTTTCTCTAAATATCTGCACACTTGAGCTATACTAATTAGAACACACACATACACACACACACTATAGTCAATGCCTCTGAATGTGGGTTTCCCTAAATAATGTCATTTGGTTGTCTGTGCAATGGAATTCATGGTTGAAATTTATCCTTGGGACATATCTTTATCTAATAAACACTGTCACAATGTTCATACAAATAAGTCATCAAGGTCACTCTCTTCCCTAATATTTTGATATTGAATAACGTTGAAAGGGATAATTCTGACAAGACTTGAGCATGGAAGTCAAATTTTTCCTCTCTCATCCCAGGCATAGACAGCAGTCTGTATGGCATTCAGTAGTCTCTGAACTAGACATATGCTTTTTACACTTCTGGGTAATCAAAAATATGTATTATTATTCTCTTTTCTATCTTCTACAGGTTCTTTCTGTTCTATCTCAAACAATAGTGCAATGATTCTCAAGATGGAGGTCTTGGGTGTCTTGTTTTTCCTGTAAGAATTTTGTAGCAAGTTAAGAGTAAACGTGTGTTTAGAGTTTTGATTCTCTTTTTTAACCGTATAATAAACATGGCCATACTAATTGTGGAAGCCAATAAAGAAAGAACTAACTTAAGTAAAGCCAACTCAAATACTTCGTATCAAATTCAATTGAAAATTCTAATGTTTAAAACATCCCTTCAATTAAGATTCTCATTCTCTCTCTCTCTCTCTCTCTCTCTCTCTCTCTCTCTCTCTCACACACACACACACACACACACACACAAACACACACACACAAACACACACACATCATGTTACATATAAATTTTTGTCCCCAAAACTATGTCTCATCACAGTCTAAAGACTATTTATTAATGGATGGTGGACAATGTACATCCACTTATTGAATGTCACCTTGGCAAGTGACAAGCTTGGCTCTTAGGTTGGTTATCTATTTAGCCAGAGAAAACTCCACTGACTCTTTTGACTGGATATTTACTTGGAGGCAATTCTGGGCATGGGAAATATTAGAAACATGCCTTATGGTGACCTTTGTTTTAGTCTATGAATGGACTGACCTTGGAGAGAGGCCCACTTCTAAGTCACCCTCTGAGGATGCAGGAAACCGTTTCTCCTCTTCTTTGGAATCAGCTAGCCTTTCACAAGTGTAACAAAATACCTTAGTAAAGCAAGAAGAAAGAAGTGTTGGTTTGGCTTACAACGCTGCAGTTTCCAACTCATGGTCAGCTGGCTCTGTTGCTGAGTCTGAGATTAAAGAGAGCCGAGCAGGTGGTAACACAAAGCAGTTCACCTCATGGAAGACAGGAGGCAGAGCAGGTCATAGCCCTTGGCAGTGCAGCTAAATTCACTATTCAAGAATACAGCTACCATTAACCTGTTTCCTTTAATTCAGTCACCAACTTTCAAGAATGTCTATATACTATGTCCATCAAGCTAATTATCCATTGGTTTCATCAGTGTGCCCAGAGTCTAACTGGCTCACTAAGGCCCACCAGTCAGCAACCAAACATACAACACATGAATGTTTAGGGGAATACTTTGTATTGAAATCATAACACCGTGGCTCCTCTATAGTCTCTCCAGATCATCATCATTCTCATCTCTGCTCCTATACAAGCTCCTTACATAGTAACTCTTAGTGACAGATTGGGAAAGTATGCCCATCTTTCAGTAAGAGCCTAAACTACTTCCAGGGGCAGTATATTTGTGTCCTCCCTAAAGTTCAGATGTTCAAGCCCTATCACCTCAGAATGTAACTGCCTTTGGATATAGGGTTTGATATTGAAATGGCAACATTTGGGTGGACCCCAATCCTTAAAAAGCTAATGTTGTAACAGCTAGATAGGCACAAAGAACAGACATGTCCAATCAATTTAAAAGAGGGTTATGCACAAACTTCAGGAGAGGCTGGGAACAAATTCATCCCATGGTTCCTCCGAGAAGGGACTGACCCCTTGGTTTTGGACATCTATCCTAGACCTGTACAAAGATAAATCTGAGTTAGTTCATCCACCCAATTTGTGGGAATCTTTGCATCTCCCCCAGAAAGGCAATAGACTATGTGGTTTCATCCGGTGAGAGCTCTCATTAAGAACAACAATATCTGGATTATGGAATAATTGCCACTTTACCCCCAGATTAAGTCAAATAATTGATGCTAATAAAAGAAATATTGATTTCTTTCTCAAAAAGTTGTATTTTAGTATGAAATTAAGTCACTGTGGTATGCCATAAAATATTTGCTTTCTGCATGAAGATATTAAGACCTTTCAGAATTTCCTGACAGGAGTAGCTTTTGGCTTTGAGAACACTCACCATCCACTACACCAGACTCCACACTGATAATCACATCTCTTGACTGCAGCCATTCAGATGGTCAGGATGGGAAATGGTTTGCAGAGAAGCCAAATGAGGGCTTTAGCACCCTCTGCTCCATGCCCAGGCCTCCTAGGACAGAAGAGAGGTCAAGAGACTGAGTTCAATCACCAATGGCCAATGACTTAATAATTGTGGGTTTTTTTTAAAGTCTACATAAAAGTAATGAAGTCCAGAGACTTTTCCAATTGGAAATGGCATTGAAGTGCTAAGACGATGGCACTCAATGGAGAAATGAAATCAGCAGGCTCCCCTGATTGTGTATGTCTAGTTTCTCTTGAGGTATAGCCTTTGTTTGTTTTTATTTGTTTTGTTATTTTTTTGGTTTTTAATTAACAATAACAAAGGATTTTTTATGGGATTTTTGAGTTTTCAATTTGAGTGCTAAACCTGCTGCTGAGGTTTGGGAGACCCTTAAATCTGCATTCACCTCACAAAGAAATGTCGGTAGTCTGGGATGATGAACTTGAGGTTGGGGTGTGTGAGACTGAGCTTATCAAGCTGGATATCAGGCTGCACTGGGAAACGCACATAAAAGCAAACTCAAGTTACTGAATATCCACTTGACACTTGGAAAAACAGAAAGCTACAGACACAAACATCAAAATTCTATAATCTATATCATACTAACATACATGCATACATGCATACATACATACATACATTCAGTCATCCATCATTCACTCAGTGCTATGTCATAAAAAACTTTGGGAGTGTCTATATAATACAACACGATACAATATAATATAACCTAACAATGTAATATATTAGCGCCATATAATAGTGTGACAAAGAATAGACAACCACTTCCTAGAGACCCTGAGCCCAGAATCCCCAGATGTCATCTGTAATACCTATAACACCACCCATAAATGCTGCTTGCTCTCCTCAGAAGCCTCTGCCTGGGCCTTAGCTGAATGCAGACACAAGTGGGAGAGGGTGGTGAGAACAGGAAGGAAAAGAGCCTCGGCCTCCACGCCCACCAGCTCTTCCTTTCTTCTCCCTCCTACTCCTGTTGTTCAAGGTCCTTTGCTCTCCTTTTGGACGAGAAATAAAGGTAAGATGGGATACAAATTACTAGCTCGAGGCCACAGCAATTTTCAAGCCTCCCACGGGTCTCACTTCCGCTACAATCCATTTCCGTGGGCCAAATCCATTTCCTCTCACCTGCGATATACACTTATCCTACTCAAACATCCCACCCCATCCACGCACCCACAACAACACAAACACCAGCTCTGCCTTCTCTAGTCTTCTTACCACAGGCCGTTTCTTGAACCGTCTAGGTGAAGATATTTGTGAGTTGGTTCTTCAGTTTTTGTCAGGACTTGCATTGCAGTTTGGGGCTGGTGGGGAGTTTCTGATCAAGGACTGAAGATCCCGCAGGTACGGATTAAATTCCCCCATCCTCCTCGTCTTAGGTGTTCTTGGGATAAATTGGTTAAGGCTTCGGAACTGGGTCCCCATGGGCAAAAATGAGGCTCTCTATTATTTAATCAAAAGTCCTAGGATATGCAAGTGTAATCTGATTACCTGGAAGGCTGGACCTCCCACATAGTTAACACTAAGTGATGCTCTGAAGATCACAGAACTGCCTGAGCCACTGTAGAACCTTAAAACAATACCTAAAAAAACTGCAATTTGACTATTTTCATCTTTACAATACTTTAAGGTATTATGATTTATCAAGTTAATGTTATGCTTTTATAGAGTGGAAATCATGGGCAAGAATGGTCGATGATTCCACAATCATCTTCGATTACCTCAAGGAGTTTGATGAATTTGAGCAGAGTGGTTACCTACCCAGATACCTTGAAAAGGAACTGTTGTTTGCCCATCTTAGGTTAGCGTTCACAAACTTTAATGTCCGAAACACAGGTTACATACCAAACATCACTTGTCAACATAGTTTGTAAGTGACTTCTAAGATAACTCTCACTCGATTTATAACTCTGTTTTTAATAAAAGTTTATTGTTGTAAGTAAAATGTATGAAGTTCAATATGAATATGTATTGACTAATACAATTTCAATGTTTTCAAATATTTTCAGAAATATATTCTTGTGACATGTAAAGATAACACTGTAAAAGAACATACCACTAGATCCTTTGTCTACCACTGTCCTTATTAATGTGCACTCATTTGTACATAGGAATTTCGATAAAATAATTTCACTTGTAGAATACACATTTTCTATAATCATTTTCATACATATATGTTATCACCAATGTAAGGCCAAAAAATTTAATCTAGATAGTTTAGATTCATTATTAAGGATTCTATAATAACAAGTTAGCAAGAAAAGAGCAAACAAGTTAAGTTAATAAAAGTTCAATGTGGCATGAAAACCTTAACAATTAAATTTGGAGCCAAAAAAAACAATTACACCTTCATAGATGTCATAACAGGTTTGTTGTGCAGTAAATAGCTATGGATAATTTTGATAAGACAGATGGGTATAATCAGATGGTAACAAAAGGGACAATTTATCAATGTCTGATTGTTCTGATCCCATTTGGTGTCCCCTTTTAAAATCTCTCTCTCTCTTCCTCCCCCTCCCCCCTCCCCCTCTTCCCCTCCCCCCCCCCCCGTGTGTGTATGTGTGTGTGTGGTGTTTGCATGTGTGCATTTCTGTGTATACTCATGTTAATGTGGTGTGTATGACACTGCATGCATAGGAATGTCAGAGGCCAACCTCCGGTATTGATCCTTAACTTTCATTTTGTTTGAGATATATTTTTTTGTGGTTGTTGTTGTTGTTGTTGTTGTTGTTGTTGCTGTTGCTGCTGCTGTTGCTGCTGCTGCTGCTGCTGTTGCTGTGTTACTAGGCTTATTGGTCTGTGAGCAAATAGAGATTCCCCTACCTCTGCTGCTCATCTTGTAGGAGTGACTGAGATATAGGTATATGCTACTGCATCCAGGGTAATGAAGGCTCTGGAAATCTAGACTCAAGTCCCCATGCTTACCTGGCAAGGAATGTACCTAGAAAGCCACACCCACAGCTCACTGTCTTACATTTCAGATAAAGATAGCCCTTTCCCTTTGAGCTGGATCCTAATTTGGGCTGGGCACTGAACTGCCTTTCCCCAATTTCTTCTCCATTTTTCTCCCTGAAATTCTTTCAGACGGGGACAATTCTAAGTCAGAATTTTTGACTGTGGGATGGCAACTCCATCTCTCCACTTAATACTCTGTCTTTCTACTGGAGGTGTACTCTACATGTTCGCATTCCCCACTGTAGGACATTTCATGTAAGACTTCTCTACTAATTTCTGATTCTGATTTTTGCAAAACTTACTCCTAAGTACCTCAACGTTTGTTAACCACCCTGAACAATATTCATATTATATTTCTACATACTACCAGCATAAAGAAAACCTCTCTCTCTCTCTCTCTCTCTCTCTCTCTCTCTCTCTCTGTGTGTGTGTGTGTGTGTGTGTGTTTATTCCTGTCAAATGTTTCTATTCTTTTTAATTTGCCATAATCACATTGATTTTTAAGTTGTGCAATTTTGTCTCCAGAAACAAAGAAACATTTTATACCAAACTTTTCAGTCCTTTAAGCATTCATTTTAATTGATGTGGCATTAATACTTGATGATTTAGAATAATATTTTAGGGTAAATACTTGTTTTCTATTCACTAAAATGTTTTTATCATTTATAAGATTTTAAAATTAGCATTACTAGTCTCCATTAATTAGAATACAGTAAAAACCAAGTTTCTTCTTCAAATTTCCAATGTCTGATTTTCTATTTAAATACAAATGATCAAGCATCCACCTACTAGCAACCAAAACAGCTGTTCAGGATGTTTTTTTTTCAAACTTAGTGAAGTTTGAACATTTTTGTCAACTTTTAAAAATTACAAAAGATCCTGTCTTAAAATTCCAAAACTAACACAGAAAAAAAAATTATAGAGTAGCTTGCTCAAATGCCAATTACACGAATATCACAAAATTATCTTAATGATAGGATCAGCTAATCACCACTTTAGATCAAGCAGGAAGCAGAGATGTAAATAGCACATTAGGTGTGGAAGCCAGTTATGAAGGTGTAAGGAAAGAATAAGGACTTTTGCCAACAGCTTATGAAGAAAAGAGCTCAAAAGTAGAGATTTCTTTTTCCTTGATCTCTCTCTCTCTCTCTCTCTTTTTTTTTTTTTTTTTTTTTTTTGCTTGAGAGCCGGAAGAGCTGAAAGTTTCAGCTTTCAATAAAAGTAAAGAGAAATAGTCTTTCCATATAAAACAAAACAAAGAGATGCAAGTCGAGTTCATAAGGTACTGCCACAGCATGTAGAAAGCACATAAAAGTTACTCTAGGAACTTCCCAAACATGAGCAGAATTTTTGACTTCAGTAACAATTAGCAACATCCTAGCTTGTACCCCAGTGATATCTGGAGCACTTAAGTACCTAGCAGAACACATACCTGTCTACTCAGGGTAGGTGAGATGATATGACACTTTGGCCTCATGTGAAATGATATGGACCTTTATAAGAGTAGGCAAATTCCTGGGCTCAGGAGAATTGAACAGTGGGGAATGAATGGACATTAATAGGTAGCTCTTGACAGAGTTGCAGCTTTTGAACAAATTTTAGGGGGGTGTCTGGGTGTTAGAAGATGCGTACAGGCCACCATTGATCATATTCTTGGGAAGCTGACTGTCACCAGTATTACAAACTCTTCTGAGCTGCCTGGGAGACAAACTACAGGTAAAGAGATAAAGAAATTGAGAAAATCCTGATCTGACCTTGATCTGTGTTAGGAATAGATACATAGTTGGCCTTGAGCTGCACAGGCAGCAGTCTCTGGCACGATTATTACTAACAAGCCCATAGATTTCTGAGATATATACATATGTGTGTGTACATTATTATTTATTATTTCCAAGGCTTAAAACATTTTATTTAACATATGTTGTCTTCTAAGGGCTGTTTTCTTTCCATAGCCAAACTCAGTGGAAAGTACAGTATTCTCATCTATCTTCCCCTTATGATACACCATAATATTTGGTTTTTTAACCCTTAGTTTTCAAAATATAATATTGGTACCTTCTTTGAATTTTACTTGAGAAGTGTGTATTCATTCTGGGCTTGGAAAGGTATTCCTATTATGAGTGACATTGGAACATAGAGTAGTGAGTTAATATTTGACCTCAATGGTGACCTCATATTTAAGTCATCCAGGCTACAAGGTCCCCTCTCAACACAGCAGTAAGTAGGTGATCAGTACACCCTGTGTTTTAGTATCTAGATGATTCTAAATGTGTCAATTAGTATCAAGTAGATGGAGGTGTGTTCTACCATAGTAGGGAAGATTGGTCAGAGCTTGAGGACTAAGTGAATCCTGCTTATTCCCCCTTCTGGTATATTTCTCTTAGCTTAGAGATTCTTGAGGTTAGCATGCACACAAGTATAAGTGGAGTTACTAACCTACCCTGTGAGGTCATGGCCTCTTTGGCTTCCTCACCATCTCTGGCTTCCGCACCACCATCAGAGTCTGCTGTTCGTAAACCATTCTTTTGGCTCTAAGAAGGAGCTAGTTGCCTTAACTTTCAATCCGTGGGACTAATTTCTTCAAATAGAGCTTTGATTTTTCACTTTCTTCTGAGATTTTTCAGCCTGATTGACAGGATGGCTTAGGCTTTGGTGAATCTCTTTAGAGCTTTAAAATCATGGATAAACTAGTTATTGCTTGGCAAACTCCCAACAGCTGTCTCCTTAGTTTTTAAAGGGTGGCAGTAGTTGAAGAAGTGAGAAGGTGGCCCAGACACCCTCACAATCTCTATTTGTTTCTTCAATCCTCTGGATTTCTGAAGCCATATATTCATAATACCCAGAGGTACAGTTGAAAGTCGACTCATGGTTTATTGTTGAGAACTCTAATGTCTCTTTCCCTCCTTTTCATAAACAGATTATGGTCTCACTGGTTTGACTATGAGCATTTATCTTCTGGCAGCACAAAGAACCATTGGTCTGACTTTCAGGGTGTCTTGATTTCTCTAAAAGCAGAGAAACTTTTGGGAGGAAAGAAGCCAATTTATGAGTCTCTATCCTACCTGCCTTTTCAGCAACAGCTTGTACCCTGTAGTAGAGGATACCAGGAAAGGGAAACCCACCAAATCAGAGTCCTACACCGGGGGCAGGGGTGAAGGACAGGAGCAGATAGAGGCATCTTTGTAGTAGCTCTTTGCATCAGCCTCTACCACCACCTAGTGAGCTCCGGTTACAGAACCTCTTCCCTTCCATCCTGTAGCCAGTCTTTATCTGAGCACTGATTTCCATATATATACATAATTTTTAATCTATAATATTTTAAGATTTATGATAACCTGTTAGAGATTGTTAAGCATACAGGAAAGTCATAGGTTAGAATTCAAGAAGAACAAATCACCTTAGGCTGTGTAAACATTTAGCAGGTTAGTCTGTCTCGCTGATGCTCCTTTTGTTACAGTGCACATTACCAAAAGTCATCCATTAAAGTTATACAACTTCAGCACCACTATCTTAATCCTGCTTAGTGTGTTGGGACCTAATAATTGCCATTCTTGGCTTTCTTGTGTTTTGTGTGTCATTAAAAATATTAAACAAGTAAAACATCTGAATATTCAATTTAAATGTCTGTTTTAGAATTTCTGGATTGAGCTGTCATTTCTGATATTTAGGTTGATTGTCATTGCTGAGACATTGGGAAAATATACAGGAAATGGCTTTTCTTTTCATGCTGTGTATGTACATATGTGTGTATGTACATGTATCAATTAAAGACAAATTTCAAGAAAGAAATAAAATTGTCATATGATATGTGGCAATCACTTTGGTCTTTTTTTTTTTTTTTTTGTAGCAAAGACACCTTATCCAAAAACAAAGCATTTAATTTAAAAAGACTGGAGTGCAATGTCAGAGAGGGCAATCATGCATTGGACTGACCTAGGCCCTCTGCACAGAATGCACCTGGGTAGCTAGGTCCTTTGTGGGACTCCTAACAGTGAGATCTGAGACTGTCTCTGACTCTGTTACCTGCTTTTGGCACCTTAATAGGAGAGGAGGTGCTTACTCATATTGAAACTTGATAGGCCCTGGCTTGATGCTATCCATGGGAGGTCTGCCCTTTTCTGAAGAGAAAAGAAGGAGGGAATAGGGCGTGGGGGAGAAAGGAGGTGGGGGGAGGGGCTGAATGCAGGAAAGGGATGGGCAACTGTTGTTGGGATATAAAAGAAAGGAAGGAAAGAAGGAAGGATGGAAGGAAGGAAGGAAGGAAGGAAGGAAGGAAGGAAGGAAGGAAGGAAGGACAAACAAATGAACTGAAATGCACTGCATTAGAGCAGTGGCCAAATGAGGGAAATTACTCAAGAGCCATTTCTAACATTTTATATCAAAAAAGCAACAGGATAGATGTGGAAAGGGCATCTGCATACATAGTTTGCCACAGCACTAATATAACCATTTTAACTGATAGGAGATTGGTTAAATGTTGTCTATTTAAACTGAGGCTGTGTATAAAGTGATGATGTTTCTGTTAGTGGCTGAAAAACTGTCTCTCACATGTTCTTTGGATTTGGTGGTCTGGTCCACCATTGCATGAGCTCAGCAGTATCGGTGTCCTATGCTAATGTGGTAGAAACCAGTGACCTTGGGATTCTTTCCGTATGGTTTGTGCCTTGGGCTGAGGCAATGTCAGTTATTGCTTGGAAGCTACACAGGATGTTCAAGTAGAAGAGACCTGCTGAGCATGGAGGGTAAGACCCATCAGCCAACTACACTTACATCAGCTGCCTAGATACAATGGTCCCAAAACAAGATCCTCAGCAGAAACCAAGAATGCATCCAAATGCTTAAAAAGCCAGCGATAAAGCTATAAAAATGATTCTATATCTAGCTACATTCTTTAAGTGCAGTACTTATCTATAATTTAAATCCAAGCTCTACCTGAATTTAAATCTTTGCCTCTCATGCTGGGGAATCAATAGATAGTATCTAATGCTGATCTATGAAGCAGAATTATACACATATTATTATTCAAGAAGATTAAACTAGTCCTTAAAAATAAACACTCAGGAGTGGAAATAAATTTCATACAATTAAGTAGGGTAAGGAAATTTATACACTGAAGGCAGACCAAAGACATTAAGAAATATCAAACTGGGAGTTTAATACACTATATAACTTTTATAAAGAACATTCCAGAAATAGGAAAAATTCTTCAGTTTCAATTTTCAAAAAAACACACTTCAGTCAGGAGATAAATATTTTATTGTGCTTTTAGAACCCTTATCTGCATCTCTTACTGATAATTCCTGTTAAAAATCTCAAATTTCTCTTTGAAATGATAATGATTCAACGGGCCTGCCAAACAGCAGTTGGTAAAAGTACAAACATGGGGCTTCAGGTGCCAACCTTCTTACCAAACTAAAGTGAAATTAACCTGGTCTTCTACACTGAAAACTTTTAGCTTAATAGGAGTGCTAACAAGAAGTCATGTTAGAAGGGAGATGAATCTAGATTTATTACTTGCAAACCTACTCTTTGCTCTTGTTTTTGTTTTTCTACCTTTCTTGATAGAATCTAAGGAAATGGTTAACCTGGCTAATAGCTTTCAGAAACTGCAATGAATCTATAACTCAAAGCACTTCATATTCCTTTCTGAAAACCATGCATCATTTGACTAGTCATATTGACATCACCAGGGAACAAAACAGAACTGTTTCCTAATGAAAGCATGTTGGACTAGTGTAAATCTATAAGCAGCCATTACACGGGTCCTTATGGATCAGTTCTGAGGCTGCATGTCCAGATAGTATTGACTGGATAGAAAGACTCCTTTCCTGCTTCATACCCTTAGAATGCTATTGAAAGTTCTCAAAGCTCAGTCTGGAACTTAGAACTGAATAAGCACTATTATCCTGTTGATTGAACGTTTGCTGAGAGAATGGGCGTATATGCCTGGTCCCCCACAAAAGGCTCATACCTGAAACCTCAACTCTGAGGATACAGATACATAAGAAGATTCTTGCTGCATGCTGGCCAGACAGTCTAGCCTAATTGATGAGTTCAGGCCAATAAGAGATGCTGTCTCAAAGGAGGTATATAACATTTCTAAGATGACAAGTGAGGGTATCCTTGGGCCTACACGCACGCACGCACGCACACACGCACACACGCACGCACGCATGCACACACACACATACAAATACACACACAAATATACAGAAATGATAAATCACTCTATGGAGCTTATTGAATATAATAGTATGTTGATTTTTCCATCATTGTATAGTCTCACACTTAGACAAAACTAACTTGTTTTCTAAATATTAATATGTGATTTTTTAATAAGTAGATTCTGATTTTTTGAACTATTTTATAGTCACAGAAAAAAATTAAGGAGGAAGCACAAAGCACTCTCATCTACTCTATGCTTACTTTGCTGTTATTTGTAACTGTTATGACCATGATTTTAGTATATTTTATTAGAGTTAATAAATATTAAGTGTCTTAGTGTTAACTAGAGTTCATAGTCTGCTTTTATTTGTTTACTTTTATATCTGTGTATTTATTTTCTTTAGTTTTTGTTTTCTCCCGTTTCTGGCCCAAGGTTCCATATGGGGTATAGCATTGCATTTAGTTCTAATATTTCATTAACCTCTGAATAGTTCCCAGGCCTGCCTTGTACCTGATGGCCTTGACAGTTACAAAGAATGCTGCTAAGGATTTCTGGGTTAGAATTAGTCTGATATTACATTCTTGTTGCAATGAGACTTGTACTGTGAACACTGGGGACAGCTGTCATGGAGAAAAGCTTCCTTTCCATTCCATGGCATCACGGACAAATGGTGTCAAGGGGACATCACTAATGACACTGATCTTGCTCACTTGAATGAGGGCATGTTTATAAAATTTCTCCACTGTGAAGTTCAACATTTTTACTCTCTCCATAATGTACTCTTTGGAAGTAAATCATGTTCACAATCAGGGTCTAATGAATTAGAAATGTCTTTCCAATTCTTAGAGGGGAGAATAGCCCCTTGAGTTCTTCCATGCTAGAGTCTGATATATTCTCCATAATTGCTAATTAATCCAATCATTTATATACACATTTGTATAATTATAGTTATTTATTTTATGCTTTGGATTATAATCCAGTATGTAATCTAGTATAATCCAAATAAATATTTTCAGTTGAATTATTACAGCTTTGGCTATCAAAGCCCTTCCTATTTAAATCTACTACTTTCATGTGTTTCTATGTACCTGGACTCTGTGTTATTAGTCAGCATGAAGTGTTCAGATATTTCTTATATTACTTATAAAGAATATATAAGTGTATACATATAGAGTGTGTGTGTGTGTGTGTGTGTGTGTGTGTGTGTGTGTGTGTGTGTGTGTGTGTAAAATTTGTATTTTAGGCAAGGTCTGTCTATGTAGTCCTGGCTGCACTGGAACTCACAGAGATCCACCTGGCTTGGCCTCCTAAGTGCTGAGATTAAAAGTGTGTACCACCACACCAAGCTTATAAAGATATCCTAAAATGTACACTTTAGTGATTTATTTTTTAGATTTCCATCTATATTGCACCAACAGTACATAAAATCCCAAAAGAAGTTTCATACCAATTAACAGCTAACCTAATTCCCTTCTCCCCCAGTAGAAATCATTTATCTACTTTATGTCTGTATAGTTGCATATTGTAGACACTTCATAAAAGTTTTTTCTTGCATCTAACTTTCCTTTGTTTATTATTTTTAATTTTTTTATTCTTTAATTCTTTTTATAGTCCAGACTTCATCCCCTCCTAGTCTGACCCCAACCTCTCCCTATCCCATACCTCCTCCTCCTCCTGTTTCCAAAAAGATGTTCCCACCCCCCACTCCCCACCCCCCATCCCCCATCCCCACCCTACCAGACCTCCCCACTCACTGGGGTCTTGAGTCTCTGGAGGATTAGGTGCATCATTTCTCACTGAGACCATACCAGGCAGTTCTCTGCTGTATATGTGTTGGGGGGGCTCATATCATCTGGTGTGTGCTGCCTGGTTGGTAGCTCAGTGTCTGAGAGTTCTAGGAGGTCTAGGTTAGTTGAGACTGCTTGTCTACCTGTGGGGCTGCCCTCCACCTCAGCTTCTTCCAGCTTCTTTCCAGTTCAACCACAGGGTTCCCTGGCTTCTGTCCATTGGTTGGGTGATAGTATCTGCATCTGACTCTTTCAGGAGCTTATTGTGCCTCTCAGAGGGCAATCATGCTAGGCTCTTGTTCAAGTACACCACAGCATCAATACTTTTCAACTTAGCATTTCTATCAGGTTCATCTATGCTGTGGTTTCATTTTTATGGTTACACAATATTCTCTAATATTCTCTTGTATGAATATACCACAAAGGACACAGGGTTGTCCCCGAATCTGAGATGGTCAGAATATTGTATTCATGAGCATTTGTATGCAGATCATGGGCTGAATGCATACTTTCTATTCTCTTAAGTATATACAGCAAAGTGAAGGAAACATCACTCTGTTGTCTATACATAAAAAATAGAAAACTTAGACGAACTAGTGAACAAATACACTATATTTTATGCTTGGGTACTACTGGGACTTTTGTTTTGTTTTCTTAGATATTTTCTTTATTTATATTCAAATTTTTATCCCCTTTCCTCATTTCCCCTCCAAAAATGCAACTTTCCAATATCCCTTCCCCTGTTCACTAACCCACCCACTCCTGCATCTCTGTCCTGGCATTCCCCTACACTGGGGCATTGAGCCTTCACAAGACCAAGGGCCTCTCTTCTCATTGATGACCCACAAGGCCATCATTTCTACATATGTGTTTGAAGCCTTGAGTCCATCCTTGTGTACTCTTTAGTTAGTAGTTTACTCCCTAAGAGCTCTGGAGGTACTAGTTGGTTCAGATGGTTGTTCCTCCTATGAGGTTGCAAACCCCTTCAGCTCCTTGGGTCCTTTATCTAGCTGCTCCATTGGGAACTTTGTGCTCAGTCCAGTGGATGGCTGTGAGCATCCACTTCTGTATTTGTCAGGCACTGGTAGACCCTCTCAGGAGACAGCTATGTCAGGCTCCTGTCAGCTAGCATTTGTTGGCATCCACAATAGGGTCTGGGTTTGGTAACTGTATAGGATGGATCCCCAGATGGGACAGTCACTATATGGCCTTTGCTTCAGTTTCTGCTACAAACAATGTCTCTGTATCTCCTCCCATGGGTATTTTGATCCCACTTCTAAGGAGGATCAAGTATCCACTCTGTGGTCTTCTTTCTTCCTGAACTTTATTTCCTCTGGGAATTATATCTTGGATATTCCAAACTTCCAGGCTAATATTCACTTATCAATGAGTGCATAGAATGTGTATACTTTTGTGATTGGGTTACCTCACTCAGGATGATATTTTCTAGTTCCATCCATTGCCTAAGAACATCATGAATTCATTGTTTATAATAGCTGTATAATAATCTATTATGTCAATGTACCACATTTTATGTATCCATTCCTCTGTTGAGGGGCATCTGGGTTCTTTCCAGCTTCTGGCTGTTATAAATAAGGCTGCTATGAACATAGTGGACAATGCATCCTTATTACATGATGGATCATCTTCTGGGTATATTCTCAAAAGAGGTATAGTTGGGTCCTCATATGTGTCTAATTTTCTGAGAAAACACCAAATTGATTTCAAGAGTGTTGTACCAGCTTGCAATCCCAACAGCAAGGGAGGAGTGTCCCTCTTTCTCCACATCCTTGCCAGCATCTGCTGTCACCTGAATTAGGTGACACCTGAATTTAGCCTTTCTGACTGGTGTGAGGTGGAATCTCAGTGTTGTTTTTATTTGCATTTCACTGATGATTAAGGATGTTGAACATTTCTTCAGGTGCTTCTCAGCCAATTGGGACTCCCCTGTTGAAAATTCTTTGTTTAGCTCTGTACCCCATTTTTAATAGGGTTTTTTGTACTTTTGAGTTCTTTGTATATATTGGACATTAGCCCTCTATTGGATATAGGGTTGGTAAAGATCTTTTCCTAGTCTGTTGGTTGCCATTTTGTCTTATTGACACTGACCTTTGCCTTACAAAAGCTTTGAATTTCTTTTTATTGTTATTTATTTTTTTATTTTTTATTTTTTATTAGATGTTGTCTTTATATGCATTTCAAATGCTATCCTGAAAGTTCCATATACTCTCCCTCTGCCCTGCTCCCCTCCCCACACACTCCCACTTCTTAGCCCTGGCATTCCCCTGTACTGGGGCATATAAAGTTTGCAATACCAAGGGGCCTCTCTTCCTAGTGATGGCCAACTAGGCCATCTTCTGCTACATATGCAGCTAGAGATACGAGCTCTGGGTTTACTGGTTAGCTCATATTGTTGTTCCACCTATAGGGTTGCAGACCCCTTTAACTCCTTGGGTGCTTTCTTTAGCTTCTCCATTGGGGGTCGTCCTGTGTTCAATCTTATAGATGACTGTGAGCATCCACTTCTGTATTTGCCAGGCACTGGCATAGCCTCATAGGAGACAGCTATATCAGGGTCCCTTCAGCAAAATCTTGCTGGCATATGCAATAGTGTCTGGGTTTGGTGGCTGATTATGGGATGGATCCCAGGTGGGGTAGTCTCTGGATAGTCCATCCTATCGTCTTAGCTCCAAACTTTGTCTCTGTCCTATTCATGGGTATTCTGTTCCCTACTCTAAGGAGGAATGAAGTATCCAGCCATTGATCTTCCATCTTCTTGATTTTCTTGTGTTTTGCAAATTGTATCTTGGGTGTTCTATGTTTCTGGGCTAATATCCACTTATCAGTGTGTGATTATCAAGTGACTTCTTTTATTATTGGGTTACCTCACTAAGGATGATATCCTCCAGATACATCCATTTGTCCAAGAATTTCATAAATTCATTGTTTTTAATAGCTGAGTAGTACTTGATTGTGTAAATGTACCACATTTTCTGGCACTGTGGAAGTCAGTCTGGAAGTTCCTCAGAAAATTGGACATAATACTACCGGAAGATCCAGCAATACCTCTCCTAGGCATATACTCAAAAGTTCCAACTAGTAATAAGAATACATGCTCCACTATGTTCATAGCAGCCTTATTTATAATAGCCAGAAGATGGAAAGAGCCCAGATGTCCCTCAACAGAAGAATGGATACAGAAGCTTTGAAATTTTATGATACAGAAGCTTTGAAATTTTATGAGGTCCCATTTGTCAATTCTTGATTTTATAGCATTAGCTATTGGTGTTCTGTTCAGGAATTTTTTCCCCTGTGCTAATGTGTTCGAGACTCTTCCCCACTTTCTCCTCTGTAAGTTTCACTTTATCTGGTTTTATGTAGAGGTCCTTGATGCACTTGGACTTGAGACTTGTAAAAGGAGATAAGAATGAATTGATGTGCATGCTTGTACATGCTGACTGCCAGTTGAATCAGCACCATTTGTTGAAAATGCTCTTTTTTCCACTGGATGGTTTTAGCTCCTTTGTCAAAGATCAAGTGACCATAGGCATGTGGGTTCATTTCCGGGTCTTCATTTCTATTCCACTGATCTACCTTCATGTCACTGTACCAATACCATGCAGTTTTTAATCACAATTGTTCTGTAGTACAGCTTTATGTCAGGGATGGTGATTCCATCAGAAATTCTTTTATTGTTGAGAATAGTTTTCGCTATTCTCAGATTTTTTTTATTCCAGATGAATTTGGAAATTGCTCTTTCTAACTCTATGAAGAATTGATTTGGAATTTTAATGGGGATTGCATTGAGTCTGTAGATTGTTTCTTGCAAGATGGCCATTTTGACTATATTAATCCTACAAATCCATGAGTATGGGAGATCTTTCCATCTTCTGAGATCTTCTTTGATTTCTTTCTTTAGAGACTTGAAGTTCTTGTTATACAGATCTTTCACTTGCTTAGTTAGAGTCACACCAACATATTTTATACTATTTGTGACTGTTGTGAAAGGTGTTGTTTCCCTATTTTATTTCTCAGTCTATTTATCCTATGACTAGACAAAGGCCACTGATTTGAGTTAATTTTATATCCAGCCACATTTTTCATTTTGTTTATCCGGTTTAGGAGTTCTCTGATAGAATTATTTGGGTCACTTGAGTATACTATCATATCATCTGCAAAAAGTGATAGTTTGATTTCTCCCTTTCCAATTTGTATCCTTTTGACCTCCTTTTGTTGTCTAGTTGTTCTGGCTAGGACTTCGAGTACTATATTTCACAAGTAGGGAGAGAGTGGATAGCTTTGTCTAGTCCCTGGTTTTAGTGGGATTTCTTCAAGTTTCTCTCCATTTTGTTTGATATTGGCTACTTATTTGCTGTATATTGCTTTTACTATAATTAGGAATGAGCCTTTTATCATGAAGGGGTATTGGATTTTGTCAAATGCTTTCTCAGCATCTAATGAAATGTTTATATGTTTTTCTTTTCTTTTAGTGTGTTTATATACTCAAAGATGGATTTCCATATATTGAACCATCTCTGCATCCCTGGGATGAAGCCTACTTAATCATTATAAATGATCATTTTGATGTGTTCTTGGATTAGTTTTGTGAGAATTTTATTATTTTTGCATCGATATTCGTAAGGGAAATTGGTCTGAAGTTCTCTTTCTTTGTTTGGTCTTCCTGTGTTTTAAGTACCAGATTATTTGTGGCTTCATAGAATGAATTGGGTAGGGTTTCTTCTGTTTCTATTTTGTGGAATAATTTGAAGAGCATTTGTTATTAGGTCTTCTTTGAAGATCTGTTAGAACTCTGCACTAAACTCATCTGGTCCGGGGCTTTTTTTTTTTTTGGTTAGGAGATTATTAATGCCGCTTCTATTTCTTTAGGGGTTAGGGGATTGTTTAGATGATTTATCTGATCTTGATTTAACTTTAGTACTAGGCATCTGTCTAGAAAATTGTCCATTTCATTCAGATTTTCCAGTTTTGTTGAGTATAGTCTTTTGTAGTAAGATCTGATGCTTTTTTTTGGATTTCCTCAGTTTCTGTTGCTATGTGTCCCTTTCCATTTCCGATTTTGCTGATTTGGATACTGTCTCTGTGCCATTTGGTTAGTCTAGCTAAGGGTTTATCTATCTGGTTGATTTTCTCAAAGAACCAGCTTCTGGTTTGATTGATTCTTTGTATAGTTCTTTTTGTTTCTACTTGGTTGATTTCAGCCCTGAGTTTGATTATTTCCTGCCTTCTACTCCTCTTGAGTCTATTTGATTCTTTTGTTCTAGAGCTTTCAGTTGTGCTGTCAAGCTGTTAGTGCTTTCTAGTTTCTTTTTGGAGACACTCAGAGGTATGAGTTGTCCTCTTAGTACTGCTTTCATTTGGGTATGTTGTGGCTTCATTTTCATTAAATTCTAAAAAGTCTTTAATTTCTTTATTTCTTCCTTGACCAAGTTATCATTGGGTAGAATGTTTTCCAGTTTCCATGTGTATGTGGGCTTTCTGTTGTTTTTGTTGCTATTGAATAGCTGCCTTAATCTGTAGTGATTTGATAGGAGGCAGGGAATTATTTCAGTCTTCTTGTATCTGTTGAGGCCTGTTTGATGACCAATTATATGGTCAGTTTTGGAGAAGGTGCTATGAGGTCCTGAGAAGAAGGTATATTCTTTGGTTTTAAGATATAATGGTGTATACATATCTATTAAATCCATTTGGTTCATATCTTCTGTTAGTTTCACTATGTTTCTGTTTAGTTTGTGTTTTCCTGATCTGTCTATTGATGAGAGTGAGGTGTTGAAGTCTCTCACTATTATTGTGTGAGGTGAAATGTGTGCTTTGAGCTCTAGCCTTTACATTTGGAGCACAGATGTTCAGAATTTAGAGTTCATCTTGGTAGAATTTTTTTTAATTTATTTTTTTATTAGGTGTTTTCCTCGTTTACATTTTCAATGCTATCCCAAAAGTCCCCCATACCCACCCCCCAGTCCCCTACCCACCCACTCCCCCTTTTTGGCCCTGGGGTTCCCCTGTACTGGGGCATATAAAGTTTGCAAGTCCAATGGGCCTCTCTTTGCAGTGATGGCTGATTAGGCCATCTTTTGATACATATGCAGCTAGAGATAAGAGCTCCGGGATACTGGTTAGTTCATATTGTTGTTCCACCTATAGGGTTGCAGTTCCCTTTAGCTCCTTGGGTAATTTCTCTAGCTCCTCCATTGGGGGCCCTGTGATCCATCCAATAGCTGACTGTGAGCATCCACTTCTGTGTTTGCTAGACCCCGGCATAGTCTCACAAGAGACAGCTATATCTAGGTCCTTTCAGCAAAATCTTGCTAGTGTATGCAATGGTGTCAGCGTTTGGAAGCTGATTATGGGATGGATCCCTGCATATGGCAATCACTAAATGGTCCATCCTTTCGTCACAGCTCCAAATTTTGTCTCTGTAACTCCTTCCATGCGTGTTTTGTTCCATCTTGGTAGCTTTCAACTTTGATGTCTATGAAGTGGCTTTCCTTACCTTTTTTTGATAACTTTAGGTTGAAAGTCAATTTTATACAATATATAGAATGGCTACTCCAGCTTGACTCTTGGGAACATTTGGTTGGAAAATTGTTTTCGAGACTTTACTCTGAAGTAGTGCATGACTTGTCACTGAGGTGGGTTTCCTGTAAGCAGCAAAAAGTTGTGTCCTGTTTATGTAGCCAGTCTGTTTGTCTATGTCTTTTTATTGGGGAATTGAGTTCATTGATATTTAGAGATATTAAGAAAAAGTGATTACTGCTTCCTGTTATTTTTGCTGTTAGAAGTGAAGTTATGTTTCTGTGGCAATCTTCTTTTTGGTTCATTAAACAAAGATTATTTTCTTGCTTTTTCTAGGATGTAGAAAAAGCTCCTTGTATTGGAGCTTTACATTTATTATCCTTTGAAGGGCTGGATTTGTGGAAAGGTATTGTGTAAATTTGTTATTGTCATGAAATACCTTCTTTTCTCCATCTATGGTAATTGAGAGTTTTGCTGTGTATAGTAGCCTGGCCTGGCATTTGTGTTCTCTTAGGATCTGTATGACATCTGTCCAGGGTCTTCTGGCTTTCACAGTCTCTGGAAAGATGTCTGGTGTAATTCTGATAGGCCTGCCTTTATATGTTACTTGACCTTTTCCCCTTACTGCTTTTAATATTCTTTCTTTGTTTTGTGTTTTTGGTGTTTTGATTCTTATATGACGGGGGAATTTTTTTTTTCTGGTCCAATCTATTTGGAGTTCTGTTGGCTTCTTGTATATTTATGGGTATGTCTTTCTTTAGGGTACAGAAGTTTTCTTCTATAATTTTGTTGAAGATATTTACTGACCCCTTAAGTTTGGAATCTTAACTCTCTTCTATACCTATTATGCTTAGGTTTGTCTTCTCGTTGTGTCTGGGATTTCCTGAATGTTTTGGGTCAGGAGCTGTTTGCATTTTGCATTTTCTTTGACTGTTGTGTCAATATTTTCTATGGTATCTTCTGCACCTGAGATTCTCTCTTTTATTTCTTATATTCTGTTGGTGATGCTCACATCTATGGCTTCTGACTTCTTTCCTAGGTTTTCTATCTCCAGAGTTTTCTCCCTTTGTGATTTCTTTATTGTTTCTACTTCCATTTTTAGATCCTGGATGATTTTGTTTAATTCCTTCACCTGTTTGATTGTGTTTTCCTGTAATTCTTTAGGGATTTTTGTGTTTGCTCTTTAAGGGCTTCTACCTGTTTGCCTGTGTTCTCTTATATTTCTTTAAGTGAGTAATGTCCTTGTTAAAGTCCTCTATTGGCATCATGAGGTGTGACTTTAAATTCAATTCTTTTCAGCATGTTGGGGGAATCCAGGACTTGTTGTGGGAGAACTGGGTTCTGATGATGCCATATAGCCTTTGTTTCTGTTGGTAAAGTTCTTGTGCTTGCCTTTCACTGTCTGGTTATCTCTGGTGTTAGTTTGTCTTGCTGTCTCTATCTTGAGCTAGTCCCTCCTGTGAGCCTTTAAGCCTGTGTCAGCACTCCTGGAAGACCAGCTCTCCCCTGGCAGGACCCATGCCCAGAGGGCTGTGCAACAGCCCCAGCACCTGGGTTCAGATACAGGCCGGAAGGACCCTATCCCAGCTGCTCCACTGCTCCTGTGGCCTGTGTGCTCCTGTCTGGTCCTGTCTTAGTCACTGGAGAGAAAATGGTGATCTCATTTCCTACTTGGACTTTTAAGGAACAAATAAAAGCCATGGACCTAGCTGAAGAGATGCTAACCTTCAGATAAGGGGGGGTCCTTTTATTAAAGTATAGGAACATGGATTCAGTAATTACACTTGATTTGGAAGAGTTCACCAACCATTGCTACCCAAACCAGCTGCAGAACAGGGGCCTCGGGTTCTCTAATTCCTCATGTCATAACTATCACCCAACTGTAATTTCCTATGTTAGACACAAAAGGGCTCCTAAAATCTTGGCTCGTAAGATCTTATGGGTATATACTAGTCCTCAGTGCCTAT